>NC_041386.1:427165112-427399988 GCF_002162155.2 Triticum dicoccoides | reverse complement strand
AGGGGAGGGGATGAGCATGGGGGAGAGTGGGAGAGGGTCGAGGGGAGTGCGTGGCGTCGCCTAGGCGCATCTGGGATGAAGCAGGCAGGGAGGAGGTGGCTCGCGCGCGGCGACCACGCGCCCTTCGCCCTCCTGGCAAGAGGAGGAAGACGACAGGGGAGGCGGGATGGGCCAGGCTGGCTTCAGCAGCAGGCCGCACAGGTAGGCACCAGGTAGATTCTCTCTCTGGTTTTCTATTTATTGATGTTTTCTATTTTCTGCAATTTGTTTTGACTTAGTAATAATACTAAATCATTTTATTTTCTTCTGACAATTTTTGCAGGGACCTAAGGGGTTATTCCAAAGCCCCTCAGCAAAAATCAGAATTTTTGGACATATATAAGATATATCACACATATATATCCAAGGCAAATAATTATTGCATTAATTCCAAATGCCCAAAATAAATACTTATGAGCTCCTGAAAATGTTGGTTTGATTTTTATCTCTGTCCAATATTTTCGGAGAGCAACATGAGAATTTTCTTGGACCTTTTTGGAGCAATTTTTTTATTTGGGTCATTTCCAGAATGATTATGAGGGTTTCACAAATCGCCATTTCAAATTTAAATGAAATTTAAACATGATGCAAACATGAAGGCTAGCCTAGGTCATACCAGAACTAGGGATGTGACATAGCAGAAGTGGCATCATCAATAACATGCGACATATCAGAATCAATAGCAGGAGTTGGTGTCAAAAGTTTACTCAAAACAGAAGGTGAATCAAGTGCAGCGCTAGATAACAGTTCCTTACCTCCCCTCGCAGTTGAGGGAAAAATCTTGGTTCTTTCACCTTTCAAGTTCCTCATAGTGATCAACAGATATAAATCCCAAGTGACTCAAAGAATAGAGCTATGCTCCCCGGCAACGGCGCTAGAAAATAGTCTTGATAACCCACAATTATAGGGGATCACAACAGTTTTCGAGGGTAGAGTATTCAACCCAAATTTATTGATTCAACACAAGGGGAGCCAAAGAATATTCTCAAGTATTAACAGTTGAGTTGTCAATTCAACCGCACCTGAAAGACTTAATATCTGCAACAAAGTATTAAGTAGCAAAGTAATATGGAAGTAGCGGTAACAGTGGCAAAAGTAACAGTAGTAGTTTCTGTAGTGATTGTAACAGTGGCAACAGAAAAGTAACTAAGCAAAGATCAATATGCGAAAAGCTCGTAGGCTATGGATCAGTGATGGATAATTATGTCGGATGCGATTCCTCATGCAATAGTTATAACATAGGGTGACACAGAACTAGCTCCAGTTCATCAATGTAATGTAGGCATGTATTCCGAATATAGTCATACAAGCTTATGGAAAAGAACTTGCATGACATATTTTGTCCTACCCTCCTGTGGCAGCGGGGTCCTATTGGAAACTAAGGGATATTAAGGCCTCCTTTTAATAGAGTACCAGAACAAAGCATTAACACTTAGTGAATACATGAATTCCTCAAACTATGGTCATCATCGGGAGTGGTCCCGATCATTGTCACTTCGGGGTTACCGGATCATAACACATAGTAGGTGACTATTGACTTGCAAAATATGATCGAGAACTCACATATATTCATGAAAACATAATAGGTCCAGATCTGAAATCATGGCACTCAGACCCTAGTGACAAGCATTAAGCATAGCAAAGTCATAGCAACATCAATCTTAGAACATGATGGATACTAGGGATCAACCCTAACAAAACTAACTCGATTACATGGTAAATCTCATCCAACCCATCACTGTCCAACAAGCCTACAATGGAATTACTCACGCACGACTATGAGAATCATGAAATTGGTGATGGAGGAAGGTTGATGATGATGATGGCGACGGATTCCCCTCTCCGGAGCCCTAAACAGACTCTAGATCAGCCCTCCTGAGAGAGATTAGGGCTTGGCGGCGGCTCTGTATCGTAAAACACGATGAATCCTTCTCTCTGATTTTTTCTCCCTGAACGTGAATATATAGAGTTGGAGTTGACGTTGGTGGAGCCTCAGGGGGCCCATGAGGCAGGGGGGCGCACCCCAGGGGGTGGGGGGCACCCTGCACCCTCGTGGACAGGGTGTGGGCCCACTTACGCTGATTCTTTCGCAAGTATTTTTATATATTCCAAAACGCGTCTCCGTGAATTTTCAGGTCATTCCGAGAACTTTTATTTCTGCACAAAAATAACACCATGGCAATTCTACTGAAAACAACGTCAGTCCGGGTTAGTTCCATTCAAATCATGCAAGTTAGAGTCCAAAACAAGGGCAAAAGTGTTTGGAAAAGTAGATACGTTGGAGACGTATCACACAATACCTGGCAGGTTCTTCGGGGATCTCATTGGAGCTATGATCCTGTGATGGTTCCTTCCCTTTGGCTGTCCACCGCCCGTGCCGATACCCGTCGTTCTCTACGGTTCTAGCTGTATTAGCGATGCTATATGTATGATACTATTTGAGATGTATTAGTGATAATATTCAACGATGTACGGAAGCAAGAGATGATGTAGTTTTTCTTATTGAATGCATGCTAATTTAGGTTTACCCGGGGACGAGCGGGTTAGGGGGTTCCTCGGTGTCGATGGTACCCTAAATAGCAAGTATCATCAGTGCGAGGTACATGTGGCCGTCGGTGTCGAATACTACATCCATGTCCCACAAGTGACACAGGAGTCCTGCATCCCGTAGCAACAGTTCTCGATGTCGATGGCGGTCGAACAGCATTGCGAATTTGACCGGCAGCCTCAGAGATGATGATTGAAAGCTAAGTGCTGAAACTTGAAACACCCAGACTAACTCAAGTCGGTTTGGTTTTTTGAAATTTCAAAACTTGGCTTTAATCCTCATCGCAGAGGCTGCTAGACAAATTTGCCAAGGTGTTCGACCGTCATCGGCCACCAGAACTATTGTTGCGGGACGCCGGGCGCCGGCCTCACTTGTGGGACATGGATCTAGTGTTCAACACTGACCGCCTCATGCACCTTGCACCGATGGTAGTTCCTATTTAGGGTTCTATCAACGCCGAGGAACCCCTAACCCGCTCGTCCTGTTGTAAATATTTAGTTAGGTTGACGGAAACAACAATATTGCTATGAAACTCATCTTTCGATTTAAATGTGCAGTTTTTTCGTCACTACGAGAGTCTAGTGTTCGATGAGCTCCGCCCCTGCGTTCATGGGTTAGCACAAATGACATATCCTCCCCCTTGATTTGCTCTGTTCCAGTCTTCGTGCCGATGAAACTTGCTAGCTATAAGTGTCTTCAATCATCAGTATGTGTGACCACTATGCGTCTCCCATTCGAAAGGGTTACATCTATAAATATGCATGCATTTGCATATTTATAACCGTGATTCTTTCGAATTGTCCAACGTTATCCATGGACAGCCCGAGTATGTGTAGATTGGGTTCGTTTTCCCATATGCTCTGCTCCAGATCCGATGCAGAATTTCGTCAGTGCCTCCCTGTTGTTCTATGGGTACACATCCTCTCTGCTTATTGCCGAGACGTGTATCAGGAGAAAAGCAGGGAGGTGCTGCCGAAATTTGCGTCGGATCTGGAGTAGAGCATGGGAAAACGAACCCAATCTACACATACTCGGGTGGGATTAGGACCTATCTTTACCTATTAGCGTCTAGGTTGCATGGACGTAATAAAAGTGACAAACTCCTTTAACTGATGAATATATACATGCTGATATATATATATATATATATATATATATATATATATATATATATATATATATATATTTCTTATGTGTCCATTATCTAGGTAAGATGACTGATCGTGTGTGGATGTACATCGGTCACACTAGTCAGAAAGACATGACCACAAAATGGTTAATAAAAACCAAGGGGTTTCTGAGAGCCACATGTGCAAATGGCCAGAGGATAACATGGTGCCCCTGCACCGGGTGCAACAATTGGCACAAGAGGACGGAGGATGAAATGGGAAAACACCTATCGAAGTGGGGTTTTACGCCAGATTATACGGTGTGGACATTTCATGGCGAGTCTGCCCAACATGCCAGAGCTGAGGTGCTTCGTCGTCGCACCGACAAGCATGGTACAGGGATGCAAGACATGGTGCAAGACTTTGATGATGCTCGGGACTCGAACGATGAGATGGAGGAATCTACAAAGGCCTTCAATGAAATGTTGGAGTCTTCAAAACATCCTCTCGATGAGCACACACTGGTACACGTCGATCCTATACAAACGGTTTTTAACCCCTTTCATTCGGAACCGTCGCCAAGTGAGTGTGGGCGATAGGGGGGTCCTTCCCACACGACCCAGAAACCGTTGGGGATATGCCCTCCTGGCACAGACGCTCGACAAAATGAGGCCGTGTGCGACCGACGAGCACTCAAATACAGAAAGTACGTGCAGTGGTGCTAAAAAATACAATTATACACGCGAAATCATTTCCTGTTGTAAGTACATCCCACACAGTCAGTCACCACTAAACGTTTCTGTTCGTATATACATCCTACACAGTCACTACAAGGAAAACATTTGCGCAAGGTGGCGTAACGCAAACAGTTTTGAAGAGAATGTCGTGTGTGATTGTGCATTGATCCAACACGGTTTATTCCTAGAAACTGTGTGCGTTGCCTGAGGTCATCACCCACGGTGTTTTCCCATTAACCGTTTACAATAGGAAAACCCAATTAGCAAGCTAATTGGCCAATTAGTGGGCTAATTGCCCTATTACTAATAATCCATTCGCTAATCTAATTGACATTCATATTAAGCACATAATATATTCCATTTCCATATTAAGGAAGCATGATTTCATAATTGAAATACATCGGAGTACAACATGATATAGCTTCAGCACTCAGCTACCCCATTATACAACTGCACTAGCAGCAAGTTTCACATGCAACATCTAGAACCTTTCAAAGTTAGCATCATAGACGGTACATAGAGAGATGCATCTCATCTAGAAAACTGCTGAAGCGGAAGGCAAATATTGAGCCTTCATTCATGTTGAGGGTCTTTGCAACTTTAGGCCAGTGCCTGTGGATGATTGACCGTCCATCCTTCGACCTCTTCGGGAACACTTCAATATTGAACCGTGGGTGTTGTATGAAAACTTTCCTCGCCTCCTGACCATAGAGGTTGTTTGAGAGGTAATCATTAGTGAACCCTGAAAACAAGGATGTGCATAAATATCTTCTCTATATTGGAAATGGGGCAAAGGAATAAAAAAGGCAAGGTATAATAGTTAGTACCATCTTGTAAACCTCAGTGCGTCCCATTGTTTCCCTGCAACACATATAAGGTAGTTAGTCATTAGGTTAAGTAAGGGTTCGCATGCTATCGGTAAAATATGTTGATGAAAAATAAGCACATTGCAGATTCATCAGATTAATTCAAGCCACATGGAAAACCCATTTATCCAAACCAAGCATTATTAATAACTAGGAAATATAGCACTTGTATATGTTTCTCAGGTATTAAGTGCAGCCAAATTTGATTTATTCCTCACTTGGTATACAATAACAGAATGCAGCCACATCAATTGAACATCGCATTGCAGAATTGAACCAAGCAATTAACTAAACAACACAACAAATGAACCAAACGTTAACTGAGCACCACATTGCACAATATAACATACTCCTAATAGAAGATTAGACAGTTAACCAAACCAAGCATGCTTAACAACTTGGAAATATAGCAATTGTATTTGTTTCTCATGTATTTAGTACAGCCAAATTCGATTTATTCCTCACATGGTATACAATAACATAATGCAGCCACAACAATTGAACATCGCATTGCAGAATTGAACCAAGCAGTTAACTAAACACCACAACAAATGAACCAAACGTTAACTGAGCACCACATTGCACAATATAACATACTCCTAATAGAATATCAGACAGTTAACCTTACCAAGCATGCTTAAAAACTTGGAAATATAGCAATTGTATTTGTTTCTCATGTATTTACTATAGCCAAATTCGATTTATTCCTCACATGGTATACAATAACAGAATGCAGCCACAACAATTGAACATCGCATTGCATAATTGAACCAAGCAGTTAACTAAACACCACAACAAGTGAACCAAGCCACAACAAATGAACCAACCAGTTAACAAAACACCAATTGAACAATATAACATACTCCTAATAGAAGATCAGACAGTTAACCAAACCAAGCATGCTTAACAACCTGGAAATATTGCACCCTGAAGAATTAAACATTACATTTGCAGAATTGAACCAAGTAGTTAATTGAACACCACATTGCATGACATATAGAACATATACACTATAGCAGATGATTGCATGGTAAAAGTAGATAGCACAATTCACTAGAATTTGTTAAGGAAAGGTAGTAGCTAGCAAACTGAACATGGGTCCTTATAGTGAGCTAATAAGACAAGCTACTCCTCATTGTCAGAGATATCGGTGATGATTAGCTCCTTGGACATGGAAGAGGGCGAGGCCTCCGCATCGTGGGTGCCCTCGTTGTAGTGGTGAGTTGCCTGAGCCGCTTCGGGCAACAACCTACTGGCTCTCGTGATGAGGTAAGCATGTGCACGCTGAGAAAACACCTCGTAGTCTTTGTCGAAGGCACTGACGGTGGCCTCAAGAAAACGCCATGAACTATCGTTTAAAGCAGCCAACCGTGTCGCAGTGTCAGAATGCGAGGCGTCAACGGTGGCCTTGACGGAGAGGTGCTCCTCCAAGATCTGGGGGTCGGCACGAATGGCAGCCATCGCGACCTCATCCGCGCGTGCGGCTGCGATTTGCTTCTCCGCTGCCAAATGCTCCTTGAGGTCCTGGCTATACTGTGTGCACCATGGCTTAGGCCGGCGCTTATTTGGTGGAGGGGTCGGGGATTTGGGTGGATGGTGTCGTGCTCGCGCCGGCGATCGGGGATTGTGGGATGTGGAAGGAGGAGGAGGATGGGGGTCGGATGTGGATTACCTGCGTGGATAGGCGAGGCCGAGCAGCGTGAAGGAGGGTCGCCGGCGAGGAGGCGGCGGCGCTGCAAGCAAGGAGTGAAGGTTTCAACTTGGAAAGGAAGGCAGAAACAGGGGAAATGTGGCTTTTGGTAAGGGGGAGGGGGCGGGGAGGTAGATATTTCCGCGGAAGCTGAAAATTTGGAATCGCTTCATCCAAAAAACTAGCACACAAAGTGTCATCAGACACGGTCCCTTATTCAGACACGATTCGAAGATACTTTGTGCTGCATCTCACACAGTTGGTTATAATAAACGGTGTGGGATCTACTTGATTTTTCGTCTTGATTTGAATTACATAATGGGGTCACAGCGGCCATGGACGGTGTTTGAATTGCTAGACCTTTTATCTGCAGTGATCATGCAACTATATATGTGTCATAAAAGAATTGGAATTATTCAAGGTTCGTTTGGACATTTTTATGCATTAAGTGAGTTTTCAATGCATTTATGTGCATAATTAAAATTTGAACTACATGCACATGCTCCAGTGCATATAAATTGGTTGAAAAATCAAATCTTTGTCCTTGGGTGCATGCTTAGGTCCCATGCAAGAAATGGGAATGAATTTCAAACACTAGGACATCGTTGATTGCCGGCAAAACATTGAGATGCCTGGTTTATAAATTCTAGTAAATCCAAAACTCGTCTGAAATTCATAAAACTTGGCATGCTATCATGGAGCGGCATCAACATGGCATGGTAAATTTTTTGTCCCATTTGGGGCAGGTTTGGGTATATGCTTCTCACAAACCAGAGCTTCTCACAACAAGCATGATGGTTTCTGTAGGGAACGCCCCACCTTTGGGGACGAAACGATATCCATTGCCTCTTATTGCTTTCAAAAATTTTCTCGTGTCAACATAGAACAACAGGAGTGTTGTGTTATTTTTTGTGATTATTCGGGGTTCGTTTGGACATTTTTATGCATTAAGTGAGTTCTCAATACATTTATGTGCATAATTCAAATTTGAACTACATGCACATGCTCCAGTGCATATGAATTGGTTGAAAAATCAAATATGTGTCCTTGGGTGCATGCTTAGGTCCCATGCAATAAATGGGAATGAATTTCAAACACCAGTGCATCGTTGATTGCCGGCAAAACATTGAGATGCCTGGTTTTTAAATTCTAGTAAATCCAAAACTCGTCTGAAATTCATGAAAGTTGGCATGCTATCATGGAGCGGCATCAACATGCCTTGGTAAAAAATTTGTCCCATTTGGGAAGGTTTGGGTATATGCTTCTCACAAATCGGAGCTTCTCACAACAAGGATGATGGTTTTCGGTAGGGAACGTCCCACTTTTGGGGACGAAATGATATCCATTGCCTCTTATTGCTTTCAATTTTTTTCTCATCTCAACATCGAACAATAGGAGTGTTGTGTGAATTTTTGTGATTTTTCAGGGTTCGTTTGGACAGTTTTATGCATTAAGTGAGTTTTCAATGCATTTATGTGCATAATTCAAATTTGAACTACATGCACATGCTCAAGTGCATATAAATTGGTTGAAAAATCAAATCTGTGTGCATGCTTAGGTCCCATGCAAGAAATGGGAATGCATTTCAAACACAAGGGCACCGTTGATTGCCGGCAAAACATTGAGATGTCTGGTTTTTATACTCTAGTAAATCCAAAACTCGTCTGAAATTCATGAAACTTGGCATGCAATCATGGAGCGACATCAACATGGCGTGGCAAATTTTTTGTCCCATTTTGGGAAGGTTAGGGTATATGCTTCTCACAAACCGGAGCTTCTCACAGCAAGCATGATGGTTTTCGGTAGGGAACGCCCCACCTTTGGGGACGAAACGATATCCATTGCCTTCAATTGTTTTCCTCGTTTGAACATAGAACAACAGGAGTGTTGTGTGAATTTTTGTGATTTTTCGGGGTTCGTTTGATCATTTTTATGCATTATCTGAGATTTCAATGCATTTATGTGCACAATTCAAATTTGAACTACATGCACATGCTCCAGTGCATATAAATTGGTTGAAAAATCAAATCTGTGTGCATGCTTAGGTCCCATGCAAGAAATGGGAATGAATTTCAAACACAAGGGCAATGTTGATTGCGGGCAAAACATTGAGATGCCTGGTTTTTAAATCCTAGTAAATCCAAAACTCGTCAGAAATTCATGAAAGTTGGCATGCTACCATGGAGCGGCATCAACATGCCGTGGTAAAATTTCAATCCCATTTGGGGCAGGTTTGGGTATAAGCTTCTCACAAACCAGAGCTTCTCACAACAAGCATGATGGTTTTTAGTAGGGAACGTCCCACTTTTGGGGACAAAGCGATATCCATTGCTTCTTGTTGCTTTCAAAAAAAAAATCTCATGTCAACATAGAACAACAGGAGTGTTGTGTGAATTTTTGTTATTTTTCGGGGTTCGTTTGGACATTTTTATGCATTAACTGAGTTATCAATGCATTTATGTGCATAATTGAAATTTGAACTACATGCACATGCTCCAGTGCATATAAATTGGTTGAAAAATCAAATGTGTGTCCTTGGGTGCATGCTTAGGTCCCATGCAAGAAATGGAAATGAATTTCAAACACCAGGGCACCGTTGATTGCCGACAAAACATTGAGATGCCTGGTTTATAAATTCTAGTAAATCCAGAACTCGTCTGAAATTCATAAAACTTGGCATGCTATCATGGAGCGGCATCAACATGGCATGGTAAATTTTTTGTCCCATTTGGGGCAGGTTTGGGTATATGCTTCTCACAAACCAGAGCTTCTCACAACAAGCATGATGGTTTCGGTAGGGAACGCCCCACCTTTGGGGATGAAACGATATCCATTGCCTCTAATTTCTTTAAAAAAATTTCTCATGTCAACATAGAACAACAGGAGTGTTGTGTTATTTTTTGTGATTATTCGGGGTTCGTTTGGACATTTTTATGCATTAAGTGAGTTCTCAATGCATTTATGTGCATAATTCAAATTTGAACTACATGCACATGCTCCAATGCATATGAATTGGTTGAAAAATCAAATATGTATCCTTGGGTGCATGCTTAGGTCCCATGCAATAAATGGGAATGAATTTCAAACACCAGTGCATCGTTGATTGCTGGCAAAACATTGAGATGCCTGGTTTTTAAATTCTAGTAAATCCAAAACTCGTCTGAAATTCATGAAAGTTGGCATGCTATCATGGAGCGGCATCAACATGCCTTGGTAAAATTTTTGTCCCATTTGGGAAGGTTTGGGTATATGCTTCTCACAAATCGAAGCTTCTCACAACAAGCATGATGGTTTTCGGTAGGGAACGTCCCACTTTTGGGGACGAAATGATATCCATTGCCTCTTATTGCTTTCAATTTTTTTCTCATCTCAACATCGAACAATAGGAGTGTTGTGTGAATTTTTGTGATTTTTCAGGGTTCGTTTGGACATTTTTATGCATTAAGTGAGTTTTCAATGCATTTATGTGCATAATTCAAATTTGAACTACATGCACATGCTCAAGTGCATATAAATTGGTTGAAAAATCAAATCTGTGTGCATGCTTAGGTCACATGCAAGAAATGGGAATGCATTTCAAACACAAGGGCATCGTTGATTGCCGGCAAAACATTGAGATGCCTGGTTTTTATACTCTAGTAAATCCAAAACTCGTCTGAAATTCATGAAACTTGGCATGCTATCATGGAGCGACATCAACATGGCGTGGCAAATTTTTTGTCCCATTTTGGGAAGGTTAGGGTATATGCTTCTCACAAACCGGAGCTTCTCACAGCAAGCATGATGGTTTTCGGTAGGGAACGCCCCACCTTTGGGGACGAAACGATATCCATTGCCTTTTATTACTTTCAATTTTTTTCCTCGTGTCAATATAGGACAACAGGAGTGTTGTGTGAATTTTTGTGATTCTTCGGGGTTCGTTTGATCATTTTTATGCATTATCTGAGTTTTCAATGCATTTATGTGCACAATTCAAATTTGAACTACATGCACATGCTCCAGTGCGCATAAATTGGTTGAAAAATCAAATCTGTGTGCATGCTTAGGTCCCATGCAAGAAATGGGAATGAATTTCAAACACAAGGGCACCGTTAATTGCAGGCAAAACATTGAGATGCCTGGTTTTTAAATCCTAGTAAATCCAAAACTCGTCTGAAATTCATGAAAGTTGGCATGCTACCATGGAGCGGCATCAACATGCTGTGGTAAAATTTCTATCCCATTTGGGGCAGGTTTGGGTATATGCTTCTCACAAACCAGAGCTTCTCACAAAAAGCATGATGGTTTTCAGTAGGGAATGTCCCACCTTTGGGGACAAAACGATATCCATTGCTTCTTATTGCTTTCAAAAAAAACCTCATGTCAACATAGAACAATAGGAGTGTTGTGTGAATTTTTGTTATTTTTCGGGGTTCGTTTGGACATTTTTATGCATTAACTGAGTTATCAATGCATTTATGTGCATAACTGAAATTTGAACTACATGCACATGCTCCAGTGCATATAAATTGGTTGAAAAATCAAATGTGTGTCTTTGGGTGCATTCTTAGGTCCCATGCAAGAAATGGAAATGAATTTCAAACACCAGGGCACCGTTGATTGCCGACAAAACATTGAGATGCCTGGTTTATAAATTCTAGTAAATCCAAAACTCGTCTGAAATTCATAAAACATGGCATGCTATCATGGAGCGGCATCAACATGGCATGGTAAATTTTTTGTCCGATTTGGGGCAGGTTTGGGTATATGCTTCTCACAAACCAGAGCTTCTCACAACTAGCATGATGGTTTCGGTAGGGAACGCCCCACCTTTGGGGACGAAATGATATCCATTGCCTCTTATTGCTTTCAAAAATTTTCTCGTGTCAACATAGAACAACAGGAGTGTTGTGTTATTTTTTGTGATTATTCGGGGTTCGTTTGGACATTTTTATGCATTAAGTGAGTTCTCAATGCATTTATGTGCATAATTCAAATTTGAACTACATGCACATGCTATGGTGCATATGAATTGGTTGAAAAATCAAATATGTGTCCTTGGGTGCATGCTTAGGTCCCATGCAATAAATGGGAATGAATTTCAAACACCAGTGCATCGTTGATTGCCGGCAAAACATTGAGATGCCTGGTTTTTAAATTCTAGTAAATCCAAAACTCGTCTGAAATTCATGAAAGTTGGCATGCTATCATGGAGCAGCATCAACATGCCGTGGTGAAAAATTTGTCCCATTTGGGAAGGTTTGGGTATATGCTTCTCACAAATCGGAGCTTCTCACAATAAGCATGATGCTTCTTCGGTAGGGAACGTCCCACTTTTGGGGACGAAATGATATCCATAGCATCTTATTGCTTTCAATTTTTTTTCTCATCTCAACATCGAACAATATGAGTGTTGTGTGAATTTTTGTGATTTTTCGGGGTTTGTTTGGACATTTTTATGCATTAAGTGAGTTTTCAATGCATTTATGTGCATAATTCAAATTTGAACTACATGCACATGCTCCTGTGCATATAAATTGGTTGAAAAAACAAATTTGTGTGCATGCTTAGGTCCCATGCAAGAAATGGGAATGCATTTCAAACACAAGGCTACCGTTGATTGCCGGCAAAACATTGAGATGCCTGGTTTTTATACTCTAGTAAATCCAAAACTCGTCTGAAATTCATGAAACTTGGCATGCTATCTTGGAGCGACATCAACATGGCGTGGCAAATTTTTTGTCCCATTTCGGGAAGGTTAGGGTATATGCTTCTCACAAACCGGAGCTTCTCACAGCAAGCATGATGGTTTTCGGTAGGGAACGCCCCACCTTTGGGGATGAAACGATATCCATTGCCTTTTATTGCTTTCAATTTTTTCCTCATGTCAACATAGAACAACAGGACTGTTGTGTGAATTTTTGTGATTTTTCAGGGTTCGTCTGGTCATTTTTATGCATTATCTGAGTTTTCAATGCATTTATGTGCACAATTCAAATTGGAACTACATGCACATGCTCCAGTGCATATAAATTGGTTGAAAAATCAAATCTGTGTGCATGCTTAGGTCCCATGCAAGAAATGGGAATGAATTTCAAACACAAGGGCACCGTTGATTGCGGGCAAAACATTGAGATGCCTGGTTTTTAAATCCTAGTAAATTCGAAACTCGTCTGAGATTCATGAAAGTTGGCATGCTACCATGGAGCGGCATCAACATGCCGTGGTAAAATTTCTATCCCATTTGGGGCAGGTTTGGGTATATGCTTCTCACAAACCGGAGCTTCTCACAACAAGCATGATGGTTTTCAGTAGGGAACGTCCCACCTTTGGGGACAAAACGATATCCATTGCCTCTTATAGATTTCGAAAAAAATCTCATGTCAACATAGAACAACAGGAGTGTTGTGTGATTTTTTGTTATTTTTCGGGGTTCGTTTGGACATTTTTGTGCATTAACTGAGTTATCAATGCATTTATGTGCATAATTGAAATTTGAACTACATGAACATGCTCCAGTGCATATACATTGGTTGAAAAATCAAATGTGTGTCCTTGGGTGCATGCTTAGGTCCCATGCAAGAAATGAAAATGAATTTCAAACACCAGGGCACCGTTGATTGCCGACAAAACATTAAGATGCCTAGTTTTTAAATTCTAATGAATCCAAAACTCGTCTGAAATTCATGAAACTTGGCATGCTATCATGGAGCAGCATTAACATGTTGTGGTAAAAAATTTATCCCATTTGGGGCAGGTTTGGGTATATGCTTCTCACAAACCGGAGCTTCTCATAACAAGCATGATGGTTTTCGGTCAGGAACGCCCCATGTTTCGAGAAGAAACAATATCCATTGCCTCTTATTGCTTTAAAATTTGTTCTCGTGTCAACATTGAACAACATGAGTGTTGTGTGTATTTTTGTGATTTTTCGGGGTTTGATTGGACATTTTTATGCATTATCTGAGCTTTCAATGCATTTATGTGCACAATTCAAATTTGAACTACATGCACATGCTCCAGTGCATATAAATTGGTTGAAAAATCAAATTTGTGTCCTTGGGTGCATGCTTAGGTCCCATGCAAGAAACGGGAATGAATTTCAAACACAAGGGCACCGTTGATTGCGGGCAAACATTGAGATGGCTGGTTTCTAAATTCTAGTAAATCCCAAACTCGTCTGAAATTCATGAAACTTGGCATGCTATCATGGAGCGGCATCAACATGCTGCGGTAAAAATTTTGTCCCATTTGGGGCAGGTTTGGGTATATGCTTCTCACAAACCGGAGCTTCTCACAACAAGCATGATGGTTTTCGGTAGGGAACGTCCCACCTTTGGGGACGAAACGATATTCATTGCCTCTTATTGCTTTCAATTTTTTTCTCGTGTCAACATAGAACAACAGGAGTGTTGTGTGACTTTTTGTGATTTTTCGGGGTTCGTTTGGACATTTTTATGCATTAACTGAGTTTCAATGCATTAATGTGCATAATTCAAATTTGAACTACATGCACATGCTCCAGTGCATATAAATTGGTTGAAAAATCAAAAATCTGTGTCCTTGGGTGCATGCAAGAAATGTGAATGAATTTCAAACACCAGGGCACCGATGATTGCCGGTAAAATGTTGAGATACTTTGTTTTTAAATTCTAGTAAATCTAAAACTCGTCTAAAATTCATAAAACTTGGCGTGCTATCATGGAAAGATACCAAACATGTTGTGGTATTTTTCATGTCCATTTTGAGAGAAGGCGTACTCAAATAATGACTACCAACAAAGGCATTTTGAAAAAAATAGTTGCCACTTTAATATATCAAACGTTTCTATAATTCAAATCGTGTGTGTTCGGTTAACCATTCATGTGACGCCACATGTCTTGGTTTTAATGGCTATAGGAGGTGTCGTGTGGACAACTGCTTGACTGAACGGGAGGCGTGCGAGCACAGTCCGGTGCGCAGGCTCACCAGGAAGCGTACAAGCTGTTCAACGCAGGATCTGTGCATCTCTTCAATGCAAACAATTCAGATTATGGTGTGCAAATTGAAGCCAGACTTTGGTGCTAAGCCAAGAGCACTGCGATTTGTCAAAATATGCAGTTAAAAATCATTAGCACCATCTATTTTTTGCAACTAAAATTCAATAATTAAGCATAGATTTCATTCATACTAGAGATTAAGCAGTCGTTCTCACAGGGAAGCGAGACAGCCTTGGACCGCCGCCCGTCTCGCTCCCACTGGTCTATATTAATGGTGCCGCTGAGCGGCCGCACCCCCCATCCTCGCCACACACACAATTCCTCTCTCTCCGCACGCATCCTCGACGCCGTTTTGAGTCCTCAAAGCATCAGTGTACGATGATGCCGCCGAAGCGCCCCATCGGAGGGAGTGGCGACATCGGGGCTACTGAAGCACTGGAGCACGGCGTGAATATGGAGATAGAGGTTTCCGTCCCCACCGACGAGGTGGAGAACGAGGCTACCAACAAGTAGAGGTGGGTCGAGAAAGAACTGCAAGCGACTCTAGCAGGCCTAGACTTCATCAACAACCTCCCCGATGATATATTGATCGTTATCATATCCCTCCTCCCAATCAAATATCGGGCGAGGACAGCCGCCCTTTCCCGACGGTGGCGCACCCTATGGCTCCGCACCCCTTTGTCGACCTCCTCGATGCCCACAAGCTTTGCTATGGCTATCGCCAAAGCTTGGATGCGTCCTCCTAGATCCTTGGCAGTCACGATGGACCAATCAAAGGCCTTATCACGGGCAAGTTCCATTCCAATGGCAAGGACCGATCCAAGCTTGACGAGTGGTTCTGATCCCACACCCTAGATCAGCTCGAGAAGCTAAGTTATAATGATGGGCATATGCCCTTGCTGCCAACATTCGCGCTCCGCTTCGCGCCCACGTTCTGCCTCGCCAAGTTCATGAACTGCCATTCCCCCCTTAATGGCGCGCCCGCTCTTTTTCTACCATGACTGAAGCACCTCGAGCTCATCGCCATCCGCATCCCAAAGGATGACATGGAGTGCCTGCTCCGTGGCTGTACTGCACTCGAGTTACTTCATCTCCAGGCGATCAATTGGTCGTGTACCTTGCACATCACCTCCAGGACTCTCCGGACTATTTATGTGTGTTGCTGGTGCTGCAATGAGAGATCACAAAAGGTGGACCACAATATAGTCATCCAGGACACACCTTCACTTGAGAGATTACTTGTAGTTGATCAACAAGGTCCAACAAGAATCAATGTCATTTCTGCGCTGAAATTGAAAGTGGTGGGCTACTCGTTTGTCAAACACTACAACTTTCAGGTACAATAGTCGCCTTATATACCTCTCCTTCTTGATATCAACGTTATTTCTAGTTTTGAAGATGTATGTTCGTCTATTATCCAGCGAAGCTTCACCCAGACTCTAGGAACAGTGAAGGTCTTGGCACTAGAACATGTCGTCCCCAACCTGGACCAAGTTTTCAGTTGCCTGAGATGCTTTCCGTGCCTGAAGAAGTTATATATCGATGTGATGTTCCTTTCCTGTTAAATGTTAACCATAAGGGAGTTCAATTTTTTGCACCTTTTCCCAAGTTTACAATGACAATGTACTATGATTTCTGATGGAATTCTGGAGGATTTTAGGACATACACCCCCACCCCATATTGGTTGCTTCATTCATATGATTACAATCGTCGAAAAGCATTTCTCCTTTGGATTCATCTGTACTAGTTTTCTTAGGGAATTTTTCATCCAATCCAACCTCTTGTGAAGAAGGCTACATGTTTCTTGATTGTAATCAAATGCCCATGTTAATCATGCCAGATCGAAGATGGCACATTGGTGCATTTTACGGATCTTGCAAACCAAATGGGTGTGTAGCAGTGTTCAAAACTGCATGTAGGCACTAACACGTTCTCTTCTTTTGCAGTGCATATTAGGCCCGGTGGGTGATATTTATAACGACAATCACATTGAATGCCTGGATCTGCATCTCTCAAATATTACTTTGAACTCCTACCGAGGGACCCCACCGGAGATTACACTCGCCAGGTTCTTTCTTGCCAGAGCAAAGGTGCTGAGTGTACTGAGGTTGAACACGCATTTAATTAGGAAAGATCAATGGTATGATTATCAGGGCCGGCTGGTACTCTGGAATGGAAGTGCCTCCAAAAATGCCAGACTTCATATGGGAAGAACATATGGCAAAGCAATTGAAAGTTATTGTGTTAAACCGATACATGACTTGTTAGCGGCTGATACCTTTTCAAAAATGACGCAGCTTGCAATGTTTGAATTTGGGCGTTGTAATCTTTGAATTTGAACCTTGCAATATTTATGGTATTTGTCATATTGAACCGTTTCTGTTCTCTTGTCTCAACGTAAACAGTTCATCCGGGTGAACCGCATGTCGTACATCGCACACACCTTGATCTAGCTGACCGTTTCTTTTGTGTTGCCTAATCACAAACAGTTCATCCGAGTGAACTGTATGCTGTACATCGCACACACCTTGATCTGGCTGACCGTTTCTTTTGTGTTGCCTAATCAGAAACAGTTCATCCGAGTGATCCGTATGCTGTACATCGCACACACCTTCATCTGGTTGCCCATTTCTTTTGTTCCTACTCATCAAAAATGGTTAATTGAACGGAACCGTGTGCCCTAAATCGCACACACAACTAAAATCTGAACCATGTTTGATGCATCCGTCATCGCAAACAATTTGCGTCTTTTTTGATGGTTTTTTTACACCACCGTTTGCGATTATTGCATCGCACACAGTTTCGTCGAAGGGTCTTTGATCATAGTGTCGTGTTAGCAGCATCCTGCAGTAGTGACATCAAGCTTTGTCAGCTAGATGCCATCTCACAAATAATGGCTCTGAAGGTTGAATTCAACTTGGCTAGAGAATGCTATGACACAATTATGACACTATTTGGACGCTTTCTACCCAAAGGCCATGTGAGGGAGTCCTGGATAAGGGGGTCTTCGGACAGCCGGACTGTTGGACTATTGAAGATGCGAGATTGAAGACTTCGTCCCGTTTCCGGATGGGACTCTACTTGGCGTGGAAGGCAAGCTAGGCAATACGGATATGTATCTCCTCCTTTGTAACCGACCTTGTGTAACCCTAGCCCCCTCCGGTGTCTATATAAACCGAAGGGTTTTAGTCCGTAGGACAACATACAATCATACCATAGGCTAGCTTCTAGGGTTTAGCCTCTCCGATCTCATGCTGGATCAACTCTTGCACTACTCATATTATCAAGAATAATCAAGCAGGACGTAGGGTTTTACCTCCATCAAGAGGGCTCGAACCTGGGTAAAACATCGTGTCCCCTGCCTCCTGTTACCATCTGCCTTAGACGCACATTTCGGGACCCCCTACTCGAGATCCGCCGGTTTTGACACCGACATTGGTGCTTTCATTGAGAGTTCCTCTGTGTCATCGCCGTTAGGCTTGATGGCTCCTTCGATCATCGATAGCGATGCAGTCCAGGGTGAGACTTTTCTCCCTGGACAGATCTTTGTATTCGGCGGCTTCGCACTGCGGGCCAACTCGCTTGGCCATCTGGAGCAGATCGAGAGTTACGCCCCTGGCCACCAGGTCAGGTTTGGAAGCTTAAACTACACGGCCGACATCCGCGGAGACTTGATCTTCGACGGATTCGAGCCCCTGCCGAGTGCGCCGCACGGTCAGGATGAGCATGATTTAGCTCTACCATCAGATAGAGTTTAGGAGAACGCACCGGCAACTGCTCCGACCCTCAATTCAGAGCCAATTGTGCCATCCATGGAGGGGTGGATAGACCCCTCCACGGAGGCCGTATTTTCAGCGGCGATCGAGCCGAGGATCGACCTTACCCTTCATGGGAGCCGTGACGCCGAACTACCGGATTTTTCCCCGGCCACGGACTCCGAACCGCCTGCGCCCGTGCCTGTCGAATCCGACTGAGCACCAATCATG
This sequence comes from Triticum dicoccoides, assembly GCF_002162155.2. NCBI lineage: Eukaryota > Viridiplantae > Streptophyta > Magnoliopsida > Poales > Poaceae > Triticum > Triticum dicoccoides. The sequence continues at coordinate 427,381,054 of NC_041386.1, read as the reverse complement.
GAGTTCACCTCCACGGATATCTTTCAGCACACGCCTTTCGGTGACATACTGAACTCATTAAGGTCTCTCTCTCCCTATCAGGAGAGTCCTGGCCAAACTATGTTCGGCAGGATTGGGATGCGGATGACGAAGAAATTCGCCGCCCACCCACCACCCACTTAGTAGCCACTGTCGACAATTTGACCGACATGCTCGACTTCGACTTCGAAGACATCGACGGTATGGACGATGATGCGGGAGACGAAGAGGAACCACTGCCCACAAGGCACTGGACAGCCACCTCATCATATGATATATACATGGTGGACACACCCAAAGAAGCCAATGGCGACGAGACAACGGAGGATGACCCCTCCAAGAAGCAACCCAAGCGCCGACGTCAGCGGCGCCACTCTAAGTCTCGCCAAAGCAAAAGCGGTGACACCGGCACAGGAGATAATAGCACTCCGGACAGTGTCGAAGACGACAACAATCCCCTCCAGCAAGATTTAGAGCAGGAGGATGGAGAAGCCAGCCCTTCCGAGAGAGTGGCAGATGGAGAGGTGTAGGATGATAATTACATGCCTCCCTCCGAAGACGAGGCAAGCCTCGACGATGACAAATTTGTTGTGCCTGAGGATCCCGTCGAACAAGAGCGCTTCAAGCGCCGGCTTATAGCCACGGCAAATAGCCTTCAGAAAAAGCAGCAGCAGCTTCAAGCTGATCAAGATTTGCTAGCTGACAGATGAACTGAAGTCCTTGCGGTCGAGGAATATGAACTCGAACGCCCCTCCAAGAGTTACCCAAAGCGTAGGTTGCTACCCCGACTGGAGGAGGAAGCATTCAAACCTACATCTCCAGGATATGATCCGGCTGATGGGCCACCTCATGGCTACGACAAAGAGGCATTTCAGCCAAAAACTCAGCCCGCACCCCGACGCCACTCAAATAAAAATGACAAGGCACGGGTAAACACGCTGGACCTGCGAGACGTATTGGAGGACAAAGCAAAACACGCAAGATCGATCTACAGATCACGAGGGCGCGCCACTACACGAGACGATAACCATCACACCGGATACAGTAAAAGTAAGTCCGGCCGGGCTGAACACAGCGGACAAGACTCATTTGAGCTGCGTCGCGATATAGCCCAGTACAGAGGCGCTGCACACCCACTATGCTTCACAGACGAAGTAATGGATCACCAAATCCCAGAGGGTTTCAAACCCGTAAATATCGAATCATACGACAACACAACAGATCCTGCGGTATGGATTGAGGACTTCCTCCTGCACATCCACATGGCCCGCGGTGACGATCTACACGCCATCAAATACCTCCCACTCAAACTCAAAGGACCAGCTCGGCATTGGCTCAATAGCCTGCCAGCAGAATCCATTGGCTATTGGGAAGACCTGGAAGCCGCATTCCTCGACAACTTCCAGGGCACTTATGTGCGACCACCAGACGTCGATGACTTGAGCCACATAATTCAGCAGCCAGAGGAATCGGCCAGGCAATTCTGGACACGGTTCCTAACAAAAAAAATCAAATCGTCGACTGTCCGGATGCAGAGGCCCTAGCAGCTTTTAAGCACAACATCCGCGACGAGTGGCTCGCCCGGCACCTTGGCTAGGAAAAGCTGAAATCTATGGCAGCCCTCACGACACTCATGACCCGCTTTTGCGCGGGAGAAGACAGCTGGCTGGCTCGCAGCAATAACATATCAAAGAACCATGGTACTTCGGATACCAAGGATGGCAATGGCAGGTAACATCACAACAAACACAAGCGCCGCATCAACAACGATAATACCGAGGATACGACAGTCAATGCCAGATTCAAAGGCTCTAAACCCGGTCAGCGGAAAAAGGCATTCAAAAGAAGCACTCTGGGCCCGTCCAGTTTGGACCGTATACTCGATCGCTCGTGCCAAATACATGGCACCCCTAACAAGCCAGCCAACCACACCAACAGGGAATGTTGGGTGTTCAAGCAGGCCGGCAAGTTAAATGCCGAAAACAAAGACAAGGGGCTACATAGCGATGACGAGGAAGAGCCCCAGCAGCCGAACACCAGAGGATAGAAGAGGTTCCCCCCACAAGTGCGGACGGTGAACATGATATACGCAACCCACATCCCCAAGAGGGAGCGGAAGCGTGCGTTAAGGGACGTATATGCGTTGGAGCCAATCGCCCCAAAGTTCAACCCATGGTCCTCCTGTCCGATCACCTTCGGTCGCATGGACCATCCCACTAGTATCCGTCATGGTGAATTCGCCGAACTGGTCCTAGACCCAATCATCGACGGATTTCACCTCACTCGAGTCCTTATGGACGGTGGCAGCAGCCTGAACCTGCTTTATCAGGACACAGTGCGCAAAATGGGTATAGACCCCTCAAGGATCGAACCCACAAGAACGACCTTTAAAGGCGTCATACCAGGTGTAGAGGCCCATTGCACAGGCTCAGTCACACTGGAAGTGGTCTTCGGATCCCCAGATAACTTCTGAAGCGAGGAGTTAATCTTCGATATAGTCCTGTTCCGCAGTGGCTATCATGCACTGCTCGGGTGAACCGCATTCGTGAGATTCAACGCAGTACCGCACTATGCATATCTCAAGCTCAAGATGCCAGGACCTCGGGGGGTCATCCCAGTAAATGGAAACACGGAGCGCTCTCTCCGCATGGAGGATCACACTGCAGCCCTCGCAGCAGAAGCGCAAAGCAGCCTCTTAAGACAACCCACCAGTTCGGCAATTCAAGACCTAGACACCTTCAAGCGCGCCCGGAGTAATCGGCAACAAGACCACCTGGCACGTTCTGAGCTCGCATAGCAATGCGGCCCCCACCACAGTCCCAGCCAAACGGCAAAATCCGTGCCACGTGTACATAATTACGCATTGAAAATACCAAGGGCATAGGTGGGGAGGGGGCACGACTATGGCACGCTCAAAGACGCGGCTCAACCGCACTAGGGGCTTCCCGCTTTGTTATTTTTCTTTCTTTCAGGACTTCAATCTCTGGAAGCCCCGTCTGGCAGTACGATTGCCGAACACACGATACAACAACCAAGGAGGCAGAAAGCTACGTCGTATCAAGGAATTCCCAGGTGGTCTCTGATAACGAGTGAAATACCCGCTTTAAATACCATTCCTCAGCTTGCCCTTGGAGGGGACATGTTAAATAGTCCTACTTTTTGCTTATCGCACTACTTGTATCATTCTACTTCGACACACCTTTTTGAATAAACAATGCATAGCACTAGACTATTATCGCATTGCATGCTCAACGCGAGGGCACTGCACTTTCTTTAGCAAGAGCACTGCATTACAGAGGCTAGTGAACTTCGTGTCCGAAAAAACTGCGCGTAGTGTTTTTTTGGTACTGTTTTTGCTCTAATTTTTAATCGTTTATCAGAACGAGGCGTGTAATATACTGTTGGAAAGCTACGGATTAGGCGCAACTTCATCCTGTTGAACACTTTTCGAGATTCCCCGAGGTTTAAGAGCAGTTTCAAAAACGGTGCGGCCCATGAATAGGGGCAGCGAGCGTTTTTCGCGTTTTTTTCTAAACCGCTCGTCGGAATGAGGCACATGATACACTGTTGGATAGATATCGTCGAGGCACATCTTTTACATAACTATTGTTTTCTCTAATTCGTTATGGTTTAAGAGCAGTTTCAAATTTACTAAATCGCAGAATTCTGTTTTTTTTAAATTAAATTTTTGGTACTGTTTTCACTCCAGTTTTTTAACAGTTTGTCGCAACAAGGCATCTAATATCCCGTTGAAAAGCTATGGATGAGGCGCAACTTTCATATGTTGAAATGTTTTTGAGATTCCTCACGGTTTTAAGTTAATTTTAGAAATCGTACGATGGACGACGAGTGACAGCGGCCGTTTTTCACGAAATTTTTACAAATCGGTTGTTGAAATGATTCAAATGATATGTCATTGGAAATATATCGACGAGACGCTACTTTTTCATGTAGAACACTCTTTGTAATTCGTTACGGTTTAAGAGCAGTTTTAAATTTACCGAAATGCGGACACTCTGTTTTTCGCGACACCCAAATCGACGTGGGTACTTCATCTGACTGAAAACTGCACTGCATCGGGTGAAATACCGCACTGCATCAGACGTGTTAGAGAACTGCATGGTTTATTTTATTCAAACATAATTTTTTTCAAGGACGAGAAAGTAGAGTGCAATTCACATCGGGTGTAAATGAACCACAACACTATCAAGAAGTGAACTGCATTTCTTTTTTTCCGCTTTTGTAATAAATTTTTTGCACTTACGGGATGAACAACATCATACGGCCGACCGCACTGCTTCAGAGTGAAAACCACACTGCATGAGACGGTGAAGTAAACTTCATGATTTCTTTTGTGGAACGTAATTTTTTTTTCTCAGACGAGTTTTTGTTGTCTTTTTTCAACATTTTTTATTAACAAGAGTGGACCACGGAGACTAGGGCAAGCGAACCACATCATATATCAAAGTGAACGGCATTACCATCTTGTTGTTTCACTAAATTTTTCACACTTTCATGTTAGGTGCAAGTGAACAGCATCAATCTGAAAAATGAACCACATCTGAGGACCAAACGCACTGCACGTGTTGATGTAGTCGACTGATTTTTGAGACACACGATGCACTTTATACATAGGTGCAATGAGCTGCTACACAAATTGGAGTGAACTGTTTTTTCCAGTCGTCCCACATACAAAAAAATTGCATTCGAGAAAGAAAGTAAACTTTCTGTGGGGATTTCTTTCTCTTTTTTATACAAGGTGAACCACTAAGGGGTTGCAGTGCACTTCTTTCCTTCTTTTTTCGTTGTTAGTCTTCTTCTGTATTAATCAATAAAGTCAACAGCTAGAGCAAACAATAAAGTCAACAGCCAGCAAACCACCATCGAAGTTGCATTTTTTCTGTTGAACAGCTCGGCTATGTATCCCGAACTACACACCAGCTAAACAAAAAGCTATGCTACATAATCAAACTGCAGGAGAGATGACCGGTGAGCTGAGATACAGGCTTAGCCGAACTTCTTGGTGCAAATAGTGGACTTCATAGCACACATTTAACGGCATGATTCATTAACTAGCAAACCATCATCAACAACATTTTTTAGTCTAAGTGTGCAGTGCATTTCTCTATCTCTTTGTTTGCTTCTTCGCCTCCCTCCTGCAAAAGAAACTTAAACTGATTTGCAGCAATTAGCAACAGCGGACCGACATGAGATGCATTGCACTGGAACCGCACGAACCGAAAAAAGTAGTGGACTGCACCAGGAGCCGTCAACTGCATGGCCAGGCGCGCCAAACCGCATCGCGCGCCCAGCGCACTGCAAGTACGGATGTATGGGCTGCAAGGGGAGGAGGGGAAGCTCGTTTCCAGATGGGCTGTTCGCCGGGGAAGCTAGCGCACCGACGACTAGAGGCAGCCGTGGTACCGATGGCGCATGAAATGGCCAGTAGGGCGCACACGCGAGGACAGCGGCCATTGCGGGACGGCCGAACCGCATGAGCGTGCTGCCCGAGCTGCATGGTGTACTCCTTGGGGGGAGGCCCAATCTGGAATCTCAGGGGCGCGGGGAGGCCGATCCGGCGGTGTTGCGTAGTTGGGGGGAGCCCCCGGCCTGGATCCTGATCCAGTGATCCCCGAGGTGGGAGGGGAGTTGGGGATATGTGCATCGGTGGCGGAGTGGATCCAGTGGTTGCTTGGCAGGGGCGTGGCCAGAGTTGTTGGCCGGCCCTGGGGCTGATGGTGGCGAGACCATGGTGGAGAGAAGGAAGGTGGGGAGTGGGGATTGGCTAGACCCAAGGGGTGGGCTGTGACGGCCATGGATCTTGGCTAGGAGGACGAGAGCTCAGGATGGGGAGGAGGATTCGCAAGGAGAGGCAGGTACGGATCAGGGTGCTGGGTGGTGTTGTAGTGCCATAGGAGAGGAACGCCGGGGTAGGGTTGGGCGGTGGCCAGGCGCAGGCGGCATTTGGAAGCAGGGGAGGTGGTGGTGTGGCGGCGACATGGGGAAGCAGAGGAAGGTGGTGGTGTGGCGACGACGCGGGGGAAGCAGGGGGACGTGGTGGTGCGGCGGCGGCGTGGGGGAAGCAGGGGAGGTGGTGGTGCAGCGCCGGCGCGGGGGAAGCAGGGGAGGTGGTGGTGCAGCGGCGGGCATCGGGGTGGGGCGTGGGGGAGGCCATGGGGGCAGAGAGAGATGTTTTGGGTGGGTGACGAGAGGATATGGCGGGCATTTTTGCTGGATTAGTCTGTAGCCGCAGGTCGCTCGGCCGTGTTATCAGAATAAGAGGAAGTGTTATTAGAATAAGGTCTTAAGGGGTGTTATTAGAATAGACCCACCATATATATATATATATATATATATATATACATATATATATGTTCATTCATGACATCCAGCACCTGTACGCTCTGGTACGGCCAATACGCCAGGGGCTTAAGCATACCCCATAATACGGCGTGAGAAGTCCGAACACTTTCGACAGTGCGGCAGCCCGAACTTATAGCATTATATGCATCAGCTCCGAATCATGTCTTGGGTCAATAGTTGGGTTTGCCCAGCTCCCATGTTTTGGTACCTTACGTTCCGCTATATCGGCTAAGGTAGCACTGGGAGAACTACTCCGATTGTGCCCCGGTTCAGCTAGGCTAAGCACCTCAATAGAGAAAGCTAAAACGGACTGTCATGATAAGGCGAGAGCTGGTCACTGTTCGAGAGGTCTCGAGTCCCTAAAGACTTATGCCGCTTAGAGCGAGGAGTCGGCTTTGTCTGGCTTAAGGCGTGTATAGCGCCCCGAATTCGGCCTTCCGAATACTAGGGGCTTCGCCAAAATTTAAAATTATAGAATTCCATGGCTAAGTGAGAGTGATAAAACATTATAGTCCGATTGCCTTGTTCGTTGTGCGGAGCACCTCCCTCGAAGGACCCAACAATGGGAAAAAGAATGCTCATATTTGTCCCGAACACCCCAGCACTCGTGGCATGGGGGAAGAAGCCGATGATTGGTCATCTCTCAGATTTAATAAACAGTCGCACAGAAGGTAATATTTTAAATCCAAACAAGCGTTGCATAGCGCATATGAACAAGTTTTAATAATACAGGATCACATGAGCAAGTTCATTCAAACATTACATCCTTCGCACATTCGTTCGCCACAAGACGGGCACCCTTCAGGACACCCTCATAATACATTTCGGGGTGGCGATGCTCCTTGCCCTGCGACGGCCCCTCCTTCACCAGCTTCTGGGCGTCCATCTTGGCCCAGTGCACCTTTGCACGGGCAAAAGCCCGGCGGGCACCTTCGATACAGACGGACCGCTTAATGACTTCCAGCCGTGGGCAGGCATCTACAAGCCGCCTCACCAGGCCTAAGTAGCTGTTGGGAAGGGAGTCGCCAGGCCACATCCGGACTATAAAGCCCCTCATGGCCTATTCGGCCGCCTTGTGCAGCTCGACCAGTTGCTTCAGCTGGTTGCTCATAGGCACCGGGTGTTCGGTCCCAGTATACTGAGACCAGAACAACTTCTCCATCGAGCTTCCCTCCTTGGCCTGGTAATACTTCGCGGCATCCGACACGCTACGGGGCAAATCTGCGAATGCTCCTGGAGAGCTCCGGACTCGGGTAAGTAACAAGTAATTTACTTTCACATGCTTGCTTTGCATATTGAATGCCTTACCCGCCGCTATCTTCCTCATTGCCTCAATTTCCTGGAGGGCCTTTTGGGCTTCGGCCTTGGCATGCTTGGTGCTCTCGAGGGCCGCGGCAAGCTCAGACTCTCGCGTCTTCGAGTCAAGCTCCAAAGTCTCGTGTTTCTTCACGAGAGCCTGGAGCTCTTGCTGCACCTCGCCCACCCATGCCTCTTGTCTCTCCCACTCGGTGCGCTCCTTGGCCGCTTTGTTTTCGGCCTCGGACAATTCTTGCTTCAGGGTTGCCACTTCGGTCATGGCCCCTGGCACATTCATGATGATCCTGTCAGTTCACAACCACATTTTCTTTTTTATATAGACAAGGTATTACTTACCCCTGTTCTCCTCGAGCTGCCTCTTGGCAATGCCGAGCTCTTTTTCGGACCGCTCGAAGTCCTGCTTCAGTGGGGCGACCTCCGCAGTCAGTGCGGCAGAGGTCAGCAGCGAAGCCTGCATACGCATACAGACATACTTATATTAGACTCCTGCAGATATTATTCGATCCTCTATTCAGCTTTTCTTTGTGAACACCAAATAGAGCATCAGGGGCTACTGTCTATGCAGTAATATTTTTCCTATATTTTAAATACTTACCTCAAAGCCTGTTAGAACGCTGGTAAAGGCTTCAGTCAGTCCGCTCTTGGCGGACTGAACCTTCTTGATCACCGTACTCATAATAGTGCGGTGCTCTTCGTCGATGGAAGCGCCACTAAGCGCTCCCAGCAGTTCATCCGGTGCCTCTGGATGGACAGAGGTCACCGGCACGGACGGCTTGCCCCTCTTGGAAGGGGGCCGCCTGCCCGAGTCGGAACCACTGGAGGTTCCGGCGCAGTGTCCGGCTGCAGGCCGAACTTGGAGCCCCTAGGAGCCTTGCTCCCTTTGCTCCTAGAGTGCGGAAGGTCGCCTTGAGGCGCCTCCGGGACTGTCTCCCCCCAGCTCGGTGCCCCTTGAGACAGTACCTCGGCATTGTCTGTAGGGCAAGGAGAGGTGGCGGTTGGAAGTGTATCACTATCCATGTCCGACGAGTCCAAGGAACCGTCCGACGATGATACATCGATACGGGCTTGGGGCGGACTGCATAATCATATTCGACGTTAGGAGAAGCAGTACAACAAAAATATGATATGAGTTACTGTGGTATCCGAATACTTACGACTTTGCCAGGGGCTTGGCCCTGAGCAGCCACTCGTCTTCGCCGTCGGCGGCGGTGGTGGAGCAGTCCGGAAGGAGAGTCCTTCCCTTCTTGGACCCTTCGGCCTCCCCAGTTGGGGCAACCTTCCTTTGCTTGTCTCCCCCGGCTGGAGGGGGAGAATCTTCATCTTCCTTCTCCTCGTTTTCACGGGAGGAGGGTGTCTCGGTGTCATCGGACGATGAGTCCGATACCACCTGGCGCCGGGAACTCTTTCGGGTTCCCTTGTCCTTTTTCTTGGTATTCTCCGGCACCTCATAAGGAGCCGGAGTCCGCATCTCCGTCAAGAGAGCGTCCGCAGTGTCTTCGGGCAGAGGGGCCGGACAGTTAATCTGCTCCGATGTCTCCACCCAGTCCTGTCAAAGCCATGGGAGCTCAGACCCCGCACATGGTTAAGCTATGGGAAATAGATATCCTACCAGATGTACAGAACTTACCGAATTCCAGGACGCTTCGCACTTAGCCCGCGGTCCTCGGTAAGAGAAGGAGGGACCTCGGTTCCCTTGAACAGCACCCTCCAGACGTCCTTATGCGTCGTGTCGAAGAGCTCGTGTAGAGTCTGGTGCTGGGCCGGGTCGAACTCCCATAAGTTGAAATCCCGTTGTTGACACGGGATGATCCGGTGGAAGAGCATGACCTGGACTATGTTGACAAGCTTAAGTTTCTTACTTGTCATGTTCCGAATACACTTCTGGAGTCCATCCAGCTCCACCGATGAACCCCAGGACAGGCCCTTCTCCTTCCAGGAAGTGAGTCGCGTGGGGATTCCGGATTGAAACTCACGGGCCGCCACCCAGTTGGTGTCGCGCGGCTCGGTGATGTAGAACCACCCCGATTGCCACCCCTTTATGGTCTCCACAAAGGAGCCCTCGAGCCATGTAACATTGGGCATTTTTCCCACTATGGCTCCACCGCATTCCGCTTGTTGGCGGCCTACAACCTTCGGCTTGATATTGAAGGTCTTCAGCCATAGGCCGAAGTGGGGCCGGATGCGGAGGAAAGCCTCGCACACGACGATGAACGCCGAGATGTTGAGGATGAAATTCGGGGCCAGATCATGAAAGTCCATCCCATAATAGAACATGAGGCCGTGGACGAATGGATGGAGGGGAAACCCCAATCCGCGGATGAAATGGGGGAGGAAAACCACCCTTTCGTGAGGTTCTAGGATAGGGACAATCTGCCCCACGGCTGGCAGCCGGTGCGCGATATCTGCGGCTAAGTATCCGGCTCCATGTAGCTTTTTGATGTGTCCCTCCGTGACGGAGGAGGCCATCCACTTGCCTCCCGCTCCGGACATGTTTGGAGAGAGTTGAGGAGAAGGATGCAGACTTGGGTGCTGGAGCTCGAGTGCGTGAGAATGGATGAGCAAGGAGGAAGAAGGTGTGGGTAGAAAAAGGTGAGACCTTATCCCTTTATAAGGGCGGACAAAACTATGCGCCCCCACTAGCCTGGTAAAACTTGCTTATCCCCCAAGCGCTGTAATTGGTGGCGCGGTTGGGTTACCCACGTCCGTATTGATGAGAATCCCGTGATAAGGGGAACACAATCTCTGCTTTGACAAGACGTGTCAAGAAACCGCCTCGCATTATGTGCGGGGTTGGTTAAAGAAAAATGGTTCAAATAATTACCGGGCCGTGGCGTGATGTCATGCTGCCAAAACGTGTTAGCAGATTAGATTTGTGGATATATTATTCTCTCTACGGTGGTATGTGGAACTTATTTTGCAGGATCGGACACTATCCTTGTATTCAAACTCCTCCATGGTGTATTCGGAGGAGGAACCCGCCTTGCAGTGCCGAAGACAACGCTGCGCGCCGGACTCACCGTCATTGAAGCCTGGTTCAGGGGCTACTGAGGGAGTCCTGGATAAGGGGGTCTCCGGACAGCCAGACTATATCCTTTGGCCGGACTGTTGGACTATGAAGATGCGAGATTGAAGACTTCGTCCCATGTCCGGATGGGACTCTACTTGGCGTGGAAGGCAAGCTAGGCAATACGGATATGTATCTTCTCCTTTGTAACCGACCTTGTGAAACCCTAGCCCCCTTCGGTGTCTATATAAACCGGAGGGTTTTAGTCCGTAGGACAACATACAATCATACCATAGGCTAGCTTCTAGGGTTTATCCTCTCCAATCTCGTGGTGGATCAACTCTTGTACTACTCATATTATCAAGAATAATCAAGGAGGACGTAGGGTTTTACCTCCATCAAGAGGGCCTGAACCTGGGTAAAACATCGTGTCCCCTGCCTCATGTTACCATCCACCTTAGACGCACAGTTCGGGACCCCCTACCCGAGATCCACCGGTTTTGACACCGACACCATGTACTACCTGCAAACCTGTACCGGTCATACAAAATTCTCCGTGCTCTTAAGATGCCCTATGAGAAGATACATGCCTGTGAGAAAGGATGTGTCTTATTTAGGCGTCAGTATGCAGACTTGAACTATTGTCCCATTTGCAAGTCATCCAGGTATGTTGCGGTAGACAACGGTATGGGTGAGAAGACGCAGACCAAAATCCCCGTTAATGTTCTTCGGTATATGCCAATCGTACCAAGACTTCAATGTCTTTTCATGGTCGAAGAGACGACAAGACAGATGACATGGCACAAAACGGGCAAAAGAACCCAACTAGATGCAGATGGGAAGCTGATGATGGTGCACACATCAGACGGTGAAGCATGGAAGAGCTTCGATGCATTACATGATGACAAAGCGGCAGATCCGAGGCATCCTCGAGTCGGCATCAGCACAGATGGGTTCAGTGTGTTTGGTCTGACGGTAGCCCAATACAGTTGCTGGCCCATATTTGTCTTTCCACTCAATCTCCCCCTCGGACAGATTATGCAAAGAAAGAACATTTTCCTGACGTTGATAATTCCAGGGCCCAACTATTCGAGGAAGAATATGAATGCGTACACGAAGCCGCTGAAGGATGAATTGCAAGAAGCCTGGGATAATGGGTTCAAGACATACAACGCCTTTAGCAAACAGAACTTCATAATGCGTGTCTGGTACATGTATGCCGGTGTATGCGCTATTCGTTGGCTGGTGTGTGCATGGAAGGTTCCCGTGCCCCACATGCAAGGGAGCTCTTGAGTTTCGTTGGCTTCGGGTAGGTTGCAAGTTTTCTTGCTTTGACATGCATAGACAGTTCCTGGATCCTAGCCATAAGTTCAGGAAAGACAAGAAGAACTTCATCAGAGGTAGAGTTGTCAAAAACTCCGCACCACTTGCGTTGACAGGACAACAGACACTAGATCAGTTAAACGCTCTTGAGCCAGATCTAGAACGTCCAGGGTATTTCAAGGGGTATAATTCAAAACACGCCTGAACTCACAAGACATGCTTGTGGGATCTGCCTTACTTCAAAGACCTCCTTTGCCCACACAACATCGACGTGATGTACACTGAGAAGAATATTGCTGAGGCACTTTTTGGTACATTGTTCAGCATAGATGGGAAGTTAAAGGATAATACTAAGGCTAGAGTCGATCTGGATGCGCTATGTGATAGGCCGTTACAAAACATGAAAGAACCAAAAGGAAAGCAGAACTGGACGAAGCCAAAGGCATGGTTCAATCTTGGAAGGCCACCTGTGAGGGAAATTATCTTGTGGGTGCAACAGCAGTTGATGTACCCCGATGGGTATGCAGCGAATCTAAAGAGGGGAGCCAGTCTTGATAAATTGAAGATGGTCTCAAGAGTCATGATTGGACATATGGATTGAGCGGGTAATGCCGGTGATGTTGCGTGGCTTCATCTCCGAGGATGAATGGCTAGTACTAGCAGAGTTGAGCTATTTCTTCCGTGTTCTTTGTGCGAAAGAACTATCGCCTGGCCTGCTAGAAGAAATGGAAGAGTTGGCACCGGAGTTGATCTGCAAGTTAGAGAAGATCTTTCCGCCGGGCTTCTTTAATCCAATGCAGCACTTGATTTTGCATCTCCCAACCAAGGCAAGATTGGGGTGGGTTGTGCAAAATCATTGGTGCTATGCCACTAAGAGGATGCAGAAGACGCTATGAGCAATATGTAAAAATAAACATAGAATTGAAGCATCGATGGCTGAGGCATTCATTACTGAGGAGGCAGCAAACTTCGTGACAGCACACTACGAAGCCAAAAATCGTCATTTGCATAATCCGAAGCCTCGGTACAATGCTGACGAACCTAAAAAGGGTGGATCCAACCTCAGCCTATTCAAAGGGGATCTCGCACCAGTCGGTGCTTCTAATTCCTTAACGTTGGAATTCAAAGAATGGCAGACCATTTCGTTGTATATCTTCACCAACCTAACAGAAGTGCGGCCGTACATCGAGTAAGTTCTCGGTACATTGTTTCGCAACTTCTAATTCCTTTGCACTACGCTTATTCGCGGATAAATTTGATACAGTCGATACATCACCATATTCTCGTATGGAGCAGTGATCCAAAAGGATTCCGTCTAAGAGTATGAGCTTCTGGCAAAGCATGGACGCGGCTATCCCGATTTCATCTCTTGGTTCAAACAAACAGTAATTTCCATTACACAATTTCATTTCTTCGTCTAATTTGTGGCTAATGCAATAATCCCTTTCGTATTAAACTTGTAAGCTAATTCAGAGCTAATGGACGCCGAATTGAGACAAGTCGCTAATGGTTTTGACTATAAGGTTCGTTCATTTGACAAATACGACATCAACAGACATCGCTTTCGTACCTATGGCAAAGAGCTATCTATGGCCGACCAAAAGTCTACAAATTGTTGTGTCTCTGCTATCGGCGAAGGAGATACCGAGTATTATGGAAGAGTTGAAGCAATTTATGAACTTCAATTCTATGGTGCAAACCTACCAAACATCCTAGTCTTCAAATGTTATTGGTTCCAACCGAAGGAGACTAGAAGGACTCATGAACATATAGGGCTAGTGGAAATCAATCAAAGCACCCATTTGGATGTTCCCGATGTCTATATTATGGCTCAACAGGCTACCCAAGTTTTCTGTCTACCGTGGGCCTGTCAAAGTGATCCTAATCTCAAAGGTTGGGATGTCATTTAAGAAGTGATGCCACATGTTAGACCACCTCCCCCCAATGAAGATGATCATGCACCTCACATTAATCCAGACACATATGAAGGAGAATTCTTCCAAGAAACGCGTCTTCCCAAAAAACGTTTCAAGAACCGCTCTACTTCACCCCAGAACATTGAAGTAGACAGCGACAGTGAACCCGAATTCACCCCTCATCCGGAACAAGAAGAGCCTGAACTAGAAGAGGTTACTGCTACGGATGACCTATCAATGCTTGACAGATTATGTAGAGGTGGCCTTCCACATGATGATGATGCATTTATTAATGATGATGATGTAACGCCCCAAGACCGGAGCTTCAGATGTCTTCCAGGGTTTCCGAGATTTCATTGTGTGATTTGTTTCGTCTGTTGCATTCATCTTTGCATCATGTGCATTGCATCATGTCATCATGCCATCATGTCATTTCTTTTCTTAACTCAACTAAATAAACCGTATGGATCTTCGATCCATTTAAACCGAGGGAATTCACATGGTGATTCTCTTTACAACATATCCTCTCGATTTTTAGAGAACTATAGTAATTATTCCATTTATTTGGAATTAACCATAACACACTTGCAAATATCCCATGCCTTTATTATCTCAATTCTTGGTCTCCAAACTTTGCCCATAAATTCTTTCATCATTTTCCGGAGCTCCACCAAAAATCCGAACATTTTTGGACCTTCCCAACCCTCACTACCTATTCAAATCATTTGAACTTAAATCAAATGAGTTTGAATTTAAACTTTTGGTCTTGACCACTTCTATTTTTCCTAGTTCAAACTCATTTTTGTGAGACCGGGAAAATAGCCCCCTTGCACAAATCCTTTCCTTAACCCTCCTTTTCTTTTTATCCCTAATTCTTTTCTCTTAAAAGAAGATTAGAGAGGAGTGAGAGAGAGAGAGCAGCAGGCCCATTCTCCTTCTAGGCCAGCCGGCACCCTCCCCCTAGACGCAGCCCCTCTACTGGGCCGACCTCTAAGGCCCAACCTGCCTACCTAAACCTAGGCCCAAGCGAGGCTACATCCCGATCGATCTCTCACCCTCCTCCTCGTTCCCTCGCGCCGCCAGAACACCCATCTCTCTCGATCCCTTCTCTCGCTCGTAGTTCCTCTCCTCCCTCTGCTTCGCGCCTCCTGAAGACGACTGGGACGTTCTTCCTCCTGCTGGAACCAGGAGCAACGCCGCCCTTGACCCGCCTCACCGTCGCCATGGCCGGAAGCCGCGCCTCGGTTGCTTCTTGTACCGCAGCCGCCGGCCTCTCCTCTCCTGCATCATCCCCGACACCGGCAAGCCCGCCGCCGCGCCAGGACCAGCGCCTCCCCTACGTTAACTCTGCCTACCAGGAGCCCGCGACCCGTGCCCCTCCTCCATGGTCTTCCTCCTTGCCGCCATGGGCGCGAGGGTCGAGCTCGCCCGCCCTACCGCGTCGCTAGGGACGCCGGGCACCACAGCCTGCCAGCTACTTCTCTGCTTGAGGATCTCCAGCAGCCGTGCATGGCTATGCCTCCCATGGAGCTCCGCCGCTGGGGCTGCTTCTTGCCTGCGTCATTGCCGTCCCTCGCGCTGCTACTCCTCTACTTGTCCTCTGCCGCCCGCAGCGCGCGTGGCTGAGCTGCCCTACCTTCTTCGACCACCGGAACCGTGCCAAGTCGTTGCCTCTTTGCATCAAGTACCAGGACACTACGAAACCTGAATCGCCAAGGCCGGACCCGTCAAGTACCCCTTCGGATTCGTCAAGACCCTCATGTATAACTATATCCGATGATGTGACAAGTACCCTGACAACATGTACATCTACGCCGCCAAGACCGGACCAACAAGTACCCCGACGTCGCGTGTACCACTACCGTCACCCCGAAGACGTTGGAGTCATCAAGTACCTCTCCGAACGAACGTGAACGACTACCGTCGCAAGAACGGGACCGGAAAGTCCGAAGACCCCAAGTACCACGACACCGATGACATGAACGTCTATGGAAACTTGTGCAACGATAAACATGTACCACTACCGTCGCCGAGATCGCGAGAACCTCTACCGCCGACCCTAGAGGGTGCGAGAACGGCTACTTCCACTACCGCCATCGCGAGAACGCCTACTTCCCTCTACGAACTTGATCCGTTCCAATAAGGCACGCTTCAAAAGGTATAACCATCAACACGACCGTCCGTGGACCGAATGCATGTTATGTGATACGAGATGAACCCCGTGTTTGCAGCGTGCCTATTTGTTACGTGCATGACCCTTGTTTGCCATGCCGCCGACACATGGGACACCCGGTATCCGGGAGCGCCCCACCTTCTTTTGCTCGCACCCGCCACTTCCTTTTGCACCGGTATCTCTATGGCTACTGGAACCGATATGTTGTCGTGGCATCACTTTCGGATTCGTTGCCGTGGCACCCCTTTCGTTTCCGCCACGATGACAAATGCCTCGTATCTTATCATGCCAACATTTTCGTAAATATTGCATAATCTTGTTCATCTCCTCCGCATCAGGTTAACAACATCAAGAATGTTTAAAATTGTTGTTTGCATTAATTTGCTAAATGCATATGGGGTTTTACCGGGTTTGTTGTTTATTGTACCCGGCCCCATTCAATTTGTTTAGATAGTATAGTTTGTTATGCTACACCCCTTGCCATGCTTAACAACATTTAATTTGGTTGAGTACATAAGCAGGAGTGAACTAAATAATTGATGTGGTGTTCCGTCAATATGCAACTCGTTGCATATTGAGCTCCACTTAAGTTGTAGGATTGCTTGTGCACTTTGCCATGCCATGCCTCATTAAACTGGACATGCATCATACTTGTTTGCGCATCGTGCCATGCTTATGTGGTTGTTGTTTACTATATTGTTTGCTTTCTTTCCGGTGTTTTTCTTCTCGGTTCTGGTAACGTCGTGATTGTGAGGACCCGTTCGTCTACGCCCGTTTGTCTTCTTCATGGACTCGTTCTTCTTCCTTGCGGGATTTCAGGCAAGATGACCATGCCCTCGAAATCACTTCTATCTTTGCTTGCTAGTTGCTTGCTCTTTTGCTATGCCTATGCTATGATACCTACCACTTGCTTATCATGCCTCCCATATTGTTGAACCAAGCCTCTAACCCACCTTGTCCTAGCAAACCGTTGTTTGGCTATGTTACCGCTTTGCTCAGCCCCTCTTATAGCGTTGTTAGTTGCAGGTGAAGATTGAAGTTTGTTCCTTGTTGGAACATGGAGATGTTGTTCCTTGTTGGAATATGTTTACTTGTTGGGATATCACTATATATCTTATTTAATTAATGCATCTATATACTTGGTAAAGGGTGGAAGGCTCAGCCTTATGCCTGGCGTTGTGTTCCACTCTTGCCGCCCTAGTTTCCGTCATATCGGTGTTATGTTCCCGGATTTTGCGTTCCTTACGCGGTTGGGTTATAATGGGAACCCCTTGACAGTTCGCTTTGAATAAAACTCCTCCAGCAAGGCCCAACCTTGGTTTTACCATTTGCCACCTAGCCTTTTTCCCTTGGGAGTCGCACATCCCAAGGGTCATCTTTATTTTAACCCCCCTGGGCCAGTGCTTGTCTAAGTGTTGGTCCAAACTAGAGCCACTTGTGGCGCCACCTCGGGGAAACTTGAGGGCTGGTTTTAGCTGTACGTAGTGTTCATCCGGTGTTGCCCTGAGAACGAGATATGTGCAACTCCTATCAGGATGTCGGCGCATCGGGCGGTCTTGCTGGACTTGTTTTACCATTGTCGAGGATGTCTTGTAGAACCGGGATACCGAGTCTGATCGGAATGTCTCGGGAGGAGGTCTATTCCTTCGTTGACCGTGAGAGCTTGTCATGGGCTAAGTTGGGACACCCCTGGAGGGATTTGAACTTTCGAAAGCCGTGCCCGCGGTTATGGGCAGATGGGAATTTGTTAACGTCCAGTTGTAGAAAACCTGAAGTTGACCTTAATTAAAATACATCAACCGCGTGTGTAACCGTGATGGTCTCTTTCCGGCGGAGTCCGAGAAGTGAACACGTTTGTTGGAGTTATGCTTGACGTAGGTTGTTCTAGGATCACTTCTTGATCATAGTTTTTTTAACGACCGTGCCTTGCTTTCTCTTCTCGCTCTCGTTTGTGTATGTTTAGCCACCAAATATGCTAGTCGCTTGCTGCAGCTCCACCTCATACCTTTACCTTACCCATAAGCTTAAATAGTCTTGATCGCGAGGGTGCGAGATTGCTGAGTCCCCGTGGCTCACAGATACTTCCAAAACCAGCTTGCAGGTGCCGATGAGACCGTGCAGATGACGCAACCAAGCTCAGGAGGAGCTCGATGAAGATCTTGTCCTTTGTGTTGCTTCGCTCTAGTTGATCAGTAGTGGAGCCCAGTTGGGGTCGATCGGGGACCTTTGTCGCATTTGGGGTTCTTCTTTTATTTTGGCTCCGTAGTCGGGCCCTAATTGTATTTGGATGTTGTAATGCTTCATTCATGTAATTGTGTGAAGTGGCGATTGTAAGCCAACTATGTATCTTTTTCCCTTATGTATTACATGGGTTGGGTGAAGATTACCTCACTTGCGACATTGCTTTCAATGCGATTATGCCTCTAAGTCGCGCTTCGACACGTGGGAGATATAGCCGCATCGAGCGCGTGACAAGTTGGTATCAGAGCCTTCCCCGACCTTAGGAGGCCCATTGCTTGATCGTTTTTAGCGGCCGAGTTGTGTCTAGAAAAATGTTTTGAGTCATTTAGGAATTATATATCGGAGAGCTTAGGAATTATTTTTACTTCCCAGTCTCCTCATCGCTCTAGTAAGGCATCCTGACGTAGAGTTTTGACTCTTCTCTTCTCAAATTTCACTAAAAAAATTTAGGATCACATGGGTATCTTGGAATCGTTCTGATGGTTTTGTGACGAGAACATTGTCTTGGTGCCTCCTGTCAGGGGTTTTGTGGAAGTGTACCGGGGAATTGAGCTCCGAGGTGTTGTCATCACAATTTTATCGTTGCAATTCTGTAATACCTGAGTTTAGTACGCCGACATCAAAAATCTCTTTTATGCAGTTCGTTGGTGAGATAACCTCGTCGCCACCCAGTACTGGGGCGGGAGTTCGGGAGTATTGCCATAACTTGTATAATGGATGCTTTTCGAAGGTTGAGGTAGATGGTTTCCGAAGTTTTTCCCGGTTATGTGTTGAATGATGGATACAACTGGATGTAGGATTTGCTAGATTTGGGTGAGATATTATGCTTCCCCTGTATCCCCAACACCTGATTGCATAACCGGAAAGGTTCGGGAGTTTCATAGGTGGGAATTCAAGTAGCTCTTAGAATATCTTTCCGACAGATGTATGATATGAAATTGGGGTTCGACGTCTAGTGGTCCGCCTATTCACGGTCGGTTTTACAGTGGTCTCGTTGTGTCTTAAAGAGTCCTTGGCTATGCCGACTCGGGGACGCTTCGTATGTCATGTGCACTGCCTTGTACATGATGGTGCTTTACGATCGAGCCCGTGTAGGCCCCACCACGAAAACTTCAGACGAAATCTCTATCATATGTTTGTTTCGGCTTATTCCGCAAGCCAATCCTTTGTTTTGTTTTGAGTTGTGGTATTCAAGTTGCTTCAATGTCAAGTGTTGATTTCATACCTTCCCCAAATGGTGTTCTCATACTCCGATGTGAATACTAATCCTTCTCGATCATCGAGTTTGTCATTTCAATTTCTTTTCAACCGCCGTGTTTCTCTTCAAGTGGATCCGATCATTTCAACATCCGCAAAATCAAGTATCAGTTCTTCTCAACGCTATTTGTTTCATCCATCTCCAAGTTGCCTTTGTTTTTCCCGCCCACCCACCCTTTTCCTTCAAGGATTCAGATTTCTTAATCAAGTATCCATCTTATTGATGTGAAGTGTTTCCATTCTTTTCCGTCAATGTTCTTATCCGGTGATTCTCACGAAGATGCTAAGGGAGCTTCAAGTTCATCGTTCTTCGTTCTTTTTCTTCTCCGGTGGTTTCAAGTCAAGCTTTGTTGATCATATCTTTTCCTTGTTTCAATGTTTTCTCATGCCGGTGCAATCCTTAATCATTCACCTCTCGCTGTTCAATTGTTCCGGAGTGCTGAAGATATCTCAGAAGGATCGTCTTGTCATTCAAGATCCGTTAATCCTATTTTGAGAATGTTTATCTCATTCATGTCTTTTAATTCAACCGGGGTTTTCTCTCTTTTAAATTGTTCAACGGTGTATCTTTTGAGTGGGCCCTAACCCACAGGTCTTTTCCCAGGATCTTACCTGACTCTTCTCTTTTCCCGGCGTTACTCTCAAATTCTTTTTCCAAGTTTGACGTAAGAATGAATTTTTCATCAGTCAAATGTCTTTCTCCAAGATCTTTCAAAATTCTTTTCATCGTTGGTTCAACCTTTCCAATTTTAATTCCGGAGTACCTCAATAATTCATGGTGGTGTTTCTCATCGTCATTCTCAGATTGGAAGACCGAAGAAGATTTTTCTCTCAATCTTGCTCCATTCTCTTCAAGATTCGTGATTCTAGCTTGTTGCCATCCTCTCATAATTATTTGCGATTGTGAGATATTATTTTCAACCATCCGGAGTAATTCAGAGTATTTTCAGTTTGATTCTCCGGAGCCCATCATCTCATAATTATTCTTTCCCAGCTTTCAGTTATCGTTCTCCTAATTTTACCGGTGCATCGATCAATTATCCTCTAATCAGTTCTTGATCTCTTCGTTCTCATGTAACTAAATCCCCTCAAGCTTCTTCATTCATTTGCTAATCCTTCCCGGTGTTCTTCATGTTTTCTTCGTTCTTTTTCAATTCTTACGGTGGTTCGTTCAAGAGTCTTCTTCCTTCGTGTATCATATCTATGCATTCATGCTTTTCAAATTCTACCGGTGGATCGTTGAAGACTTTCTCAAGTTTGTGCCATATCTCTCTAAAACCTTCCAACGGGAATAAGTTGTTTGCAATCCGTTGCTTGTCATCAACTTAAATTGATGAAGGATACGCATAACATAATTCTTATTCTTGTTTCATTCTAGTGATCTAATTTCCTGCTTTCCGGCATGGTTAATCATATCACATTCTCGGTTTGAGATGCTTTATCTTTCTTTTCCAGAGTTCCAAGCTCTCGCATTTATATCACGACGGAGATTCATCTAAATCGTCGCAAGGCTTCACCTTGTGTTTTTTAAACATCTTTTTCTTGTCGTTACCCTTTGTTACTGGAGTTCTTCATGAAGTTTCTACATGATGGGTCATCAAGGATTTATTTCCTTCTCGAAGTGTTCATCAACATTCTTTTCTAAGGAGCTCAAGTATTCTTCTTCATGCAATCCAGAGTGCAATTCTTTCTACCATATTATTGGAGATGGTGTTATGTCATTCTTGATAATTCGGGTTCATGTTTCATGATTCACATGTTGTTAGGAATGAGGTATTTTAAATCCATCAATCCCTCCTTTGGAGTTATATTGGGTTATATTTCACCTAAAGCTTTCCCTAAGGATTGTTGCTATTATGGTGCTTATAATTGACCCAAGTTCTTCATTTATCCTCCCGGTGAAATAAGTTTCTCGTCTCCTCGTTGTTATCAACCCAATCAAATTTTTTCCGTGAGTGGCAAGTTGTCACCTCATAATGTTGAGATGCCTTCTATAAGTCCACTTCAAGTTTGTCCTTCCGTTGTTGGTGTTCCAACAACTCCGTTTGACCCTTATCCTAAGGATGCCTTTTCAAGCTCACTTGTGGCAGAAGTTGCCATTTTCTTCTCCGTTCTTTCGTTCCGACGATCTACCTTTTACTCCTTCATCTGGAGGCATTGTGATGTTGCTCTCTTCAACCCACCTTCTTGTGTTTTTAGGAGCGTGTTCTTTTATGGGTTTATACATTCAACCGGAGTGTTGTGCCCTCTACTCAAGTTCCTTCATCTTATCAAGTCTTTCGTCTCTTTTCAAGCGGAGTGCTACCCGAATCGGTTCTTTCTTATTCCTCTTTCTTAACGGAGTGCTTTCAACTTCGTTTATCCCCGTTGCATTCTTTCTTTCAATTTGCTCAATTTTTTTTGCAAGGTTCTTTGGTTTCACTCGTTTGTCAAAGAAGCAACTTAGTTTTACCTCTTCTCTTCCTCTTCTTTTCCCTCCGATGCCATCCTAGATCTCGGGACGAGATCCTCTCGTAGAGGTGGAGTGTTGTAATGCCCCAAGACCGGAGCTTCAGATGTCTTCCAGGGTTTCCGAGATTTCATTGTGTGATTTGTTTCGTCTGTTGCATTCATCTTTGCATCATGTGCATTGCATCATGTCATCATGCCATCATGTCATTTCTTTTCTTAACTCAACCAAATAAACCGTATGGATCTTCGATCCATTTAAACCGAGGGAATTCACATGGTGATTCTCTTTACAACATATCCTCTCGATTTTTAGAGAGCTATAGTAATTATTCCATTTATTTGGAATTAACCATAACACACTTGCAAATATCCCATGCCTTTATTATCTCAATTCTTGGTCTCCAAACTTTGCCCATAAATTCTTTCATCATTTTCCGGAGCTCCACCAAAAATCCGAACATTTTTGGACCTTCCCAACCTCACTACCTATTCAAATCATTTGAACTTAAATCAAATGAGTTTGAATTTAAACTTTCGGTCTTGAACACTTCTATATTTCCTAGTTCAAACTCATTTTTGTGAGACCGGGAAAATAGCCCCCTTGCACAAATCCTTTCCTTAACCCTCCTTTTCTTTTTATCCCTAATTATTTTCTCTTAAAAGAAGATTAGAGAGGAGTGAGAGAGAGAGCAGCAGACCCATTCTCCTTCTAGGCCAGTCGGCGCCCTCCCCCTAGACGCAGCCCCTCTACTGGGCCGGCCTCTAAGGCCCAACCTTCCTACCTAACCCTAGGCCCGAGCGAGGCTACATCCCGATCGATCTCTCACCCTCCTCCTCGTTCCCTCGCGCCGCCAGAACACCCATCTTTCTCGATCCCTTCTCTCACTCGTAGTTCCTCTCCTCCCTCTGCTTCGCGCCTCCCAAAGACGACTGGGACGTTCTTCCTCCCGCTGGAACCAGGAGCGACGCTGCCCTTGACCCGCCTCACCGTTGCCATGGCCGGAAGCCGCGCCTCGGTTGCTTCTTGTACCACAGCCGCCGGCCTCTCCTCTCCTGCATCATCCCCGCCGCCGGCAAGCCCGCCGCCGCACCAGGACTAGCGCCTCCCCTGCGTTAACTCTGCCCGCCAGGAGCCCGCGACTCATGCCCCTCCTCCATGGTCTTCCTCCTTGCCGCCATGGGCGCGAGGGTTGAGCTCGCCCGCCCTATCACGTTGCCAGGGCCGCCGGGCACCACAGCCTGCCAGCTTCTTCTCTGCTTGAGGATCTCCAGCAGCCGCGCATGGCTACGCCTCCCACGGAGCTCTGCCGCTGGGGCTGCTTCTTGCCTGCGTCGTTGCCTTCCCTCGCGCTGCTACTCCTCTTCTTGTCCTCTGCCGCCCGTAGCGCGCATGGCCGAGCTGCCCTGCCTTGTTCGACCACCGGAACCGTGCCAAGTCGTTGCCTCTTTGCATCAAGTACCAGGACACTACGAAACCTGAATCGCCAAGGCCGGACCCGTCAAGTACCCCTTCGGATTCGTCAAGACCCTCATGTACAACTACATTCGATGATGTGACAAGTACCCTGACAACGTGTACATCTACGCCGCCAAGACCGGACTGACAAGTACCCCGACATCGCGTGTACCACTACCGTCACCCCGAAGACGTTGGAGTCATCAAGTACCTCTCCGAACGAACGTGAACGACTACCGTCGCAAGAACGGGACCGGAAAGTCCGAAGACCCCAAGTACCACGACACCGATGACATGAACGTCTACGGAAACTTGTGCAACGATAAACATGTACCACTACCGTCGCCAAGATCGCGAGAACCTCTACCGCCGACCCTAGAGGGTGCGAGAACGGCTACTTCCACTACCACCGTCGCGAGAACGCCTACTTCCCTCTACGAACTAGATCCGTTCCGATAAGGCACGCTTCGAAAGGTATAACCATCGACACGACCGCCCGTGGACCGAATGCATGTTATGTGATACGAGATGAACCCCGTGTTTGCAGCGTGCCTATTTGTTACGTGCACAACCCTTGTTTGCCATGCCGCCGACACATGGGACACCCGGTATCCGGGAGCGCCCCACCTTCTTTTGCTCGCACCCGCCACTTCCTTTTGCACTGGTATCTCTATGAGCTACCGGAACCGATATGTTGTCCTGGCATCACTTTCGGATTCGTTGCCGTGGCACCCCTTTCGTTTCCGCCACGATGACAAATGCCTCGTATCTTATCATGCCAACATTTTCATAAATATTGCATAATCTTGTTCATGTCCTCCGCATCAGGTTAACAACATCAAGAATGTTTAAAATTCTTGTTTGCATTAATTTGCTAAATGTATATGGGGTTTTACCGAGTTTGTTGTTTATTGTACCCGGCCCCATTTGATTTGTTTAGATAATATAGTTTGTTATGCTACACCCCTTGCCATGCTTAACAACACTTAATTTGGTTGGGTACATAAGCAGGAATGAACTAAATAATTGATGTGGTGTTCCGTCAATATGCAACTCGTTGCATATTGAGCTCCACTTAAGTTGTAGGATTGCTTGTGCACTTTGCCATGCCATGCCTCAATAAACCGGACATGCATCATACTTGTTTGCGCATCGTGCCATGCTTATGTGGTGGTTGTTTACTATATTGTTTGCTTTCTTTCCGGTGTTTTTCTTCTCGGTTCCGGTAACGTCGTGATTGTGAGGACCCGTTCGTCTACGCCCGTTTGTCTTCTTCATGGACTTGTTCTTCTTCCTTGCGGTATTTCAGGCAAGATGACCATACCCTCGAAATCACTTCTATCTTTGCTTGCTAGTTGCTCGCTCTTTTGCTATGCCTATGCTACGATACCTACCACTTGCTTATCATGCCTCCCATATTGTTGAACCAAGCCTCTAACCCACCTTGTCCTAGCAAACCGTTGTTTGGCTATGTTACCGCTTTGCTCAGCCCCTCTTATAGCGTTGTTAGTTGCAGGTGAAGATTGAAGTTTGTTCCTTGTTGGAACATGGAGATGTTGTTCCTTGTTGGAATATGTTTACTTGTTGGGATATCACTATATATCTTATTTAATTAATGCATCTATATACTTGGTAAAGGGTGGAAGGCTCGGCCTTATGCCTGGTGTTTTGTTCCACTCTTGCCGCCCTAGTTTCCGTCATATCGGTGTTATGTTCCCGGATTTTGCGTTCCTTACGCGGTTGGGTTATAATGGGAACCCCTTGACAGTTCGCTTTGAATAAAACTCCTCCAGCAAGGCCCAACCTTGATTTTACCATTTGCCACCTAGCCTTTTTCCCTTGGGAGTCGCGCATCCCGAGGGTCATCTTTATTTTAACCCCCCCAAGCCAGTGCTTGTCTAAGTGTTGGTCCAAACTAGAGGCACTTGTGGCGCCACCTCGGGGAAACTTGAGGGCTGGTTTTAGCTGTACGTAGTGTTCATCCGGTGTTGCCCTGAGAACGAGATATGTGCAGCTCCCATAAGGATGTCGGCGCATCGGGCGGTCTTGCTGGACTTGTTTTACCATTGTCGAGGATGTCTTGTAGAACCGGGATACCGAGTCTGATCGGAATGTCTTGGGAGGAGGTCTATTCCTTCGTTGACCGTGAGAGCTTGTCATGGGCTAAGTTGGGACACCCCTGCAGGGATTTGAACTTTCGAGAGCCGTGCCCGCGGTTATGGGCAGATGGGAATTTGTTAACGTCCAGTTGTAGAAAACCTGAAGTTGACCTTAATTAAAATACATCAACCGCATGTGTAACCGTGATGGTCTCTTTCCGGCGGAGTCCGGGAAGTGAACACGGTTGTTGGAGTTATGCTTGACGTAGGTTGTTCTAGGAACACTTCTTGATCATAGTTTTTTTAACGACCGTGCCTTGCTTTCTCTTCTCACTCTCATTTGCGTATGTTTAGCCACCATATATGCTAGTCGCTTGCTGCAGCTCCACCTCATACCTTTACCTTACCCATAAGCTTAAATAGTCTTAATCGCGAGGGTGCGAGATTGCTGAGTCCTCGTGGCTCACAGATACTTCCAAAACCAGCTTGCAGGTGCCGATGAGACCGTGCAGATGACGCAACCAAGCTCAGGAGGAGCTCGATGAAGATCTTGTCCTTTGTGTTGCTTCGCTCTAGTTGATCAGTAGTGGAGCCCAGTTGGGGTCGATCGGGGACCTTTGTCGCATTTGGGGTTCTTCTTTTATTTTGGCTCCATAGTCGGGCCTTGATTGTATTTGGATGTTGTAATGCTTCATTCGTGTAATTGTGTGAAGTGGCGATTGTAAGCCAACTATGTATCTTTTTCCCTTATGTATTACATGGGTTGGGTGAAGATTACCTCACTTGCGACATTGCTTTCAATGCGGTTATACCTCTAAGTCGTGCTTCGACACGTGGGAGATATAGCCGCATCGAGGGCGTGACAGATGATGAGCACGTCATTACTGATAGTGATGATGATGATGATGCATTTATTGATCCCGAAGCATTTATTGAACTAGATTATGACTAGGTATTCAATTTTTTATGTTGTACTTGATTTATATAGTTACTTGTATGATTGTATGATTTATATAGTTACTTGCACATTTTTCTTACTTTGTATGATTGTTTCTTATACATAGTGCCATGGTATTGATGTCCGTCCCCATCGGCCCTCGCCTGCTTTATGATTCAGATGTGGTAAATTCTCTTTCATAACTATTTGTTGCATTTCTCATTTATGACAATTATGGCCATCAAGTTGACATAGAGATATTTTAATCTAGGAGGCATGTGAACCAGAATTTGAAACCGGCCCTCTTGTCGAGAAGTTCAATTTAGTTGAAAAAGAAAATGAGTATTTGAAAGAAAAAATTAAAAGAATTGAATAAGACAAGATGACATTGGAGTTGTATGTTGCCGATGTCGTCGATGATCACCAGATGAAGATGAATGCAATGCGCTTGAAGGTGGATGCAATGCACCTGAAGCTTAAGAAGATTAGAAAATATGCCAATGATAATGAGGCTTGGTGTCATGATACCGTTGGATCAATCTTTACCTTAGTTGCGATCTTCATCGCATTTGTTGTGATGAGGGCAAGTTTTCTCTAGTGTTTTGCTTAACAAATGCATACTTAGCTTACTTTCCTCCTAAATGGCATAACTACCTAATTAGACAAAAAATGAGCTATACTTAGCTTTCTTTCCTAAAAAAATGTCATGATAATCTTTGTTACCTCCAAAATGATATAGTCTTACCTTACTTTCCTCAAAAATGACATAATAACCTTAGTAAGCTCCAAAATGACCTATTTACCTAGCTTAGCTCTAAAATGACCTACACTTAGCATTTTTACCTAGCTTAGCAATAAAATGGCATTTTTACCTACCTTACTTAGAAGAAGAAGCTAAAATAGAGGAGAGGAGAAAAAGAAAGAGAAGAAAAAATCTTCTTCTTCTTCCTTTTCTTATTCTTCTTCTTCTTCTTCTTCTTCTTTTTCTAGATAGTCTTCTTCTTCTAACTTGCTTATTTCCCAATTTGCAGATTTGCTTTAGATTAGGAAGCTTGAGTTGATGGAGTCTACTCTTCTCTTTTATGCTTCCTTCTTGTTTTGATTTTGTACGATGAACAATGTCAAACTTGCTACCTACATATGTATGTATGGATGAAACCATTGTATGCTTGTTGTTGGATATGCTGGCTATGTATATGTGTTGGATGAAACCATTTGCTACGTATATGTGTTGGATGATCATATCCATATGGCAGGGATATGATTTGGTATGTATATGTGTTGGTATGCTTGTCGAAAGTATTTTCATATGTGTGTATATATATGTGTGTGTGTGTGTGTGAAATTCTATCAAATCGAATGATTTCAGGAAAAAACAAAAAAACAAGGGCTATCTACACTCTTTGCCGAGAGCGGATGGCAAAGAGCTTTGCCATCAGCTAGCGGACGACAAACATGCCACATGTTAGCTACCTGTGCAACCTGGGGCGGGCTGCCTATTTTGTTACTTTGCCGTCAGCCAGCAGACAACAAAGAACGTTTAATATTTGTCATCAGCCAACTGACGGCAAAGCTACCAAATAGGCCAGCCCCCTAGGTGCTGCCACATGGCACGCTTGGTCGTCCGCTGGCCGACGGCAATGATTCAATGCCATTTGCCATCCGTTGGCTGATGACAAAGATACAAAGGTCTTTGTCATCCGCCAGCCGACGACAATGCACGCCGTTAACCCCTTAACTAACCTAAGCTGACACGTGTGCCGTCCAGGCTCTTTTCCGTCCGCCAGTAGACGGCAAAGAAGCCTTTGTCGTAGCCTGTTTAGCTGGACATGTTGCCGTCAGCTGGATGACGGCATAGGTCTTTGCCGTCCGCCATGGCTGATAGCAAAGTTCCTCATTCCTGTAGTGTTAGGTTCAACACTAATCCCGAAGGTAGCGGGAGTGAGAGATGGTGATCTTATCAACCTTGGAATCACTTCCAACACACATCGTCACCTCGCCCTTAACTAGTCTCTTTTCATTTTGCAACTCTTGTTTCGAGTTACTAATATTAGCAACTGAACTAGTATAAAATACCCAGGGGCTACTATGAACACTAGTAAGGTACTCATCATAATTTGTATATCAAATATACCTTTGTTCACTTTGCCATCCTTCTTATCCGCCAAATGTTTTCAGGCTTGGGTCCAGCTTTGGGCTTCTTCACGGGAGTGGCAACTTGCTTTCCATTCTTCTTGAAGTTCCCTTTCTTTCCCTTGACACTTTTCTTGAAACTAGTGGTCTTGTTAACCATCAACACTTGATGCTCTTTCTTGATTTCTACCTTCGCCAATTTCAGCATCACGAAGAGCTCGGGAATCATTTTTGTCATCCCTTGCATATTATAGTTCATCACGAAGTTCTAGTAGCTTGGTGATAGTGACTAGAGAACTCTGTCAATCACTATCTTATCTGGAAGATTGATGTCTACTACGCAACTTTATTCTTGTAGACACGTGTTGGGCCTCTAAGCACAGAGTTTTGTAGGACAACAACAATTTTCCCTCAAGTGGATGACCTAAGGTTTATCAATCCGTGAGAGGTGTGGGATGAATATGGTCTCTCTCAAATGACCCTGCAGCCAAATACAAGCAATCTCTTGTGTCCCCAACACACCCAATACAATGGCAAATTGTATAGGTGCACTAGTTCGGCATAGAGATGGTGATAAAAGTGTAATATGGATAGTAGATATTGGTTTTTGTAATATGAAATTATAAAGACAGCAAGGTAAATAATAGTAAACGGGCACAAAAACGGTGGTGCAATGCTTAAAGACAAGTCCTAGGATCCGTACTTTTGCTAGTGCAATCTCTCAACAATGCTAACATAGTTGGATCATATGATTATCCCTCAAAGTGTAATGAAGAATCACTCCCGAGTTCCTATTCGCGGAGAACAAAAGATAGGAATTGTTTGTAGGGTACTAAACCACCTCAAAGCTATTCTTTCCGTTTGATCTATTCAAGAGTCCATACTAAAATAACACAAAGCTATTTTTCCTTTCGATCTATCCTAGAGTCCGTACTAAGATAACACCAAAGGAAGTTCATATTCATAATACTCAATCCACACAAAGAACTATAAAGAGACCCCCAAAGTTTCCGTCGAAGAAAAGATAATAAAAACATGCATCAACCCCTATGCATAGATTACCCCAATATCACCGCGGGAATCCGCGAGTTGAATGCCATAACATATATCAAGTGAATCAATAAGATGCCCCAATTGTCACCTCAAGTATTCATACCGCAAGACATATATCATGTGTTCTCATCTCTGAATATTCAATCCGATAAGACAAAACTTCAAAGAGTAAAGACTTAATCATCACAACAAGAGTATAGAGGGGAGAAACATCATAGGATCCAACTATGTTAACAAAGCCTATGATATAGATCACGAGGGAGAGAGAGAGAGAGAGAGAGAGAGAGAGATAAAACACATAGCTACTGGTACAAACTCTCAGCCCTGAGGGTGGACTACTCCTCATCATGGTGGCCGCCGGGATGATGAAGATGGCCAACGGAGATGATTCCCCTCTCCGGCAGGGTGCCGGAACGGGTCTAGATTGGTTTTCGGTGGCTACGGAGCCCTGCGGTGGTGGAACTTCTGATCTAGGTTAACCCCGAAGGGTTTAAGAATATTTGGGAATTTATAGTGCAAAGAGGGGGTGCGTGAGGCCACCGAGGTGGGCACAACCCACCTGGGCGCGCCCTGGTGGGTTGTGCCCCCCTCGGGGCACCCCCAGGTGCAGCTCTGGCCCATTGGGTTCCTTCTGGTCCAAAAAATCTCCGAAAAGTTTCGCGGTGTTTGGACTCCGTTTGATATTGATTTCCTACAATGTAAAAAACAAGCAAAAAACAGCAACGGGCCCCGGGCACTGGGTCAATAGGTTAGTCCCAAAAAATGATATAAAGTTGCTATAAAATGATTGTAAAACACCCAAGAATTAGAAAATAACGGCATAAATACTTCATAAATTATAGATACATTGGAGATGTATCAGCATCCCCCAGCTTAATTCCTACTCGTCCTCGAGTAGGTAAATGATAAAACAAATAATTTATGAAGTGTGAATGCTAGCAAAGTGCATAAGTTTGATCAATGATAATTTCAATCACTTTTCCTAGCATCATAACAGCAATTCTTTCTTATGAAACTTCTCATGTTATAGTGGCAACCAATTCACATGTTAAGGTTCAAACAATGAATTCTCTTGAAACCCAACAACCTATGTTCTTAGTCACCAAGCAATTGCAATTCAACTTATTCAATAGAGTTTAAGTAAGAGCTCCACCTACTCAAACATCATATAATCTTCTATGATTGCTAACACTCACCACATACACATGACAACCGGACACATAGAAAGATAGGGGCTTATGGTTTTGCCTCCCAACGTATTCACCTCAAGGGTGATGTCAACAATAATAACTCATGCTACCCATATGCAACTCGACATATGTGCCTAGATCTTTCCTCACCACATGATGCTTGCCAAAATAGAAAAATAAAAAGGAATAGAGAGAAAAACTTTGACTCTTGCATAAAAGTAAATACTAAAAAAGTAAAAGATAGGCCCTTCGCAGAGGGAAGCAGAGGTTGCCATGCGCTTATTTGTTTGTACGCTCAACCCCTTAGCGTAAAATAACGTCACATTATATTGCCCCCTATGATAGCAACCTTTATTATGTAGTCTGTCGCTTTTATTGCTTTACCATCACAAGTTCATACAACGCTCAATTTTCTCTTACACTAAATGATCTTACACTTTTAGAAGCAATTTTTATTGCGTTGTTACACCGATGACAACTTACTTGAAGGATCTTGCTCAATCCTTAGGTAGGTATGGTGGACTCTTGAAAATAAGATTTGGGTTTAAGAGTTTTTGGATGCACAAGTAGTATCTCTACTTGGTGCAGATTTTTTGGCTAGCAAAGATGGGGGTAAGCATCACATGTTGAAGGATCTATGACAATATAACTTCTATGTGAATATGAAAAAACATAAATCATTATGTTGTCTTCCTTGTCCAACGTCAACAATTTTGGCATATAATATTTTGATGGGGGCTCACAATCACAAAAGATTTCCATGATAGTGTATTTACATGTGAAAGTTCTCTTCCTTATACTAATTATTCGTGAATTGCTTGTATGACCAATATTGTGATTGTCAAGCCTCAAAAGATTTCACTTTCTAAACCCAATGTGAATCTACCACTAGGCATGATATGATTTCAGCTTCATGATATTCAATTTATTCAACAATTTACTCATAGGATATAACTGAAGCACAAGAGTAAATGACATAGAGAAGACCTTCGTTGACAGGATGTGAATGCCGCTTACTTGGCCTCCCTGGCAACTATTTGAGAACTCTATTTTATTTAAAAACTTTCAGATATAAGTACTTCATTAAAATAGCAAGCAAAATAAAATAAAATGACAATCCAAGAATAGCACACATCATGTGAAGAAGCAAAAAATTAGGCTGAACCGATACTAACCGATACTTGTTGAAGAAGAAAGGTGGGATGCCTACCGGGGCATCCCCAAGCTTAGATGCTTGAGACTTCTTGAAATATTATCTTGGGGTGCCTTGGGAATTCCCAAGCTTGAGCTTTTGTGTCTCCTTAATTCCTTTTATATCACGGTTTCCCTAAATCTTAAAAACTTCATCCACACAAAACTCAACAAGAACTCGTGAGATAAGTTAGTATAAACCAATGCAAAAACCTTATCATTCTCTACTATATAAAATCAATAAAATTATTATTCAACATTGCACACTAAATGCATCTGCATATTTAATACTCCTATCCTCAAATAGAATCATTAAACAAGCAAACATATGCAAACAATGCAAACGTAACAGCAATCTGCCAAAATAGTACAGTCTGTAAAGAATGCAAGAGTATCAATACTTCCCTAACTCCAAAATTTATGAAAATTTACCACACTGTAGAAAATTTATCAGAGCTCATTTTTCAAAAAGTTTCAACATTTTATCACATTCTTACTTTTCTAGGGAATTTTTGCAACAGTGGTAAACTTTCTGTTTTCAAACAGCAACAAGTATACTTGCAAAATAAGCATGGCAAAGGCTATCATTGCCACTTTTATTGAAATAAAAGATGCAAAACATTATTCTAAATAACATAAAACAAATCCTATCAAAATAAATAGACGCTCCAAGCAAAACACATATCATGTGATGAATGAAAACATAGCTCCAAGTGAGGTTACCGATAATGTTGGAGACGAAAGAGGGGATGCCTTCCAGGCACCCCCAATCTTAGTTGCTTGGATCTTCCTTGAATATTTCCTTGGTGGTGCCTTGCACATCCCCAATCTTAGGTTCTTGTCACTTCTTATTCCCCTCATATCGATATCTCACCCAAAACTTGAAAACTTCAATCACACAAAACTTAACGGAACTTTGTGAGATAGGTTAGTATGATAAAGAGCAAACCATTCCACTTTTGGTACTGTCAAAGACAAGATTCATAATTGTTCTCACACAATTCCTACTGTATCATATCATTTCTACAATTTATATTGATCAATATAAGCCATAGAAACTAGAAAACAAGCGAACTATGCATTGAAAACAGAATCTGTCAAAAATAGAACAGTCTGTAGTAATCTGTACTCAAACCATACTTCTGCTACTCCAAAAATTCTGAAAAATTAGGACCACGTGAGAAATTTGTATATTAATCTTCTGAAAAAAGAGTCAACTCAATAGCACTCTTTTGTTGAAAACTAGAATTATTTTCGTGAGCGCAAAAGTTTCTGTTTTCAGCAATATCAAAGCAACTATCACCCACCAAGATCCTAAAGGCTTTACTTGGCACTTTATTGAAACAAAAGCAATCAAACATGATTACTAAAGTAGAATAATCATGTGAACACACAAAAACAGTAGGTAAAAGTGTTGGGTTGTCTCCCAACAAGCGCTTTTCTTTTATGCCTTTTAAGCTAGGCATGATGATTTCGATGATGCTCGCATAAAAGATAAGAATTGAAACATGAAGAGAGCATCATGAAGCATAATACTAGCATATTTAGGTCTAAGCCACTTCCTATGCATAGGTATTTTGTGATCAAACAACTT
Organism: Triticum dicoccoides; assembly: GCF_002162155.2. Classification (NCBI taxonomy): domain Eukaryota; kingdom Viridiplantae; phylum Streptophyta; class Magnoliopsida; order Poales; family Poaceae; genus Triticum; species Triticum dicoccoides. Next base: position 427,347,338 of record NC_041386.1, on the reverse strand, counting down.
ATGGGAACAAGAATCAACTAAAATAGGAAGGCAAAACAAGTGTAACTTCAAAACAATCAACACATAGAGAAGAAACTTGATATTATTGAGATATGTAAGGGCATAAGTTCCTTTCTCATGATAATTTTCAGAGGCATCATGAATGAATTCAAAAATATAACCATCACATACATCACTCTTTTCATGATGCACAAGCATAGAAGATTTATTATGGAATAGATGTCATCATAATAATCATCATAGGTAGCAACTTCATTGTCATAATCAATTGAAACCTATTCCAAAATAGTGGATGTATCACTAAATAAAGTCATGACCTCTCCAAATCCATTTTCATCAATATTGTAATAAGATTCAACACCCTCCAAAATAGTGGGATCAGTACTACCTAGAGTTGACACTCTCCCAAACCCACTTTCATCAATGCAATCATCATAAATAGGAGGCATGCTATCATCATAATAAATTTTATTATCGAAAGTAGAAGGAATCAAAGGATCATATTCATTAAGCAAAGCATCCCCAAGCTTAGGACAAGCATTATTTCCAGCAAATAAATCTTAAAACATTTCATATTCATCAAACATAGCATCCCCAAGCTTGTGGTTTTGCATATCATCACAATCATTCTTATCAATAGCATGAATGGCACCGATAGTATAGCAAACTTTATTATCATAATCTTCCAAGCAAGTGCTAAAAGTATTTTCAAGATCATAAGGAATATCATTGTATTCCCAATCATAATAATTACAGAAAGCAATAGGCATAACAAAATCATCATCCTCCATCAACATATTTGATTCACTTTCATGAGGCACGATGGTGATGGGAGCAACATTATTTGGGAGAGATACCTTTTTACCTCTATTATTTCTTCTTTTCTTCTTCTTCACCACACCATGTGTGGGTTTAATTAATTCTTTCAAGCTTTTTGTTGAAGAGATTGATTGGATAGGAAGCTCCTCCTTGTTACCTAATTCATCATAATAAACACTAGGTGGATATTGGGAAACATTTTTCCTTTCATTAGTACTCTCTTCATATTCTATTTGCTTTCTTGTCTTTAGATAGTTGGCAATATAAGGATTCTCAATGCAATTTACCATACAAAACATATAAATTTCCACTAGATCAAAATCAAGAAATCTCTCAAGATTAAATTTTGGAATACCCTTAGTTATACGTTTCATTTCTTTATACCCCAAAAGAAGACTAAGCTCTTTGTGATGCTCAAGGGTAATCAAGTTATCTCAATTTTTGGACATGATTTGATCATGAAAGAATTTTCATTGGAGATTTAAATGACCATATTATTGCTAAGTTCACAAGGATGGCAAAAAAAATTAAACCTTTCAGCACAATCATCTAGCCTCTCTTGCAACTATTTCGTTTCTAAATATTTATGCTTCTTACAAAATCTATCTTCCCTTTTTGGTGTGCAATTGCAATCCCAATTCACTCCGCAAAAAGTGACATGCTTATAAGATTTTTTTTCATGACTTGTGCAATCATCATTAGCATTTTGGATATTCAAAGAATTCATACTAACTACATTACAATCATGCTCATCATTCAGATATTTTGTGCCAAAAATTTTATTGACTTCTTCTTCTAACATAATTTTCCGAACCATCATTTTCAAGAAAGATATTATAAAGATGATCAATAATATGATGCAACCTAAATTCCATTTTTATGTTTCCTTTTATAAACCAAACTAGTGATAAAACAACAAACTAAAAGATTCAATTGCAAGATCTAATTATATACCTTCAAGCACTCACCTCCTTGGCGACGGCGCCAGAAAAGAGCTTGATGTCTACTACGCAACTTTATTTTTGTAGACACGTGTTGGGCCTCGAAGCGCATAGTTTTGTAGGACAGTAGCAATTTTCCCTCAAGTGGATGACCTAAGGTTTATCAATCCGTGAGAGGTGTAGGATGAAGATGGTCTCTCTCAAACGACCCTGCAACCAAATACAAGCAATCTCTTGTGTCCCCAACACACCCAATACAATGGCAAATTGTATAGGTGCACTAGTTCGGCGAAGAGATGGTGATAAAAGTGTAATATGGATAGTAGATATTGGTTTTTGTAATCTGAAATTATAAAAACAGCAAGGTAGTAATAGTAAACGGGCACAAAAACAGTGTTGCAATGCTTAAAAACAAGGCCTAGGGTCTGTACTTTCGCTAGTGCAATCTCTCAACAGTGCTAACATAGTTGGATCATATGATTATCCCTCAAATTGTAACGAAGAATAACTCCCGAGTTCCTATTAGCGGAGAACAAAAGATAGGAATTGTTTATAGGCTACTAAACCACCTCAAAACTATTCTTTTTGTTCGATCTATTCAAGAGTCCGTACTAAAATAACACACAACTATTATTTCCGTTCAATCTATCATAGAGTCCGTACTAAGATAACACCAAAGCAAGTTCATATTCATAATACTCAATCCACACAAAAAACTATAAAGAGACCCCAAAGTTTCTGTCGGAGAAAAGATAATAAAAATGTGCATCAACCCCTATGCATAGATTACCCCAATATCACCGCGGGAATCCGCGAGTTGAATGCCATAACATATATCAAGTGAATCAATAAGATACCCCAATTGTCACCTCAAGTATTCATACCACAAGACATATATCATGTGTTCTCATCTCTGAATATTCAATCCGACAAGAAAAAACTTCAAAGGGTAAAGACTCAATTCATCCCAACAAGAGTATAGAGGGGAGAAACATCATATGAACCAACTATGGTAACAAAGCCTATGATATAGATGATGAGAGAGAGAGAGAGAGATAAAACACGTAGCTACTGGTACAAACCCTCAGCCCCGAGGGTGGACTACTCCCTCCTCATCGTGGTGGCCGCCGGGATGATGAAGATGACCACCGGAGATTATTCCCCCCTCCCGTAGGGTGTCGGAACGGGTCTAGATTGGTTTTCGGTGGTTACGGAGCCCTGCGGTGGCGAAACTTCTGATCTAGGTTAACCCCAAAGGGTTTCGGAATATTTGGGAATTTATAGTGCAAAGAGGGGGGTGGGAGGCCACCGAGGTGGGCACAACCCACCTGAGCGCGCCAGGGGGCCCTGGCACGCCCTGGTGGGTTGTGCCCCCCTCGGGGCACCCCCAGGTGCAGCTCTGGCCCATTGGGTTCCTTCTGGTCCATAAAAATCTCCGTAAAGTTTTGCGGTGTTTGGACTCCGTTTGATATGGATTTCATGTGATGTAAAAAACAAGCAAAAAACAGCAACCGGTACCGGGCACTGGGTCAATAGGTTAGTCCCAAAAAATGATATAAAGTTGCTATAAAATGATTGTAAAACACCCAAGAATGATAAAATAACAGCATGAATACTTCATAAATTATAGATACGTTGTAGACGCATCAAAGATTAACTCCCACTTGATTCAAGTGATTGTAGTACCCAGACATTCTGAGCACATGCTCACTGGTTGAGCTATTCTCCTCCATCTTGTAGGCAAAGTACTTGTCAGAGGTCTCATACCTCTCGATATGGGCATGAATCTGAAATACCAATTTCAGCTCTTGGAACATCTCATATATGCCCTGTGGCATTCAAAACGTTTTTATGTCCCGCTTGTAAGCCGTAAAGCATGGCGCACTAAACTATCAAGTAGTCATCATACCGAGCTTGTCAAACATTCATAACGTCAGCATCTGCTCCTACAATAGGTCTGTCACCTAGCGGTGCATCAAGGACATAATTCTTCAATGCAACAATGAGGATGATCCTCATATCACGGACCCAGTCCGCATCATTGCTACTACCATCTTTCAACTTACTTTTTCTCTAGGAACATATCAAAAATAAGGGAGCTATATCATGAGCTATTGATCTACAACATAGATTTGCAAATACTATCAGGACTAAGTTCATGACAAATTAAGTTCAGTTAATCAAATTTCTTAAGAACTCCCACTTAAATAGACATCCCTCAAGTCATCTAAGTGATACGTGATCCAAATCAACTAACCCATGTTTGATCATCACGTGAGATGGGGCAGTCATCAATGGTGAACATCTCTATGTTGATCGTATCTCCTATATGATTCACATTCGACCTTTCGGTCTCCAGTGCTCCGAGGCCATGTCTGTACATGCTAGGCTCGTCAAGTTTAACCCAAGTATTCTGCATGTGTAAAACTGTCTTACACCCGTTGTATGTGAATGTAGAGTCTATCACACCCAATCATCACGTGGTGTCTCGAAACGAAGAACTGTCGCATTGGTGCATACTCAGGGAGAACACTTATACCTTGAAATTTTAGTTAAGGGGTCATCTTATAATGCTACTGTCGTACTAAGCAAAATAAGATGCATAAAAGATAAACATCACATGCAATCAAAATATGTGACATGATATGGCCATCGCCATCTTTTGCTTTTGATCTCCACCTCCAAAGCATCGTCATGATCTCCATCGTCACCGGCTCGACACCTTGATCTCCATCGTAGCGTCGTGGTCGTCTCGCCAACTATTGCTTCTACAACTATCACTAACGCATAGTGATAAAGTAAAGCAATTACATGGCATTTGCATTTCATACAATAAAGAGACAACCATAAGGCTCCTGCCGGTTGGCAGATATCTTACAAAACATGATCATCTCATACAATAACGTTTATCACATCATGTCTTGACCATATCACATCACAACATGCCCTGCAAAAACAAGTTAGACATCCTCTACTTTGTTGTTACAGGTTTTACGTGGCTGATATGGGCTTCTAGAAAGAATCGTTCTTACCTACGCATCAAAACCACAACGGTGTTTTGTCAAGTTTGTTGTTTTAACCTTCTTCAAGGACCGGCCATAGTCAAATTCGACTCAACTAAAGTAGGAGAAACAGACACCCGCCAGCCACCTTTATGCAAAACTAGTTGCATGTCTATCGGTGGAACCGGTCTCATGTGCGTGGACATGTAAGGTTGGTCTGGGCCGCTTCATCCCACAATACCGCTGAATCAAAATAAGACGTTGGTGGTAAGTAGTATGACTATCACCGCCCACAACTCTTTGTGTTCTACTCGTGCATATCATCTACGCATAGGCCTGGCTCATTATGCCACTGTTGGGAAACGTAGCATGCAATTTCAAAAAAATTCCTACGCTCACCCAAGATCTATCTAGGAGATGCATAACAACGAGGGGGAGAGTGTGTCCACGTACCCTCGTAGACCGAAAGCGGAAGTGTTTGACAACACGGTTGATGTAGTCGAACTTCTTCCAACTCCGACCGATCAAGCACCGAACGTACGACAACTCCAAGTTCTGCACACGGTCAGCTCGGTGACATCCCTCGCCTTCTTGATCCAGCAAGGTGTCGAGGTAGTAGATGAGTTCCGTCAGCACGACAGCATGGTGACAGTGATGGTGAAGTGATCCGTGCAGGGCTTCGCCTAAGCACCGCAAGAATATGACCGGGGGTGTAAACTATGGAGGTGGGCGCCGCACACGGCTAACAATTGATGTTGTATTGTGCTAGGTGCGCCCCGCCCTCATATATATTGGTGGGAGGGAGAGGGGAGAGGCCAAGGGGAGCCCCAAGTGGGGCCGAATCCCACATGGGCTCCTTCCCTGGTTCGCCCGCCCCCTTCCTTGTATAGGCGCCAGGGAAAGGAAGGGGGAGGTGCCCCCTTTCCTTTCTCCCTTGAGAAGGGGAAGGAAGGAGGGACTTGCCCTCCCCCTTTCCTTTCCCTAGGGCTGGCCGGCCTGGTGGAGGGGCGCACTAGCCCCTTGTGGGCTGGTCTGTCCCTTCCTTGGGCCATTAAGCCCATATCTTTGCCGGGGGTGCCCGAAACCCCTTTCGGTGACCCTATATGTACCCGATACCCTCCCACTTCCGGTGTCCGAATACCATCGTCCTATATATAAATCTTTACCTCTCGACCATTTTGAGACTCCTCGTCATGTCTGTGATCTCATCCGGGACTCTGAACAACATTTGGTCACTAAATCACATAACTCATATAATACTAAATCGTCATCGAACGTTAAGCGTACAGACCCTACGGGTTCAAGAACTATGTAGACATGACCGAGACACCTCTCCAGTCAATAACCAATAGAGGAACCTTGATGCTCATGTTGGCTCCTACATATTCTACGAAGATCTTTATCGGTCGAACCATTATGACAACATACATTATTCCCTTTGTCCATCGGTATGTTACTTGCCCGAGATTCGATCGTCGGTATCCACATACCTAGTTCAATCTCGTTGCCGGCAAGTCTCTTTACTCGTTACACAATACATCATCCTGTAACTAACTCATTAGTCACTTTCCTTGCAAGGCTTCTTATGATGTGCATTACCGAGAGGGCCCAGAGATACCTCTCCAATACTCGGAGTGACAAATCCTAATCTCGATCTATGCCAACCCAACAAACACCTTTGGATATACCTGTAGAGCATCTTTATGATCACCCAATTACATTGTGACGTTTGATAGCACACAAGGCATTCCTTCGGTACCCGGGAGTTGCATAATCTCATAGTTGAAGGAATATGTATTTGACATGAAGAAAGCAATGGCAATAAAACTAAATGATCATTATGCTAAGCTAACGGATGGGTCTTGTCAATCACATCATTATCCTAATGATGTGATCCCGTTATCAAATAACAACTCATGTCTATGGTTAGGAAACCTTAACCATCTTTGATCAACGAGCTAGTCAAGTAGAGGCTCACTAGGGACACTGTATTTGTCTATGTATTCACACATGTATTCAGGTTTCCAATCAATACAATTCTAGCATGAATAATAAACATTTATCATGAATAAGGAAATATAAAATAACAACTTTATTATTGCCTCTAGGGCATATTTCCTTCAGTTGGTACTAGCCATTACGCTGCCACTCCGCCTTCCTCTTCGCATCTTCCCAATGCCTCATTCACTCTACTCTGATGCACCACCTCGCAGACCACCACCACCATCCACCCATCGTTGTTCTTCAACATGGCCTCCTTCCCCTTTGATCCAACCCCTTTCACCCCCCAAATCATAAAGCCATCGAGGTTGAGGGACGACCAGCGAGGATTCGGGTGGTGGCGGGATCCTCTACTCCAGGGCATGAAGAATGGGTGATTGCCACAATCGTCCCGATGCCGAATCTGCCGGTTCCATTCAACAACATTCGCGAGGTAATCTCAGAATTCCTGACAGAGATCAAGCATATAAAATTTCTGAGATCAATCCATGCCCATTTGGTCAAGTATTTGTCAAGTTAGACAGTGTTTTTGATAGAGATACTCTGCTGAGGGATAATCCACATCATTTTACTGATGTTCATGTGATATTCCAAAAACACAATGAGGGATTGAACTGGAGAAAATTGACCCTCAACATAGAACTTTGGCTGCTCCTATGTGGATTTCCTTTTGATAAGAGATGCATGCATGAAGTAGCTAATGTTGTCAAAAGTTTTCGTAAGCTAGTACACTGGGTCCACTCCAAGAACATTTCCATGCAAATTAGTACAATCACTTTCTGGGTCCACTCCAGCATCATGAGCACGATGACATTCACAATAATCATGTTCCAGATCTTAATCAGATGGATGTGCAGCATAATTTGCAATTGGCCCTCCAGCAGCCTGACAATCCCAATAAGCAGGCTCTCCAACTAGTTGATGATGAAGAGAACATGCCAGGTTGGGGACATTGGGCGTTGCCACAACAAGGACATGGAATAGATATGGAAATTCAACCTAGAGAATTCCTGGAGTTAAATGATCTGATGGCTCCTTTACAAGAGGAAGAAGCTACTGCATTGCAACATCTGAATGCAGAAGTAGATAACAACAACATGACTTTATCTCTGGCACCCACTAACAGCAGTTTACCCTTTGCAGAATCTACTAATGGGCCACTGATGTTGGCTAATCCACAGTTACCTGATTTGAACCTACAGGCTGAACCTACTCATATACCACTTGTGCCTCATATTTAGATCAGGAACCTTGCACATGCCCTATCATGCAGGGTTGGATACATGGAACCTGACTATTTGTTGGAAGCCATCCTTGTTGATAAGACTCCTGAGTATGTAACATCCACAGACCCAATGCAACAAGAGAGTGAATTGAAGGCTCCTGAGTATGCAACATCCATAGACCCAATGCAACAAAAGAGTGAAATGAAGACTTTAACTGCAGCAGAACAACCAGGGCATAAGCTCAACATCCTATCAGATACACTGAATAAGGACAATGAACAAGGTGGAATAGACATTCCCATCATTGAAGCACAACCAAATCAAGCTCTACCTCCTCATGGTGAACAATTGGATAAAGGTGAAATTTCTGATCACTCCTTGTTTGATCTAGCCGCACCACCTGGTTTTCCCACCCCTAAATACTTGGATGCTAATCAAAATCTACTAGTGGGTTTTTTACACCTTCCCTCTGAACTACTAGATCCAGTCATTATGGAAAAAGAAAGGACTGACCATAATAGCATCACTTCCTCAGATGCTACTTTACTGGGACAAGAAGGTGTAAAAATTTGGAAGAATCATTTTGCACCAAATAAAAACAACAAACAGGTAATTCGGGCCCTATTGAGTGGGTCAATTTCTATCAGTGGCTCTACTATCAGCAGATAAGTTTGAATGGGCAAAGAATTGTATTACCTCTTAAGTTTGGGACTATATTGTACAAGGTTCTGAATCAAAGATACTTAAACCATTTGCTATACCTGACACATATGTCCATATGCATGGATCATCTTGTTCTTTTAGTCTGCACATTCTACAGAAGTAGACCAAGAAAATGTGGCAACCCCACTCTGCAAATCAACTGAAGAAAGGTCTGCCTCTTCCACTCCAGCAGTCCAGAAAAACAAGAAGAGAAAAGAGAAGCTCCCTGTAGTGGAAACAGAGGTAAGGAGAAGTTGCAGAATTCATGCTCTAAATAAGGGAATTAAAAGGCCTATTTGCACTGATAGAAATTGTCTAGCCTGTTATGCTCTACCTCCTCCTATCCTTGGCAAAGTGGTTCAAAACTTAAATGTCTCCTTCTGTAAGGTTAATGCTCAGGAGACATTAGAGAACATTCTGAAGTTGGGACCCAAGAAACTCAAGAGCAACAACTCGAAAGCTGTGGAGACAGGACAAAAGAGTAAGACCTCAAGCAAGAGCCAGAGCTAGCTCCCCTAGTAGGCATAGAGATTGTCAGTTTAAGCCTCTGATGCTATCTACTAGAGCAACTTTTGTAATGGCTAAGATCATGGGAACTTATGTAATAGTGTTTCATCTAGACTGGTATCTGCACGGGAACTTGTATCTGTCTCTTTATGCAGTTCTTAGTACTCTATCTTTGTTTCATCCATGGCCAAATCTTGGATCATTTTGAACTGGAATATGAGAGGACTAAATGGTGATAAGAAACACTCCGCTATAGCCAATAAAATTGAGGAATCTCCTTGCTCTATTTTGTGTCTGCAAGAGACTAAGAGAGAACTATTTGACAGTAATTATTTAAGGAATTTTTGCCCAAGAAAGCTTAATAAATTTGACTATGTCCCCTCTGTGGGTGCATCTGGTGGCCTTCTTGTGGTTTGGAATGACCACCTATTCACTGGCATTACCGTTGAAAAAACTGCATACTCTATCTCTATAGAATTCACATCTAAGCACAATGGAGATACATGGATCCTCACTAATGTTTATGGCCCTTGTCAGCATGCTGATAGAATAAATTTCCTGGACCGGTTTCATAATGTCAATATTATGGACTCCACTAATTGGATGGTACTTGGAGACTTTAACTACATCAGATACCCACAGAATAGAAACAAGGAGGGAGGCAATGTACAAGACATGTTGGCTTTCAATAAAGCCATCTCACAATTAGCTCTTATTGAAATCCCACTGAAAGGCCGCACTAACACATGGAGTAATATGCATGATGCACCTCTTCTAGAGAACTAGATTGGTTCTTCACCTATGAGGAATGGACACTTAATTACCCAGATACTACAGTTATCCTGCTGGCCAGAACCACCTCTAACCACATCCCATGTGTGATCAAAATTGGAACCACTATACCCAAATCCAAAATCTTCAGATTTGAGAATTATTGGCTGCAACACAATTGATTTAAATAGGTGGTCAAAGATATCTGGGAACAATGGGTCTTTGAAACTGACGGTGCCAAGATCATCTCTGATAAATTCAAGAGGCTCAGAAAGGGGCTTAAAAATTGGTCCAGAAATATCTCTAATCTAAAAACTATCATCAAGAATATTAATGAGGTCATCCTAGTTTATGATACTTTGGAAGAGTTTAGGCCACTCTACATTGAAGAATCAACGGGCAGACAGATCCTTAAAGATCACTTGATACAAAATCTATCTTTTCAAAAGATTTACTGGAAGCAGGGGGCCACCATCAGAAACATTAAAGTGGGGGAATCAAACACCTGATTCTTTCAGGCTAAAGCCACAATCAAGCACATATTTAACAGTATCTCCATGATCAGAGATGATGAGGGGATGGAACATCATGATCATCATTCCAAAGCTGCCATTTGTTGGGGAACGTAGTAATTCCAAAAAAATTCCTACGCACACACAGGATCATGGTGATGCATAGCAACGAGAGGGGAGAGTGTGTCAACGTACCCTCGTAGACCGAATGCGAAAGCGTTAGCACAAAGCGGTTGATGTAGTCGTACGTCTTCACGATCCTATCGATCCAAGTACCGAACGCACGACACCTCTGAGTTCTGCACACGTTCAACTTGATGATGTCCCGCGAGCTCCGGTGCAGCAAAGCTTCACAGAAGAGTTTCGTCAATACGATGGCATGGTGACGGTGATGATGATGCTACCGACGGGGCTTCGCCTAAGCACCGCTACGATATGATCAAGGTGGATTATGGTGGAGGGGGGCACCGCACATGGCTAAGAGATCAATGATCAATTGTTGTGTCTATGGGGTGCCCCTACCCCCGTATATAAAGGAGCAAGGGGGAGGAGGCGGCCGGCCAGGGAGAGGCGTGCCAAGAGGGGGAGTCCTACTCCTACTAGGAGTAGGACTCCTCCTTTCCCTAGTAGGAGTAGGAGAGGGGGAAGGAAAGGGAGAGGAGGAGAAGGAAAGAGGGGCCCGGCCCCCCTTGCCCTAAACCAATTCGGTTTGGGCCTTGGGGGGGCATGCCCCACACTCCCCTTGCTGCCCTCTATTTCTATTAAGGCCCATGTAGGCCCATTAAGCCCCTCGAGGGGTTTCGGTAACCCCCCCGGTACTCCGGTATATGTCCGAAACCTTCCGGAACCTTTTCGGTGTCTGAACATAGTCGTCCAATATATCGATCTTTACGTCTCGACCATTTCGAGACTCCTCGTCATGCCCGTGATCATATCCGGGACTCCGAACTACCTTCGGTACATCAAAACACAAAAACTCATAATACTAATCGTCACCGAACTTTAAGCGTGCGGACCCTACGGGTTCGAGAACTATGTAGACATGACCGAGACATGTCTCCGGTCAATAACCAATAGTGGAACCTGGATGCTCATATTGGCTCCCACATATTCTACGAAGATCTTTATCGGTCAAACCGCATAACAACATACGTTGTTCCCTTTGTCATCGCTATATTACTTGCCCGAGATTCGATCGTCGGTATCTCAGTACCTAGTTCAATTTCGTTACCGACAAGTCTCTTTACTCGTTCTATAATACATCATCCCGCAACTAACTCATTAGTTACAATGCTTGCAAGGCTTATAGTGCTGTGCATTACCGAGTGGGCCTAGAGATACCTCTCCGACGATTGGAGCGACAAATCCTAATTTCGAAATACGCCAACTCAACAAGTACCTTCGGAGACACCTGTAGAGCACCTTTGTAATCACCCAGTTACGTTGTGATGTTTGGTAGCACACAAAGTGTTCCTCCGGTAAATGGGAGTTGCATAATCTCATAGTCATAGGAACATGTATAAGTCATGAGGAAAGCAATAGTAACATACTAAACGATCAAGTGCTAAGCTAACGAAATGTCTCAAGTCAATCACATCATTCTCCTAATGATGTGATCCGGTTAATTAAATGACAACTCATGTCTATGGCTAGAAAACATAACCATCTTTGATCAACGAGCTAGTCAAGTAGAGGCATACTAGTGACACTCCGTTTGTCTATGTATTCACACATGTATCATGTTTCTAATTAATACAATTCTAGCATGAATAATAAACGTTTATCATGATATAAGGAAATAAATAATAACTTTATTATTGCCTCTAGGGCATATTTCCTTCACCATTTTATGCAAGGCTTTCAAAGAGAGATTAGGCATTGTCAACAACACAGGAAACCCATTAATGCTGCATCAACTGATTCATCCATCCAATGATCTACAAGATTTAGAAAGTCCATTCACCAAGGAAGAAATTGATGCAATTATCAAACAAATGCCTAGTGAAAAATCACCTGGACCAGATGGCTTTAATGCATCTTTCCTCAAATATTGTTGGGACATTATAGTTCCAGACTTCTACAAATTATTAATGATTTCTGTGCTGGCAAGGTCAATATCCAGAGCATCAACTACTCCTACATCACACTGATACCCAAGATCAACTCCGCAGACTCTGCTAGTGCATTTAGGCCCATTTCTTTGCTTAATTGCACTGTCAAAATCCTCACAAAACTTCTTGCCAACAGATTGCAAAAGGTCATGCCCAAATTGATTCACACAAATCAATATGGCTTCCTTAATAATAGATGCCTCCGGGACTGCTTGGCATGGTCATATGAATATATACATCAATGTCATCACTCTAGAAAGGAGATTATTCTATTGAAGTTGGATTTTGAAAAGGCAATTGATATGCTCAACCATGATACTATATTTGAGATCTTAGCAGCATATGGATTTGGATACAAATGGATTCAATGGATTAAGCAGATTTATAGCACTGGTTTTTCTTCTGTCCTCCTTAATGGGATTCCTGGAAAACAATTCCTTTGCTGAAAAGGAGTCAGGCAGGGAGATCCATTATATCCCCTCATATTTGTTTTGGCAGCAGGTATTCTACAAACCATGATGAATGAGGCCATGCATAACGCTCTCATTACTTCACCTCTACATCATACATCTTGCCCAAAATTCCCAATCATTAAATATGCTGATGACACCATTCTTGCACTGCCAGCTGAGCTTACCCAACTGCTCCATGTCAAAAACTTGCTACTTCATTTTGCAGCTTACACTGGTCTCAAAGTTAATTACTCAAAATCAACAATGATTGCTATCAATACACTTGAACACAAGATGTTGGAGTTGTCTACCCTCCTTGGTTGTCAAATTGGGAGTCTGCCAATGAAATATCTGGGGCTACCACTGTCTATCAGCAAGCTCAGAGTAGAAGATTACTTCCCCCTTCTGAAGAGAATTGACACTAGACTGCAGGGCTGCTCCACCATGTTATCCATTGGAGACAAACTTACATTGGTTAAGTTAGTTTTCTCCAGCATGCCCATTTTCTATATGAGCACTCTCACTATTCCACAAACTATCGTTCTGCAAATCAACAAATACCTGAAGAACTGCTTCTGGAGGAAATTTGGAACTGAAGCAAAGGGGCAACCCATGATTGCATGGGACAAAGTATGCAAACCAAAAAGTCATGGGGGTCTGGGAATTATTGATATTGCTACACACAACAAGGCACTTCTCATGAAATTCCTTCACAAGTTTCTGAATAGAGAGGATACACCATGGGTGAAAATCATCTGGGAAGCATACTACACCACATGACTGCCAGGGGGCAGAATGGTGGGATCATTCTGGTGGAAATCTATCTTGAAGCTATTGCCAATCTACAAGGACAATGCCCTATGCCAACCTGGTGTTGGTGATACCATCTATCCATGGTCTAACAACTGGAAGCAGGGCAAGATGAAAGATCTATACCCTGAACTTTTTTCTTTTGCAATCAATAAAGATACCGCCCTTCAGCAAGTTTTTTAGAACGAAGACCCAGCATCCATGTACCACAGACCACTTACTGTGGAAGCACATAGGCAATTTGAACACATGCACGTTATGATTTAGGGCATACCCAAGAGTAACCAGTAAGACAAATGGGTTTACACATGGAACACAAGTGCCTACTCCTCGATGAAGATGTATAAATGCCTAGTGGGGCCATCCACATGTCACCATTTACTGAAATCTCTGTGGAAAACTACGGCCATGCTTAGGCACAAGATATTCCTACGACTCCTTCTTTATGACAGAATCAACACAATGAATCTTTTGAAAAGGAAAAGTATGCATCTTCAATCCTATAACTGTGTACTATGTAGTGATCAAGTGGATGAGACTGCTCTACATCTATTTTGGGATTGCCCATTTGCTCTCAGCTGCTGGGATGTTATTGTCAATGATAAAAAGAGAGGCACATCCACCTTTGATGAGATTTGTATGACTATAAATGAACTTCATCATGTTATTGTCAATGATAAAAAGAGAGGCACATCCACCTTTAATGAGATTTGTATGACTATAAATGAATTTCCTCGCGGGATTGCACTAGATATCATATTGGCAAGCAGTTGGGGCATTTGGTGTGTGCGCAATGACAAGATCTTCAGACAAGCTGCTGCTCATATCCAAGGCTGGAAGTACCACATGCGGGAAGGACTGATCAGAGCTCAATACAGAGCTAAAATGTCCAAGGCCAACAAGATTCAGAGCCGGATAGATAGTTTTCTTTAATTTTATGCTATATGATGTTTCCTAGAGCTGGTATTGGTTGAACTTCTGCTTGCTAGCCTTGTTGTAAATAACTTTTTTTATATTAATGAAAATACCATAGAATGATTGTTCTATGGTCAGCAAGTCAAAAAAAAATCGCATGCAACTTTCCTCATACCTAATTTGTGCAAAGTCCTAGAGAGACTAATTCCTCATGAATTAGCAAATTTGGCCAAGGGCCCTTCTTGTAATAATTTTTTCGTTGAGCCTCCTAGCGAGCTCATCCCTCTCTTATTAAGTGATGTAATGCTGGTTGAATCGTAAATAAAGAGAGGGATATTTTTTTGTTATAGAAAAAGCTTGCATGCAGGATTAGAAAAAAGCAAAAAGCAGAGGTGCCATCTACGAACGGAGCCCCTGCCAGCCGTTCATGGTTTACATCATCCCCTGGTTGTGTGCTACTGAGATGTGTCCATCGTTTTTTTTTTTCTTGCAAATTCCTTCGGAATGTCATTTGCTATAGCACCATCTTCAACCATTCGTGGCCAATACCAGTTTACACCCGTTTCATACGCAGATCATCATCTGTAAAAGATAAACTGATTCTAGCAGAGTTTCTGCGCTCCTGCACATTATTAAACAGCTAGACACTCCTTGCACTCTGTACATTATTATCCCAAGTCACAACATCAGATGCAAAGTTTTCACACTACTCTTTCTTTAGCTGTAGACAGCCTAGACTATAAGCTCCTGTCACCAGCTGAGAAGAAAGGCCATTACATGGACTCATCACTTAACTTTCAACAGTCACAACTCAAGCTTGCTCGCTAGGTACCACGAGTGCATGGCCAGGCTGCCGAATGCCATGATGTTTGCCAGGGACGACAGCCCGTGGATCATCCCGAACTTCTTGTTCATCGCTGCGAGTGCAGGGTTTGTCTTTGCCAACTCGGCATTCCTTGACCGTCCCACCTCACCACCGATGCCAAGATCCTTCTCGATCTTGTGCCTCTTCATCATCATCTGCGCAAGACGAGCAAAGTTGCTACTGTGAATCAACAGCTGCATACAGCATAGGTTCTTCTGAGCTCATGGCAAGGATCCAGTCCCCCTGAACGGTTACTACTTTAAACCACACACTATAGCTGTTTCCAGCAACCAGTATGATTCGCAGGCCGTATAACATATACTACACACCCACAAAAAAAAACATATACTACACAACCAAGTCCGTGTCACCATGTATTATGATTCTCTGTAGGAGAACAGCATCGCCTACGAGGCTGCGAAGGCCTACCATGTTTTTTTGCGGGGTAACCACCATGTTACTTTTGTTCACTACCGATGATATTATTACAAACACTAACAGAAATCCGGATGTGCCTGTGATTTCTGTACGGAACTGTTAATCCAAGACCGTGTGTCATCACAGATGTACCAATATTTTATGACATTAAACAACATATGACTATAAAATGAAACTTCACTAATCGTCGCAATTGACTAATGAGTACGTAAAGGACTGACCTCGATAGTCATGGGGGTGAAGACCAGAAGGTTGGACAGGTCAAAACCGAGGGCAGCAAGAAGGAAACCAAGCTGGTAACGCTCAACAGTTGATGCTGTCTTCCATGGGTTGAGGTATGCAAATGCTGCAACCGATATAGCTGAACACACCGATATCAACATGAAGTATGCTGGGAACATCTTCCCCTGCAGACTCCCGAACTGGTGCCTTGGCAAATGCCTTCATTATCCAGGAGATTAGATCAAAACAATAGCAATTGCTTATGATTGCAGGTCTCACAACAATGAAGGCACAGAGTTCAACAATCCAGCAAACGATATAGCATTCTAAGTGCATCTAATGTATTGCTCTGACAATGCATCTTACGGATCAAGTAAACAACCCAACTTTCTTGTAAAAGCTGAATAGCATTGGCGCTTTCAAAATTCAGATGTTCTAGTAGTAAAGGGTAACCACAGTCGTTACAGGCTTGTGGCTAATGCTTCATAGGAGATCTACATCTCTCTAGATACTGAACAATCAAATGTCTTCAGTTTACAAGCTGTGTATGTTCCTTCCGTTGGATTAAATATCTTTGGATGTTCTGCTAATAGTTTTTGTGCTAGCAAGCATGCATAAATGGATGATATTGTAAAAACATAAGTTGTAGAAGGTGAGATGAATTGCTGAGAAGGTATGGGTCCTATCTCAAAATTTGTGTTGCCTGTCCCAAAGAAATTGCATTTGAGCATAGTGGAAACCTACCAAATGCAACGGGAGGCACCCAAAACTGCCTAAATTCTGAAGCTATTTACAAATGGGGAACATGTAAGATGTAAGTACCGAGTAAACGCAATAATAATGAAGGCAATGAAAGCCTAGATGAATTCCCACACACGCGAGGCTAAGAAATTTAACTGAGACGGCGCAAACTTTTTTACTTGAACATGACGATGCCGCCGATGAAGGTGACCCAGAGCGCGGCCCCCCATGCGGTGGCGAAGCAGAGTACATGGGCCAGCCTCGCCGCCGCGACGCCGGCGGCTGGGCGGCCGGGGGCGCCGCCGAAGAGCGCGTCCGGCGCGAAGAGGACGCCCAAGGCGAGGAATGAGACCGCAGTCAGGAACCGCGCGGCCCATCCCATAATGTCTCGCCGCTTCTTCCGGCTGGCTCAACGGGCTAGGGTTTGGAGGCGCCGGAAGGAAGAGGAACGATGGACCGTCTACAGTCGACTTGGCAAATCCCGTGCCTCAAATACCCACAGACGCGTTTCGGATTTATCCGCGGACATTCACCGGACACGTCTTAAATTTCTCTTCACACAATCGGACACCTCAATTAGCACACATTAAATTCATACAAACTCATGCAATATGTATTATATTAGAACATGTCATCGGACAACCAAAAATTGGCATGTTTACCTATGTATACTAGCTATGAAGAAATCATCCACAACTGCCCTTACCCTTCTAGGCGCCCTTGTCGTTCTTCTCACGGAAGTAATGGTCCAAGACGCAGTACAAATCGAGTTGGATCTGCTTGTTGCCTGAGCTGTCTGACCTGGAGTTGTCCTGTTGGGGAAGGTAGCATGCAATTTCAAAAAAAAAAAACGATCACGCAAGATCTATCTAGGAGATGCATAGCAACCAGAGGAGGAGAGTGTGTCCACGTACCCTCGTAGACCGAAAGCAGAAGCATTAGGTAAACGCGGTTGATGTAGTCGAACGTCTACACGATCCAACCGATCTAGTACCGAACGTTCGACACCTCCGAGTTCAGCACACGTTCAGCTCGATGACGTCCCCCGAACTCTTGATCCAGCAGAGGGTCGAGGGGAATTCTGTCAGCATGGCGGCGTGATGACGGTGATGGTGATGTGATCCGCGCAGGACTTCGCCTAAGCACAACAACGCTATGACCGGAGGAGTAAACCGTGGAGTGGGGCACCGCACACGGCTAAGAGAACAATTGATGTGCCTTTGGGGTCCCCCCACCCCCGTATATAAAGGAGAGGAGGAGAAGGTGGCCGGCCAGGAGGGGGCGCGCCAAGGGGGGAGTCCTACTATGACTCCTAGTCCTAGTAGGATTCGCCCCCTTCTTTTCCTTCTCTTGGAGGTGGAAAGGGGGAAGGAGAGGGAGTAGGAGAAGGAAGGGGGGTGGCGCCCCCTTCCCTAAAACAATTCGGCCTCCTCCCTTGTGGGGTAGCACCAACCCCTTGTGGGCTGGTTAGCCTCCCTTCTATGGCCTATATGGCCCATATATTCTTCCGGGGGTTCCGGTAACCCCTCGGTACTCCGGTAAAATACCTGAAACACTCGGAATCATTTCGATGTCCGAATACTAGAATACTACCTTTCAATACATGAATCGTTACCTCTCGACCATTTTGAGACTCCTCGTTATGTCCGTGATCTCATCCGGGACTCCGAACAAACTTCGGTCACCAAAACATATAACTCATAATACAAATCGTCATTGAATGTTAAGCGTGCGGACTCTTCGGGTTCGAGAACTATGTAGACATAACCGAGACACATCTCCGGTCAATAACCAATAGCGAAACCTGGATGCTCATATTGGTTCCTACATATTCTACAAGATCTTTATCGGTCAAACCGCAATAACAACATACGTTATTCCCTTTGTCATCGGTATGTTACTTGCCCGAGATTCGATCGTCGGTATCATCATACCTAGTTCAATCTCATTACCGACAAGTCTCTTTACTCGTTCCATAATACATCATCCCGCAACTAACTCATTATTCACATTGCTTGCAAGGCTTATAGTGATGTGCATTACCGAGAGGGCCTAGAGATACCTCTCCAATACTCGGATTGACAAATCCTAATCTTAATCTATGCCAATCCAACAAACACCTTCGGAGACACCTGTAGAGCATCTTTATAATCACCCAGTTACGTTGTGACATTTGATAGCACACAAGGTGTTCCTTCGGTATTCGGGAGTTGCATAATCTCATAGTTAGATGAATATGTATAAGTCATGAAGAAAGCAATAGCAAAAAAACTTAACTATCATTATGCTAAGCTAACAGATGGGTCTTGTCCATCACATCATTCTCTAATGATGTGATCCCGTTCATCAAATGACAACACATGTCTATGGTCAGGAAACTTAACCATCTTTGATTAACGAGCTAGTCAAGTAGAGGCATACTAGGGATACTCTATTTCGTCTATGTATTCACACATGTACTAAGTTTCTGGTTAATACAATTCTAGCATGAATAATAAACATTTATCATCATATAAGGAAATATAAATAACAACTTTATTATTGCCTCTAGGGCATATTTTCTTCAGTCTCTCACTTGCACTAGAGTCAATAATCTATATTACATAGTAATGATTCTAACACCCATGGAGTCTTGGTGCTGATCATGTTTTGCTCGTGGAAGAAGCTTAGTCAACGGGTCTGCAACATTCAGATCCGTATGTATTTTGCAAATCTCTATGTCTCCCTCCTTGACTTGATCGCGGATGGAATTGAAGTGCCTCTTGATGTGTTTGGTTCTCTTGTGAAATCTGGATTCCTTCGCTAAGGCAATTGCTCCAGTATTGTCACAAAAGATTTTTGTTGGACCCGATGCACTAGGTATTACACCTAGATCGGATATGAACTCCTTCATCTAGTCTCCTTCATTTGCTGCTTCCGAAGCAGCTATGTACTCCGCTTCACACGTAGATCCCGCCATGACGCTCTGCTTGGAACTGCACCAACTTACAGCTCCACCATTCAACATAAATACGTATCCGGTTTTTGACTTTGAGTCATCCGGATCAGTGTCAAAGCTTGCATCGACATAACCATTTACGACAAGCTCTCTGTCACCTCCATAAACGAGAAACATATCCTTAGTCCTTTTCAGGTATTTTAGGATGTTCTTGACCATTGTCCAGTGATCCACTCCTGGATTACTTTGGTACCTCCCTGCTAAACTTATAGTAAGGCACACATCAGGTCTGGTACACAACATTGCATACATGATAGAACCTATGGCTAAGGCATAGGAATGACTTTCATTTTCTCTCTATCTTCTGCGGTGGTCGAGCATTGAGTCTGACTCAACTTCACACCTTGTAACACAGGCAAGAACCCTTTCTTTGACTGATCCATTTTGAAATTCTTCAAAACTTTATCAAGTATGTACTTTGTGAAATTCCAATTAAGCGTCTTGATCTATCTCGATAGATCTTGATGCCCAATATATAAGCAGCTTCACCGAGGTCTTTCATTGAAAAATTCTTATTCAAGTATCCTTTTATGCTATCCAGAAATTCTGTATTATTTCCAATCAACAATATGTCATCCACATATAATATTAAAAATGCTACAGAGCTCCCACTCACTTTCTTGTAAATTCAGCCTTCTCCAAAAGTCTGTATAAAACCATGTGCTTTGATCACACTATCAAAGCATATATTCCAACTCCGAGAGGCTTGCACCTGTCCATAAATGGATCGCTGGAGCTTGCACACTTTGTTAGCACCTTTAGGATCGACAAAACCTTCTGGTTGCATCGTATTCAACTCTTTTTTAAGAAATCCATTAAGGAATGCAGTTTTGACATCTGTTTGCGAAATTTCATAATCATAAAATGCGGAAAGTGCTAACATGATTCAGACAGACTTAAGCATCGCTACTGGTGAGATGGTCTCATCGTGGCCAACTCGTTGAACTTGTCGAAAACCTTTCGCAACAAGTCGAGCTTTGTAGACAGTAACATTTCCGTTAGCGTCAGTCTTCTTCTTGAAGATCCATTTATTCTCTATGGCTTGCCGATCATCGGGAAAGTCAACCAAAGTCCACACTTTGTTCTCATACATGGATCCCATCTCAGATTTCATGGCCTCAAGCCATTTCGTGGAATCTGGGCTCATCATCGCTTCCTCATAGTTCATAGGTTCGTCATGGTCTAGTAACATGACCTCCAGAACAGGATTACCGTACCACTCTGGCGCGGACCGTACTCTGGTTGACCTATGAGGTTCGGTAGTAACTTGATCTGAAGTTTCATGATCATCATCATTAGCTTCCTCACTAATTGGTGTAGGAATCACTGGAACTGATTTCTATGATGAACTACTTTCCAATTCGGGAGAAGGTACAATTACCTCATCAAGTTCTACTTTCCTCCCACTCACTTCTTTCGAGAGAAACTCCTTCTCTAGAAAGGATCAATTCTTAGCAACGAATATCTTTGTAACACCCTGGATGTAACTTCCCATATTTATAACTCCGACTCTTGCCATTTTCGGCTTTATGTTATGAGATTCCCTTCGTGGTTGGGTTTTTGTCTTCGTTTTGCATTTCATATCATGTCATCATGTGCATCTCAGTTGCATACGTGTTCGTCTCATGCATCCGAGCATTTTCCCCGTTGTCCGTTTCGCAATCCAACACTCCCACATGCACCCGACGCACCCCTTTTTGTCTCTTTTTGTGAGTGGGAGTCAAATGTTCTCGGAATGGGCCGAGATTTGTCAAGTGGCCTTGGTACACCACAGGTAGACCTCCTGTCAAATTTCGTTCCATTTGGAGGCCGTTTGATGCCCCAACGGTTAACCGGGTAACCGCAAAAGCCTCTTAGTGTTGCAGCCCAACACCCCTCCAAAACAGCCCAATTACCCATCTAAACCACCTCCATGTTCTCCATCGTCGGATCACGACCGTGTGGGCGAAAACCGCATCTCATTTAGACACTCCTACCTGCATCTACCTATAAATATGTGCCCCTCCCCGAAAATTCGCGGATTAAACCCAGCCATCTCCCCTCCGCGCTGCAGGACACGTCCGACCATCACCGGATGAAACCCGCCACCGCGCCCGCACCAGTAGGAAGCCGCCATGTGTCCTCCGCCCCGCCTCATGCCGCCAGCCCACCAGGCACGATGCAGGCCCTAGAAGCCCGCGCGGTGCCCGCGCCTCCCCGCGCCGGTCAACGCTCGCAGGCCGCTCGCCGCGCCGCCGCTCGGCTTGCCCGCGCCGCCCGGATCCGCCGCTCGCCGCGCCGCCGCTTGGCTTGCTCGCCGGTGCCCGCGCCGCCCGGATCCGCCGGCGCCAGCGACCACCGCAGCTCCGACCTCCTTCCCCTGCTCCAGTCATCTCCTTCCTCCTCTCCGGCCAAGTACCGCGACTCCCCGATGAACCTCGACGTCCGCGCCCTCAAACCCTTGATCTAGCGAGGTTGACTCCATTTTTCTCTCGAAGTCCCTGTTATTTTTATGCCTACTTCCTCATGCTACATCTCCATGCTCAGTGCTCCAAATCATGCATATGATATGTCAAAATGTTCGTATCATTGAGATCTTCATGTTAGTAGCATTTCTATGCATGTTACTGTCCATTATGATGCCATTTTCATTGTTGGAAGAGTGCTATAAAATGTTAACTGCTGGTGCTTAGTAGAACATGGTGAATTGTTATTTTTGTTGCATTTGATGTGTGCATTCTATGAGCATGAGGTCTACATGTGTTTTGAACTACATCATTCCATCTTTACATAGGTGCAAGTCTTTTTTTTGGGGTCTATGTGGTGACTAGCACAAGCATGCAAATTAGGCTTCATAATGTTGCTGTTTTCAGGGACATAGGATTTTGCTAAGTCCTTTTCCTGCTGTTATTTTGATGCCATGTAAACTTGATGCTACCATGAGATTCATGCTTATTTTGAGATACTTCAGTAAGGATTTTTTGAACATGCGGTTATGATCTATCCGTTCATGCCCCTGGTTGAAATTATGGAGTGCTCTAGCATGTCATTTTCTTGCTCTACTTTTGCTATAAAATGTTCCTAGCAGTTTGTTAACATGTTAATCAATAATTGCCATGTGTTTTGCTAGTGATCCATGCATCCTATTAACTTGATCGTGTCATGGTTAGCTTCATGAACATGTCTTATTGCTACTGGTATGCTTATATTGTCATTTAATGCTTTGTGGTGAGTGACATGAGCTTGCAAAGTTGCTATCATGAATTTGTTTATACCATGCTCTGTTTTTCTTCTAAGTCTGAAACTGTTAATTAAACTTGCTATGTTTACATGGGTGCCATCATATATTCGGTGCCTTTTTGGCTCATGTTCAGTAAGGGACTTTTGTTCTATGCATTTTGTAGAATCATGTCATGCTTTTGTTTGCCACGATATGTTCTTGTAGCATGTTGTTTGCTTGCTCTAAACATTGCTTCCTGATGTTGTTTTTGACATGTTAGTATTTTCACTAAGTCTGTGAAGCTGATATCTTTTGCACTTTTGCCATGCTTGTTTGAACCTGTTCTGGTGTGATTTAGCCATAGCTCAGTGTTCATGTTTTGTCATGCATCTCTTGTATATCACTGCCATATGCTTGTTGCTATGTTGGAGTGCAGTAGCTTAGTTCCTTGTTGCATTCTAAGTGCTATCATGCTGTTAATCGCAGATTTGCGTCATTCTTATGTTGCTTGTCATTTGCAAACCGTGCATCCGTTTCCGGTGATCTTTATATCGATTTCAACAGAAATCATCTCATATTTCCAGCGGCATACTTGGTTTGCCAAGTTGATGTCTTGATCATTCTTTCCCTTCCGGAGCACGCATATGCATTGTATATCATATCTTGCATATCATGCCATGTATTGCATCATGTTGCTTGTGCATTGCACTGTGATTGATTGTTGTTCCATTGCTTGTGTTCTTGCTTCGGGTAGAGACGAGAGACGAGTACGTGACCGAGGAACCTGTTGAGTACGCTAACAAGGATCAAGCTTTCGACAACTCTGAGAACTTTGCAGGCAAGATGACCATACCCTCAAAATCACTTCTATCTTTGCTTGCTAGTTGTTCGCTCTATCATTATGTCGCGCTACCTACCACTTGTTATATCATGCCTCCCATATTGCCATGTCAAGCCTCTAACCCATCTTTCTAGCAAACCGTTGTTTGGCTATGTTACCGCTTTTGCTCAGCCCCTCTTATAGCGTTGCTAGTTGCAGGTGATGTTGAAGTTTGTTCCACGTTGGAACATGGACATATTGGGATATCATATTATCTCTTATTTAATTAATGCATCTATATACTTGGTAAAGGGTGGAAGGCTCGGCCTTTTGCCTGGTGTTTTGTTCCACTCTTGCCACCTTAGTTTTCGTCATACCGGTGTTATATTCCTTGATTTCGCGTTCCTTACGCGACTGGGTGTTATGGGAACCCCTTGACAGTTCGCCTTGAATAAAACTCCTCCAGCAAGGCCCTACCTTGGTTTTAATATTTGCCACCTAAGCCTTTTCCCTTGGGTTCCGCGGACTCAAGGGTCATCTTTATTTTAAACCCCCGGGCTAGTGCTCCTCTGAGTGTTGGTCCTAAACAAAGCCACTTGCGGTGCTGCCCTAGGCAACTTGGGGTATCTTCGGTTGCCGTACGTAGTGTTCATCCTGTGTGCCCTGAGAACGAGATACGTGCGACTCCTATCGGGATTTGTCGGCACATCGGGCGGCTTTGCTGGTATTGTTTTACCATTGTCGAAATGTCTTGTAACCGGGATTCCGAGATTGATCGGGTCTTTCCGGGAGAAGGAATATCCTTCGTTGACCGTGAGAGGTTGTGATGGGCTAAGTTGGGACACCCCTGTAGGGTATAAACTTTCGAGAGCCGTGCCTGCGGTTATGTGGCAGATGAGAATTTGTTAATATCCGGTTGTAGAGAACTTGACACTTGACTTAATTAAAATGAATCAACCATGTGTGTAGCCGTGATGGTCTCTTTTCGGCGGAGTCCGGGAAGTGAACACGGTCTTGTGTTATGCTTGAACATAAGTAGCTTCAGGGTCACTTCTTGATCACTTCTAGCTTCTCGACCGTTGTGTTGATTCTCTTCTCGCTCTTATTTGCGTATGTTAGCCACCATATATGCTTAGTGCTTGATGCAGCTCCACCTCACTACCTTCTCCTACCCATAAGCTTAAATAGTCTTGATCTCGCTGGTGTGAGATTGCTGAGTCCTCGTGACTCACAGATACTTCCAAACAGTTGCAGGTGCCGAGGATACCAGTCCAGGTGATGCTACCGAACTCAAGTGGGAGTTCGACGAGGATCTGGGTCATTACTATGTTTCTTTTCCTGATGATCAGTAGTGGAGCCCAGTTGGGACGATCGGGGATCTACCATTTGGGGTTTATCTTCCTTTTCTGTTGGATTTGGCTGTAGTCGGTCTTTGAGTGTATTTGGATGATGTATAAATTATTTATGTATTGTGTGAAGTGGCGATTGTAAGCCAACTCTTTATCCCTTTCTTATTCAGTACATGGGATTGTGTGAAGATTACCCCTCTTGCGACAAAACTACCATGTGGCTATGCCTCTAAGTCGTGCCCCAACACGTGGGAGATATAGCCGCATTGTGGGTGTTACAATCTTGCCTTCGGATCTGTGATAGAAGGTGTACCCAATAGTTTCCTTTGGGTATCCTATGAAGACGCATTTCTCCGATTTGGGTTCGAGCTTATCAGGTTGAAGCTTTTTCACATAAGCATCGCAAACCCAAACTTTAAGAAATGACAACTTAGGTTTCTTGCCAAACCACAGTTCATATGATGTTGTCTCAACGGATTTAGATGGTTCCCTATTTAATGTGAATGCAGCTGTCTCAAAAGCATAACCTCAAAACGATAGTGGTAAATCGGTAAGAGACATCATAGATTTCACCATATCTAATAAAGTACGGTTACGACGTTCGGACACACCATCACGCTGTGGTGTTCCAGGTGGCGTGAGTTGCAAAACTATTCCACATTCTTTCAAATGAAGACCAAACTCGTAACTCAAATATTCGCCTCCACGATCAGATCATAGAAACTTTATTTTCTTGTTCTGATGATTTTCCACTTCACTCTGAAATTCTTTGAACTTTTCAAATGTTTCAGACTTATGTTTCATTAAGTAGATATACCCATATCTTCTCAAATCCTCTGTGAAGGTCAAAAAATAACGATCCTGAAAGTGCAACTATCCCTGGGTGGTTTTGGTAATTCCTAACAACATACAACTCATTGAACTAATGCTTTTTCATGATGATCATTTCAGAAAGTTCAATGATTGGCATGGCATGGACTAGGAATGTGGACCCCTCAAAATGCTAAGGACACATATTGGCTCAAGCTCAAGACTCTACATTTTCATTTTAGTGATCCAAGATCACATTGAGTCCATAGGAAAAGCCAATACTATTAAAAGGGGATGAGGTGTTGCTTATTGGCTTGCTTGCTCAAAATGCTTAGTGATATGCTCCAAAGCCCTCAACCACTTTCTCATATCCACATATGTCCTAAACCTAAAGTCATACTCGGCCCCACCGATTTGCTCTATCCGGAGCCACCGAGTTCATTTGACATAGCCATAGCCAGAAACCCTAATAAGTTCGGTCTCACTGATAGGGATCTTGGTCTCACCGAGATGGGATTGCAAACTCTCTATTTCCCTTCATAACGTTTCGGTCTAACCGAGATGAGCGATCGGTCCCACCGAGTTCGCAATGCAACCTCTCTATTTCCCTTTCGTAACATTTCGGTCTCACCGAAATGAGCGATCGGTCCCACCGAGTTTGCATGACTAACTCTCTATTTGCCTATTACAGAAATCGGTCTCACTGAGTTTATGTGACTGGTCTCACCGAGTTTATGTGATCGGTCTCACTGAGATTACATTATGCCCTAACCCTAATGAAATCAGCCCCACCAAGTTGTCATGTCGGTCCCTCCGAAAATCCTAATGTTCACATTTTGAACTAAATCGGTCTGACCAGGTTTGAGTATTCGGTCCCACCGAGTTTGGTAAATTGTGTGTAACGGTTAGATTTTGTGTGGAGGCTATATATACCCCTCAACCCTTCCTCCATTCGTGAAGAGAGCCATCAGAACATGCCTACACTTCCAGCATTCATTTTCTGAGAGAGAACCGCCTACTCATGTCTTGAGACCAAGATATTGCAATCCAACCACAAGAATCTTGATCTCTAGCCTTCCCCAAGTTGCTTTCCACTCAAATCATCTTTCCACCAAATCCAAATCAGTGAGATAGAGTTGAGTGTTGGGGAGACTATCATTTGAAGCACAAGAGCAAGGAGTTCATCATCAACACACCATCTATTACCTTTTGGAGAGTGGTGTCTGCTACCTCTTGAGCATGCATTGGTTTTCCCTTGAAGAGGAAAGGGTGATGCAGCAAAGTAGCGTAAGTACTTCCCTCAGTTTTTGAGAACCAAGGCATCAATCCAGTAGGATACTACACGCAAGTCGCCAAGTACCTGCACAAACAATCAAGAACCTCGCAACCAACGTGATAAAGGGGTTGTTAATCCCTTCACGGTCACTTGCAAAAGTGACATCTGATAAAGATAATAAGATATTTTTTTTGGTATTTTTGATGTTGTAGGATCGAAAGTATGTCTAGAGGGGGGGGGGTGATTAGACTACTTGACCAAATAAAAATCTAGCCTTTTCCCAATTTTAGTTCTTGGCAGATTTTAGCAACATAGCACAAGTCAAGCAATCAACCTACACATGCAATTCTAAGAGTATAGCAGTGAAATGTAAAACAATTGCATATGAAGGTAAAGGGATGAGTTTGAGGGAGCAAACGCAATGTTGACACGGAGATTTTTTTATCCGTGGTTCCGATAGGTGGTGCTATCGTACATCCATGTTGATGGAGACTTCAACCCACGAAGGGTAACGGTTGTGCGAGTCCACGGAGGGCTCCACCCATGAAGGGTCCACGAAGAAGCAACCTTGTCTATCCCACCATGGCCGTCGCCCATGAAGGACTTGCCTCACTAGGGTAGATCTTCACGAAGTAGGCAATCTCCTTGCCCTTACAAACTCTTTGATTCAACTCCACAATCTTGTCGGAGGCTCCCAAGTGACACCTAGCCAATCTAGGAGACACCACTCTCCAAGAAATAACAAATGGTGTGTTGATGATGAACTCCTTGCTCTTGTGCTTCAAATGATAGTCTCGCCAACACTCAACTCTCTCTCATAGGATTGGATTTGGTAGAAAGAAGATTTGAGTGGAAAGCAACTTGGGGAAGGCTAGAGATCAAGATTTATGTGGTTGGAATGGAATATCTTGACCTCAACACAAGTGTAGGTGGTTCTCTCTCAGAAAATATGTATTGGAAGTGTAGGCATGTTCTGATGGCTCTCTTCACGAATGAAGAGTGGGTGGAGGGGTATAAATAGCCTCCACACAAAATCTAACCGTTACACACAAATCACCCAAACTCAGTGGGACCGAATCATGAAACTCGGTCAGAACGATTTAGTTCAAGATGTGAACGTTGGGATTCTCGGTGGACCGACATGTCAACTCGGTGGGACTGATTTTGTTAGGGTTAGGGCATAACGTAATCTCGGTGAGACCGATTACACAAACTCGGTGAGACCGATTTTGGTAATGGACTAACAGAGAGTTGGTCTGGCAAACTCGGTGGAACCGATTCGCTCATCTTGGTTGGACTGAAGTGTCACGAAAGGGAAACAGAGAGTTTACATTGCAATCTCGGTGGGACCGATCGCTCATCTTGGTTTGACTGAAACGTTATGAAGGGAAACAGAGAGATTACAATCCCATCTCGGTGAGACCGAGATCCCTATCGGTGAGACCAAAAAGATTAGGGTTTCTGGCAGTGGCTATGTCAACTGAACTCGGTGGCGCCGGATAGAAAATTTTGGTGGGGCCGAGTTTGACTTTTGGTTTGGGATATATGTGGATATGAGAAAGTAGTGAAGGGTTTTGGAGCATATCACTAAGCATTTTGAGCAAGCACCTCATTAAGCAACACCTCATCCCTTCTTAATACTATTGGCTTTTCCTATAGACTCAATGTGATCTTGGATCACTAAAATATAAAATGTAGAGTCTTGTGCTTTGAGCTTGAGCCAATCTCTTATCCTTAGCATTTTGACGGGTCCACTTTCTAATCCATGCCATGCCAACCATTGAGCTTTCCTGAAATATTCATCTTGGAATAGCATTAGCTCAATGAGCTATATGTTGTTAGGATTACCAAAACCACCCAGGGATAGTTGCACTTTCAATCTCCCCCTTTTTGGTAATTCATGACAACATATAGATCAAAGCTTCGACAAATGATAAATAAGATTGAAAAGACATCGTCGCTTTGAGAAGTATGTGATAAGCAAGAGCTCCCCTAGATTTGTGCATTATTTAAAATTTGCTTTTGAATGCAAATGCACAATTGATTAGGATCATGGGTTACTCTTCCATGTCACATACATCTTGGTGGAGCGCTCAAAATGATAGGGATTAAAAGCATGCACTCATCACCAAGCAAGTGAATGATCATATAAGGAATGTAAAGGATAGCATCATTCAACCAAACATTAATGTAGCATATGATCAACCACATGATCAACAAGTATCTCACAAGGACATAAAGTATCTCACACAAGCACTCAATAAAGTTTCAAACAAACCAAATAAGCAAGAGAGATAAAAACCAACACACACTCTCTCTCGAAGCCTACGATCTATACATTTTTCTCCCCTTTGGCAACAAGTTACCAAAAAGTTCAAAAATTCATAGTGCTAAGCGACTCTCTGGCTTGATCTTCGGGAGGTGGTGTAGAGAGAACTCCAAGGACGAAGGCTTTCGATGAAGTAGTTGGAGCTGATGGAGTGGGTGCTGGAGGTGGCACTGGAGCTGTGGCTGCGAGTGCTGACACTGAAGCTCGAGTATCTATCACATGCACTGCAGCAGACCTTGGACGTCGTGGCACTCTCTTGAAAGCATCAGTAGTGGACTTTCCCTTCTTCTCCTCTGCTTCCTCCTGTAGCTGCTCAACTGCAGTTTGGATCTTAGTTACCTTGACATCCAGATCATAGAACTTCTGCTCAACAATCCTCTCCAAGCTATCCTGGTTCTTGGTCAGGGTGGCCAAGCCCTTCTCAATCCTCAGGGTGGATTGGATTAGATATCTAAGTTGGTCTTGCTTGTTCTTCAAGAATACCCGAGATGCCTCCTTTGTTGTTGGCATCTTTGCAGCCTTCTCCACCTTAGCCTTCTCTCTCTTTTCATGTGCTTGAGCTAAAGATGGTTCATTTTCATCCATCACCACGGTGTTGTCTTCAAAATCAGGGTATATGGGAAGGTGCTCCTTATCCAAAAGATATGTGCCTGTGCCCATCTTTGAGTTAATGAGCTCTTGAATTTGTGGGGCATACCCACAACTTCTCTTTTGGTCAGCAGCAGTCCTCTTGATTGTCTCAACAATCAAACTCATGACCTTGAACTTCTGTGGGACATCAAATATGTGCAGTAAGTTGATGGCATGTCCTCTGATCATCTTGTGATCACCTGACTTGGGTAGTAGTGTGTGCCTTAATATCCAGTTGATGGTAGGCAGACCAGACAACAAGTAGTGGACAGATCCAAACTTGTTTGTATCCAAAGCAGCATCTGGGATCTCCTTGTACATGTTGGCCATTGTGTTGTGGTCTTTCTTCTTCTCAACATATACATCCAAGTCATCCTCACTTTCTTTTGAGGCATTGATCAACTAAGCCCATTCATCAACAGATGACTGGTACCTGGTACCCTTAGACATCCAAACAATCTTCCCATCTGGATAGAAATGGGCAGTGGAGTATAACTGCATGATCAGCTCATCATTCCACTTGGTGAGCTTTTGTGCGGCGAATTCATCAACTCTACATGCCTTAAAACTGTCATACACTCCAGGATAGTGATCTTCATTCTTCTGGATGTACTCCCGGTCTACCCATCTCATATCACACACAATGGTCTTCTTGTCAAGCAACACTGTCTCATAGAACTCTTGCTGTTCCTTAGTGTGAAACCCGCAGTCTACATCAGTTCTTCTCTTGATAGCATATGGATCAGACTCTCTCCATAGTCTCAATCCTGCATCCTTCCTGATTTCATGTTTTCTGCAATTGGATGTGCATCATTGTGGTCAGGGATCTTGGGTTTCAACTTCCTTAGCACTTGAGTTCCATCTTCTTCAACATCTTCAGGCACTGGGGCCTTGTTCTTTTCCTCAGCAGAAATGTTTCTAGTGCTTCTCTTGGGCTTCTGAGCTGGAGCAGCTGCCTTGGGAGCAACTTTGGGCTTAGATGGAGCAGCCCCTGATCTGATTGCATATCCCATGAGCTTTTGAGATTTGGGTGCTGGTGCAGCATCCTCTTCCTCTTTATCATCATCTCTCATAATTGATGATCTGCCAAGCACTCTGGCAGTGGTCTTCTTGACCCTTTCCTTCCTTTTCTTGCCTTCTCCAACTGCCTCTTCATATAGCTTGGAGGTTTCAGCAGTGGATGCTCTGGCCTTAGACATGGGGACTCTCTTTGCTTGTGCCTTCTTATGCATCCCTGGCTTGACTAGCTGAGCCATACTCCTTTTTCAGCACCTTTTTCTTGGAGCCGACTTCTTGCTCAATAGCCACATAATCCTCATCCTCTGAATCTGAGGTCTTCTTCTTTCTTGTTCTGGTGGTTTCCTTTGGCAAGTTACTTGGTGTGCTCCTGCTGCCATCATCAGATGAATTGGAGGGACTAGTGCCCGCACTCAGTTGAACCTGCTCCTCAGACTTGTTCTGGCTATCACTTTGGTCAGACATTGTGCAGGCAAATTGTCAGCAGACCCTGTGAATAGATTATAGATGAGGTAGAGTAGATGAGCATCACAAAGTACATGAGTTTTGCAAAACAATTGACTCAAAAACTTAGTTTTAGTTCTTCACATAAAGCATTCCAGATCTACCGATTTATAAACTCGGTGATACCGAAGCAGTTTTTGGAACCTAAACTAGTGAACTCGGTCAGACCGAGTCACAGTTCGGTGGCACCAGGACCGCTAGGGTTTCACAGAGAATTGAACTCGGTCACATGGATTTGCAATTTTTGGTCAGACCGAAAATGCGTGTGCTCTGGCCTAAGCCAAAATCGGTGAGACCGATTTCTACAACTCGGTTGGTCCGAGATGAATTTGGCGGAGACCTAACCCTAAATTTTCAAATCAAAACTAATCTAGGGGATGTTTTCGCTGGACAGGATGATTTCAATCATGGCAAAGATCATGGCAAAGCAATGTGCTAAGAATCGGAGTTAAGGATTAGCACAATGATCAAGTTCGTACCCTAGTTCAGCGACGAACTTGCTACGGCGGCAACAGCGGTGAAGATTTCTGTTGACGGCGGCGGAGACAAGTGGCGGGAGGTTGCTGGTGACAAGAGGACGATCCAGAGACCCGAGGAGGCAGAGTAGGTTATGCGCGGGCGAGGAGGTTCGGAAATTTTTCCAAATTTTGGCCCCGGTATATATAACCTGACCCTATCGGTGTGACCGAGTGGAATGACTCGGTGGCACCAAGATGCAAAAGTGCAAGTAGTTACTACAACTCGATGTGACCGAAAGGCTCTAATCGGTTGCACCGAGATTGAAAACCCTAGATCAACTTAGTGACTCGGTAGGACCGAAAAGGATGAATCGGTCAGACCGAGATGCACAAAGAGGTTTTGGAGGTTTAAGTCTATGACGAATCGAGAACTCCGAGTGCTCCTCATACAGAGTGGTTCGAATCTGACTTGATCAAACTTTGTGATGTAGCATGAATAGAGTTTGAGACGAGGAAAGCATAGATAGCTAGAGAGAGTTCTTAGGCATTCTTGTCCATCCATTTGGCAAAAGAGAAAAAGGCCAAACAATCAAAGCAACAAATGGATGTCCTCGAATGGGTAAAGTATGCAACCAACATGCTCACACAATAATATGGCAAATGAGATATGTGCCAAAGCATGCACAAACACTCTAGCATCTATCAAGCAATTTGGCGATGACTAGGTCATCTATATATGAGTATATTGACTTAGGATTCAAATGAGAACATCTGATCATAGGTCATACTCATCGTTTAAGCACGAGTGGGGTTACCACTTTTACATAAAGCATTGTTGTGTTCACATCATTAGAGTTGCTTTAGCTCAATTGGTTAGAGTAAAGCTCCCCCTAGATGTGATATCCCCCCTAAGAGGGATGAACTAACCTTGGGTTTTGTCAATGATGACTTCATGTAGGTGTTGAAGATGTAGATGCTCAATGTTGATGTAGATCATTTGGAGCAATCCTTTGGAGTGAGTTGCACTTTCAATACCTACATGGGTTAGTCCCACAAGGAACAAACAAGGATATCCATAGACATAGAGTGATGCATACACAAGATGATGTCCATGAAAGCATTAGGTTACCTTGTCCCTTGTCTTACCAACAAGAGGGTTTGTGACTCCTTGAACTAGTGTAAGATATGGAAGTTGTTTGCACTTGTCCTCGCCAAAATGATAAGAGTGAAGTATGTTGGCGGAGTCACCCTCAAGAACTCTCTAGTTCTTCTTCTTCTGGATCCACACCATCTTGATGGGAACCCTTGGAGTTGTAGTTGTACTTGATGAAGTAGAATTTGATGTGGTCTTGGGAACCCACTTGACCAAGGCCTTGGGTGCTTCTTCAAATGCATCAATCTCCTCTTGAAGCTTGTCCTTGCCTTTTTGCTTTTGGTCTTGTGGTGGAAGATCATCTTGAGCTTGTGTCCCTTTGAAAGAAGTAGGATCATACTTATCTTGTTGAGGAACAAACTTCGTCTTGGGGTATTGATCTTCTTCCCACTCAACTCCATTGGCATTGAACTTTCATTCAAAATGAACACCTTGGTTCTTCCGGTGTCTTCCTTGCTTGCGTACAATTTCCTCAAATTGCTTACTCCCGGCAAGGCTCTTGTAAACACCTTTCTCTATAATTCCCTTCAATAAGTTATTTTCTTGCTCAAGTGTAACTTGGCTAAGAGAATCATTAGTGGAATCAACAGAACTAATAGAAGCAACAATATTGGATTTAGCATGATTGTTGTTACTACTAGATGAAGAATCTTTCTTGCTCTTGTTGCTAGATTTAACTTGTGGCATGTAAGTAGACAAGAGTAAACGCTTGGCAATGTAAGAAGAACTTTTCTTGCAAAGATCATCATTGACTGCCTTTAAAAACTCATGCTCTTACTCAAGGTTGAGCTTTTCAAAGTGTAGCTTGTCATGAGTCTTTAAAAGTTCTTGATGATTTTCCAAGGTAGTTTCATGAGCTAACTTAAGCGTGTTTAGTTCTTTAGTTAGACGCTCAATCTCCTTCTTATCATCATCATTCGTTTTATCTTGATTAGCATGATTAATTGACGTTTCATCATAGTTTTCATCACTAGAGTTGTCAACAAGAAATCATCATCACCTAGCAAATCATCTTCATCACTATTGAAATCAACATACTCGGGATGTGTTACCTTTGGACCTTTGGCCATG
Organism: Triticum dicoccoides; assembly: GCF_002162155.2. NCBI lineage: Eukaryota > Viridiplantae > Streptophyta > Magnoliopsida > Poales > Poaceae > Triticum > Triticum dicoccoides. Next base: position 427,312,689 of record NC_041386.1, on the reverse strand, counting down.
AAGCACCTTCCAATTCCTTCATTTGGTGAGTCAAATATGTCATAGGAGTTGGTTGACACAAGTGCTAGACCGGCAACACCTTCATCTTGAGTATATTCGGAGTCGGAGTGATAACTTCTTTCGAAGTGATTGTCAGAGTCGGAGCAGGATACCCATTCACCAACATGAGCTTGATGTCTACTTTTTGTGTAGCTCCTTGATGACTTTTCATTCCTTTCCAAATCCTTGCTTCTCTGAGAGGGTTTTCGTTCATAATGATCATCTCTACTCCTCCTTTCTCTTGGTGGTGATTCTTCTCTTCTACTTCTTCTTTTGGGAGAATCTTCTCTTCTTTTGTAGGGAGCCGTACACTCATTGGAGTAGTGTCTGGGTCTTCCACAATTGTAGCAATTACGCTCACGACTAGAAGATCTTTTGTCATTGTAGGACCTTGACTTGTAACTTCTTTCTTTGCTTCTACTCTTGTAGAACTTGTTGAAGTTCTTTACCATTAGGCTCAATTCTTCATTGAAGGTTTGTTTCTCGCTTGATGATGTGGGAGCATCACATGAGGCTTTGTAAGCACCACTTGACTTGTTGTGATGCTCTTCCTTATACTTGAGTGACATCTCATGAGCAACAATTCTTCCAATGACTTCTGTTGGCTTGAGATATTTGTAATTGGGCATCATTTGGATCAATGTGCACACGTTATCATATTTTCCATCCAAGGCTCTTAGGATCTTCTTGATGATGAATTTTTCGGTCACCTCTTCACTTTCTAAGCCGACAATCTCATTTGTGATGAGAGCAAGCCTAGAATACATTTCAGCGACACCTTCACCATCCTTCATTTTGAACTTGTCAAGTTGACTTTGAAGCACATCCAATTTGGATTCCTTGACGGAGTCAGTACCTTCGTGCATATCAATCAAAGTATCCCAAATTTCCTTTGCATTCTCAAGACGGCTGATTTTGTTGAATTCTTCGGAGCACAATCCGTTGAAGAGAATATCACAAGCTTGAGCATTGTATTGTAGCATCTTCAACTCTTCCGCGGTAGCTTCACGATTTAGTTCTCTCCCATTAAAGAATTCACCTTGCAAGCCAATACACACAATAGCCCAAACGGCGGGGTTATGTCCAAGAATATGCATTTTCATCTTATGCTTCCAACTAGCAAAATTTGTACCATGAAAGTAAGGACCTCTACGGTGGTAATTTCCCTCGCTAGACGCCATACTCTCCTAGGTTGTGAAACCAAGGCTATGACAACCAAAAGATATGGAAATCAAAGAATGGAGACCAAAGCTCTGATACCACTTGTAGGATCAAAAGTATGTCTAGAGGGGGGTGATTAGACTACTTGACCAAATAAAAATCTAGCCTTTTCCCAATTTTAGTTCTTGGCAGATTTCACCAACATAGCACAAGTCAAGCAATCAACCTACACATGCAATTCTAAGAGTATAGCAGCGGAATGTAAAACAATTGCATATGATGGTAAAGGGATGAGTTTGAGGGACCAAACGCAATGTGACACGGAGATTTTTTTTATCTATGGTTCCGATAGGTGGTGCTATCATACATCCACGTTGATGGAGACTTCAACCCACGAAGGGTAATGGTTGCGCGAGTCCACGGAGGGCTCCACCCACGAAGGGTCCATGAAGAAGCAACCTTGTCTATCCCATCATGGCCGTCACCCACGAAGGACTTGCCTCACTAGGGTAGATCTTCATGAAGTAGGTGATCTCCTTGCCCTTAAAAACTCCTTGGTTCAACTCCACAATCTTGTCGGAGGCTCCCAAGTGACACCTAGCCAATCTAGGAGACACCACTCTCCAAGAAGTAACAAATGGTGTGTTGATGATGAACTCCTTGCTCTTGTGCTTCAAATGATAGTCTCCCCAACACTCAACTCTCTCTCATAGGATTGGATTTGGTATAAAGAAGATTTGAGTGGAAAGCAACTTGGGGAAGGCTAGAGATCAAGATTTATATGGTTGGAATGGAATATCTTGACCTCAACACAAGTGTAGGCGGTTCTCTCTCAGAAAATATGTATTGGAAGTGTAGGCATATTCTGATGGCTCTCTCCACGAATGAAGAGTGGGTGGAGGGGTATAAATAGCCTCCACACAAAATCTAACCGTTACACACAAATCACCAAACTCGGTGGGACCGAATCATGAAACTCGGTCAGACCGATTTAGTTCAAAATGTGAATGTTAGGATTCTCGGTGGGACTGATTTCGTTAGGGTTAGGGCATAACGTAATCTCGGTGAGACCGATTACACAAACTCGGTGAGACCAATTTTGGTAATGGACTAATAGAGAGTTGGTGAGGCAAACTCGGTGGAACCGATTCGCTCATCTCGGTTGGACCAAAGTGTTACGAAAGGGAAACAGAGAGTTTACATTGCAATCTCGGTGGGACCGATCGCTCATCTCGGTTTCACCGAAACATTACGGAGGGAAACAGAGAGATTACAATCCCATCTCGGTGAGATTGAGATCCCTATCATAGACACCAAAAATATTAGGGTTTCTGGCAGTGGCTATGTCAACTGAACTCGGTGGCGCCGGATAGAAAATTTCGGTGGGGCCGATTTTGACTTTTGGCTTGGGATATATGTGGATATGAGAAAGTAGTGAAGGGTTTTGGAGCATATCACTAAGCATTTTGAGCAAGCACCTCATTAAGCAACACCTCATCCCTTCTTAATACTATTGGCTTTTCCTATAGACTCAATGTGATCTTGGATCACTAAAATAGAAAATGTAGAGTCTTGTGCTTTGAGCTTGAGCCAATCTCTTATCCTTAGCATTTTGAAGGGTCCACTTTCTAATCCATGCCATGCCAACCATTGAGCTTTCCTGAAATATTCATCTTGGAATAGCATTAGCTCAATGAGCTATAAGTTGTTAGGAATTACCAAAACCACCCAGGGATAGTTGCACTTTCAGTTGTATAGATTGAAAAGTAAAGATTGCAAAATAAAATAAATAGTAAACTAGAATTGTAGATCGGAAACTTATATGATATAAAATAGACCCAAGGGCCATAGGTTTCACTAGTGGCTTCTCTCATGATAACATGTATTACGGTGGGTGAACAAATTACTGCCGAGCAATTGATAGAAGAGCGCATAGTTATGAGAATATCTAGGCATGCTTATGAAATATAGGCATCACGTCCGTGTTAAGTAGACTAAAACGATTCTGCATCTACTACTATTACTCCACACATCGACCGCTATCCAACATGCATCTAGAGTATTAAGTTCATAAGAACAGAGTAATGCTTTAGGCAAGATCACATGATGTAGAGGGATAAACTCAAGCAATATGATATAAACCCCATCTTTTTATCCTCGATGGCAACAATACAATACATGCCTTGCTGCCCCTACTGTCACCGGGAAAGGACACCGCAAGATTGAACCCAAAGCTAAGCACTTCTCCCATTGCAAGAAAGATCAATCTAGTAGGCCAAACTAAACCGATAATTCGAAGAGACTTGCAAAGATATCAAATCATGCATATAAGAATTCAGAGAAGAACCAAATATTGTTCATAGATAAACTTGATCATAAATCCACAATTCATCGGATCTCGGCAAACACACCGCAAAAGAATATTACATCGAATAGATCTCCAAGAACATCAAGGAGAACTTTGTATTGAAGATCAAAGAGAGAGAAGAAGCAATCTAGCTAATAACTATGGACCCGAAGGTCTGTGGTAAACTACTCACACATCATCGTAGAGGCTATGGTGTTGATGTAGAAGCCCTCCGTGATTGATTCCCCCTCCGGCAGATCGCCGGAAAAGGTCCCCAGATGGGATCTCATGGGTACAGAAGGTTGCGGCGGTGGAAAAGTGGTTTCGTGCCTCCCCTGGATGTTTTATAGGGTATAAGAGTATATATAGGCGAAAGAAGTACGTCGGTGGAGCTACGAGGGGCCCACGAGGGGGGCGCCCTCCTACCTCATGGCTGCCTCATCGCATCTCTGACTTCCACTCCAAGTCTCCTGGATTGCGTTTGTTGCAAGAAAGATCCTCGTGATGGTTTCGTTCCGTTTGGATTCTGTTTGATATTCCTTTTCTGCGAAACACTGAAATAGGCAAAAAATAGAAACTGGCACTGGGCCTCCGGTTTATAGGTTAGTGTAAGTGCATCTAGTGCCCCTTAGTGATTTTGGTGTATTGAAGACTTATAGGTTAAGGGACTGATGCGTTTGTGAGTATACGCAGGTCTATAAGTCTATGAGGAGTTTGATATTTACAGAGAAAGTCAACCCCTAATAATGAAGTTCTTCCTCTGAAGACTTTGGATTCCTGAAGACTTTGAAAGTGAAGAAATTGTTGTAATCCTGAAGACTTGGTATTCATTCGAGGAACATGAAGCATGAAGATTTTTGTTTTCGTAGTTTCATTTTATCTTTCTTGAGTCATAGGAAACACCGTACTGTTAAAGGGGCTTGAGGAAATACTAAGGAAAAATTTCCAAGTGATGCTCAACTGAAAATCCTACACCTACCAATCCCTTTGAGTGAAGCCATTGGAAATCTCATACAGCTCAGCCAATTTCTTCAGTGACAGAGACGAAGTTCTTCTGGTCTCTGAGGAATTTTTCTGACTGAGGAGTTAGGAATTCGCTAGTGCGGATTGCCTACACAGTGAGGAACATGATAGCCCTGAGGAATTTGATACTCAAAATTCCGACCGTTGCTGTGATATGCGCCAGCTGTCCCAAAATATCTACCCACCTAACGGTCATATCATTGAAGGGCATTTATGTCTTATCATGTTGGGCTGCTCCCTAGGCTATAAATAGCCGCCCCCTACAACCACTAGCCGGTTGGCTGCTCCGAAAGAAACTAACACTTGTCATTTGAGAGCATCCCATCCTCCGAGGACTTTGAGTGAAAATCATCAAGTGAGGAAAACCCAAACCCAAACACCTACAAACCCAAAGTGATTGAGCATCACTAAAGAGATTGATCCTGCGTGGATCCGACGCTTGTTACCTTTGAAGAATGTGCATCTTCTAGACGGTTAGGCGTCATCGTCTAGAGCATCTAAGAGGAAATTGTGGATCGTCGAGTGACTGAGTTTGTGAAGGTTTGGAAGTCACGTGAAGACTTACCACGAGTGATTGGGCGAGGTCTGTGTGACCTTAACTCAAGGGGAATACAGTGAGGACTAAGTGTCATGAGCTGCATGTTCAGGACTGGGTGTCCGAGACTGTGTGTCCTCAGGTTTAAATAGCTATCCGCCCTAACCAAACGTACAACTGTCACAACAGTTGGAACTGGTCTACCAAATCATTGTCTTCACCGAGCTAACTGGTTCCATTTCCTCAACCCTTCCATTTCCTCATTTCCGTGTTGTGTGCTTGTTCATATCTGTTTGAAGACTTTGACTGAAGACTTTCTCTATTTCCTCAGCTCAATTTCTTTAGTCTATTTGTCTTCATTCTGTTTATCCTGTGTTTACGCTTTCTGTACTCTGTGCTTGTTTTCATTTCATTATCAAGACCATGCTCATGTTCTGTTATGTTTACTTCTGAGTACTTATTTCGCTGCAAGTAGTTCTTCACTTAGGAATTTCCTCACTCGCAAATTCCTCAGTGAAGAATTCATAAAAATTGCCTATTCACCCCCCTCTAGTCGATATAGCGCACTTTCACTTGGTATCAGAGCAAGGTACTCCCTTGTTCTCTGTGATTTTGGTTTAACCGTCTGGAGTTTTAGTTATGTCGACCGCAGGTATGATCAAGGTTTCTTCTAGGTGTCCTACCTTCGATGGGACGGACTACCCCTACTAGAAGAACAAGATGCGCATGCATCTTGAGGCAATTGACAATGATCTCTGGTACGTTGTGGAGAATGGTGTTCCCTCTGTCACTCCCACCATCAACAGTGCTGATGTGAAGAGATTCAAGCAACTCGTCTCTCAAGCGAAGAACATCATATGTGGCCATCTGAGCAAAGGGCAGTATGGCAGAGTGAGTACTTTGGAGACAACAAAGCTTATCTGGGACAGGCTGTCCAAGGTCAATGAGGGAGTCTCAACACAGCGTGACTCTCGAGTTGACATTCTTCGCAACCTCTTCAACCGCTTCAAAAGACTCGATAATGAAAATGTTCAGCAAACCTTTGATCGCCCCACTGACATCTCAAATGAGCTTCAAGCACTTGGTGCCACTGATATCACCGACCATGAGGTGGTGAAGAAATTGCTGAGATCGCTTGATTCCTCATTTGATACCTTGGCATTGATGATACAAGAACGTGGAGACTATAAGTCACTTGATCCCTCTGATATGCTCGAGATACTAAACACTAATGAGTTCCAGCTTGTTGAGAAGAGAGATCTCTATGGACCAAGTTATGGTAGATCACGGGCTCTGAAGGCCAAGGCAGTGTCTGAATCTGAAGGTGAAGATTCTGGCAGTAGCCTTGGTGACCCTGAAGAACTAAGCCAGGAGCTAACAATGCTCGTGAGGTAGTATCAAAAGTTCTCAAGACGTGGTCGCTTTGGTAAATCCTCAAGAAGTGGCGACTTGAGATCAGATTCCTCATCCCATGATTACAAGAAGAGACTCTATCACAAATGCAAGAAACTCGGACACTACATTCAAGATTGTCCTCAGTGGGAAAAGGAATCAAAGAAGAAGAAGTACAAGGATTACAGTTCTGATGATTCAAAGAAGAAGAAGAAGAAATCTTCAAAGTCCTCGTCATCAAAATCTTCAAGGTCCTCATCTCACAAGAAGAGCAGCTCCAAGAAGGCTCGGGCATTCATTGGCAAGGAAATGGACTCTGAGGCTGAATCTAAGGAAAATGAGGAAGAGGAGGAATCTGAAGAGTCAGACTCTGGTGTGGCGAGCCTAGCCCTCGCTACCCCATTCGTCAGCAAGTCCATCTTCAACTCTGAAGAAAAGGACCTCCCCAACACTACTGATGACGGCGATGAGGACTACGCTCCCACCTATTGCTTCATGGCAAAAGGCTCAAAGGTACTCAAATATCCCTCCGCTGAATCTAGTGAGGATGAATCTGATGAAAACCTCAAACCCAGCTATTCTAAACTTGCTAAGATTGCTGTAAAACTACAAAAGGCTCTGGAAAAGGTTCAAAACATGCTAGATAAAAGCGATGATATGTTGGGCGAGGAAATGGATCGCACTGAAAATCTTCAGAGACTTCAGTCCAAGTTTTATAATCTTCAAGGTCATCATAACACTCTCCTATCTGATCATGAGAAGCTTTCTTATGAATTTCTTCAATGAAAGCAAGATCTTGAGCAGTTAAGAGTGAGTTATGAAGATCTTCAGAAGGAGCGTGATTCATTACTTGCTCAACAGATCAGTGCTACTCATGATGAATTTGTTCCTCCATGTTTGAAGTGCATTGAATGTGAAACTGCTAATTTTTCACCTGAATGCTCAAATACTTCCATTGCTGCAAATTCTTCAACTCCCTCTGCTATCACTAATTCCTCATCTGAGGACATTGCTAGTATCACTGATGATGCAGGGCTGAAGGAATTGTATATGCCAGGCATGTACAAAAACCTCAAAGGGCATCAAGCTCTTTGTAACATGCTTAAAAAGCAGATCCTCAACAGGAACCCTAGGAAAGAGGGTATTGCCTTTGAGAGGAAACTTAATGCTGATGGGACCTACTAGAAACCTGAGCAGTATCCCAAAACCTCATGGGTTGCTGGAAAGGGACCTTCAGTGGATCCATCTACTTTATCTGGATTTACATGTGAATCTTCATATTCTTCTGATGAGTCAATTGACTCCAACTATAAACTGTTCAAAAATCAGAATGGTGAAGTATTTGCTAGATATGTTGGCACTAACTGCAGGAACGGTTCTTCTATGAAGAAAATCTGGGTTCCCAAAAGGTGCCTTGAAAATCTTCAGGTGAATGCCATCATGACACCACCTGTGAAGAATAGGAACCCCAGATCAAATTCTTCATATGGACCAAATTCCTCACATGGATCAAATTCCTCAAAAGGATCAAAGTCCTCATATAAGCATCATCGTGCTAACTCGTCTGTTTTGCAGGGAAGATCTAAGGATTATGGATATGTGTATTATTCTTCAAATCATTATGTTCATAAGTCCTCGAAGAATTTCTCTTCTTACTCGTATGCTTACCCTAATCCCTCTTGTGTGAAACAAAGTGGATTGGCATCTATGCCACCTTTCTCTTATGGAGCTCGTAGAATGATGAACTCTTTGCCACCCCTTCAGATGTGGGTGGTGAAGAACAAGAACTAATCTCTTATGCAAAGTCAGGTCTCTAGATAAACTTAATCGGCCGAGGAGTTTGCTGGAGACCTTAATGTGCTTGAAAGGACGCAAGCTAATCAATGAAGAAATGAATTTTCATTTCTCATGTCCTCATACTGCTTTATTTGTTCTATTGCTTGATGAAATTGATCTGATGAAATTTATACCATATTCTTCACTGATGAAGTATATGAGTTCGTAAGTTGCACTAATTCATCTGCAGGATGATCGACCCAAAGCCACTGAGTGGGTCCTAGATAGTGGATGTATAAATCACATGACTGGTGACAGGAGCTTATTGATGGACTCCGCTTTATCTCCATCACATCTGAAGCATATCACCTACGCTAACAAAGGCAAAAGCAAGGTATTGGGTCTAGGTAAGGTTGCAATCTCAAAGGATAGACACATGGACAAAGTCATGCTTGTCGAGTCCTTAGGGTTTAACCTCATGTCTGTCTCAATGCTTTGTGATCTTGATATGGTTGTTGTCTTTGACAAGTATCGTTGTGTTGTGATCATGGAAGCTGACAATTCCAAAGTCTTCGAAGGCTTTAGGAGATATTTGTATATTTTTGATTGCTACCTCTTGAGAACTGCGTTGGTTTTCCCTTGAAGAGGAAAGGGTGATGCAGTAAAGTAGCTTAAGTATTTCCCTCAGTTTTTGAGAACCAAGGTATCAATCCAGTAGGAGATCATGCTTGAGTCCCACGCACCTACACAAACAAATAAGAACCTCGCAACCAACGTGATAAAGGGGTTGTCAATCCCTTCACGGTCACTTACGAGAGTGAGATCAGATAGATATGATAAGATAATATTTTTGGTATTTTTATGATAAAGAGAAATAAAGATGCAAAGTAAAATAAACGGTAATAGAAATAGCTAAGTGTTGGAAGATTAATATGATGAAAGACTGACCCAGGGGCCATAGGTTTCACTAGTGGCTTCTCTCAAGAGCATAAGTATTACGGTGGGTAAACGAATTACTGTCGAGCAATTGATAGAATTGAGCATAGTTATGAGAATATCTAGGTATGATCATGTATATAGGCATCACGTCCGTGACAAGTAGGCCGAAACGATTCTGCATCTACTACTATTACTCCACACATCGACCGCTATCCAACATGCATCTAGAGTATTAAGTTCATAAGAACAGAGTAATGCTTTAAGTAAGATGACATGATGTAGAGGGATAAACTCATGCAATATGATATAAACCCCATCTTTTTATCCTCGATGTCAACAATACATTACGTGTCATTTCCCTTTCTGTCACTGGGATCGAGCACCGCAAGATTGAACCCAAAGCTAAGCACTTCTCCCATTGCAAGAAAGATCAATCTAGTAGGCCAAACCAAACTGATAATTCGAAGATACTTGCAAATATAAACCAATCATACATAAAATAATTCAGAGAAGATTCAAATATTGTTCATAGGTAAACTTGATCATAAACCCACAATTCATCAGATCTCGACAAGCACACCGCAAATGAAGATTACATCAAATAGATCTCCAAGAAGATCGAGGAGAACTTTGTATTGAGATCCAAAGAGAGAGAAGAAGCCATCTAGATAATAACTATGGACCCGAAGGTCTGAGGTAAACTACTCACAGATCACCGGAGAGGCCATGCAGTTGATGTAGAGGCCCTCCGTGATCAATGCCCCCTCCAGCGGAGCTTCGGAAAAGGCCCCAAGATGGGATCTCTCGGGTACAGAAGGTTGCGGCAGTGGAATTAGGTTTTTGTGGTGCTCCTGGATGTTTGGGGGGTATGTGCATATATACAGGAGGAAGAAGTACGTCGGTGGAGCAACAAGGGGCCCACAAGGGTGGAGGGCGCGCCCCCTGTCTCGTGGCCTCCTTGGTTGTTTCTTGACGCCCACTCCAAGTCTCCTGGATCACGTTTGTAGAGAAAATCAAGTTCCCGAAGGTTTCATTCCGTTTAGACTCCGTTTGATATTCCTTTTCGGTGAAACTCTAAAATAGGAAAAAAAACAACAATTTGGGATGGGCCTCCGGTTAGTAGGTTAGTCCCAAAAATGATATAAAAGTGTAAAATAAAGCCCATTAACATCCAAAATAGATAATATAATAGCATGGAGCAATAAAAAATTATAGATACATTGGAGACGTATCAAGCATCCCCAAGCTTAATTCCTGCTCGTCCTCGAGTAGGTAAATGATAAAAAAAGAGTTTTTGATGTGGAATGCTTTCTAACATATTTCTCAATGTAATTTTTCTTTATTGTGTCATGAATGTTCAGATCCGAAAGATTCAAGATAAAAGTTTAATATTGACATAAAAATAATAATACTTCAAGCATACTAACTAAGCAATCATGTCTTCTCAAAATAACATGGCCAAAGAAAGTTATCCCTACAAAATCATATAGTCTGGCCATGCTCTATCTTCACCATATAAAATATTTAAATCATGCACAACCCCAATGACAAGCCAAGCAATTGTTTCATACTTTTGATGTTCTCAAACTTTTTCAATCTTCACGCAATACATGAGCGTGAGCCATGGATATAGCACTATATGTGGAATAGAATGGGGGTTGTGGAGAAGACAAAAAAAGGAGAAGATAGTCTCACATCAACTAGGCATATCAACGGGCTATGGAGATGCCCATTAATAGATATCAATGTGAGTGAGTAGGGATTGCCATGTAACGGATGCACTAGAGCTATAAGTGTATGAAAGCTCAACAAAAGAAACTAAGTGTGTGTGCATCCAACTTGCTTTCTCATGAAGACCTAGGACATTTTGAGGAAGCCCATCATTGGTATATACAAGCCAAGTTCTATAATGAAAAATTCCCACTAGTATATGAAAGTGATATCATAGGAGACTCTCTATCATGAAGATCATGGTGCTACTTTGAAGCACAAGTGTGGAAAAAGGATAGTAGCATTGTCCCTTCTCTCTTTTTCTCTCATTTTTTTATTTGGGCCTTTTCTCTTCTTTTTTTGGCCTCCTTTTTTCTTCCTTTTTTATTTTTCGTCCGGAGTCTCATCCCGACTTGTGGGGGAATCATAGTCTCCATCATCCTTTCCTCACTTGGGACATTGCTCTAATAATGATGATCATCACACTTTATATACCTACAACTCAAGAATTACAACTCGATACTTAGAACAAAATATGACTCTATGTGAATGCCTCAGGCGGTGTACCGGGATGTGCAATGATGCATGAGTGACATGTATGAAGAATTATGAACGGTGGCTTTGCCACAAATACGATGTCAACTACATGATGATGCAAGCAATATGACAATGATGAAGCGTGTCATAATAACGGAATGATGGAAAGTTGCATGGCAATATATCTCGGAATGGCTATGGAAATGCCATAATAGGTAGGTATGGTGGCTGTTTTGAGGAAGGTATATGGTGGGTTTATGGTACCGGCGAAAGTTGCGCGATACTAGAGAGGCTAGCAATGGTGGAAGGGTGAGAGTGCGTATAATCCATGGACTCAAAATTAGTCATAAAGAACTCACATACTTATTGCAAAAATCTACAAGTTATCAAAGCAAAGTATTACGCGCATGCTCCTAGGGGGATAGATTGGTAGGAAAAGACCATCGCTCGTCCCCGACCGCACTCATAAGGAAGACAATCAATAAATAAATCATGCTCCGACTTCATCACATAATGGTTCACCATGCGTGCATGCTACGGGAATCACAAACTTTAACACAAGTATTTCTCAAATTCACAACTACTCAACTAGCATGACTCTAATATCACCATCTCCATATCTCAAAACAATTATCAAGTATCAAACTTCTCATAGTATTCAATGCACTTCTATGAAAGTTTTTATATTATTCCTAAAAGAAAATTTTCATGTTGTTCTAAAGGACTCTCAAAATAATATAAGTGAAGCATGAGATATCAATTGTTTCTATAAAATAAAACCACCGCCGTTCTCTAAAATGTATAAATGAAGCACTAGAGCAAAAGCTATATGGCTCAAAAGATATAAGTGAAGCACATAGAGTATTCTAATAAATTTTAATTCATGTGAGTCTCTCTCAAAAGGTGAGTACAGCAAGGATGATTGTGGTAAAATAAAAAGCAAAGACTTAAATCATACAAGATTCTCCAAGCAAAACACATATCATGTGGTGAATAAAAATATAGCTCCAAGTAAAGTTACCGATAGACGAAGACGAAAGAGGGGATGCCTTCCGGGGCATCCCCAAGCTTAGGCTTTTTGGTGTCCTTAAATTTTACCTTGGGGTGCCATGGGCATCCCCAAGCTTAGGCTATTGCCGCTCCTTATTCCATAATCCATCAAATCTTTACCCAAAACTTGAAAACTTCACAACACAAAACTTAAATAGAAAATCTTGTGACCTCCATTAGCGAAAGAAAACAAAACACCACTTCAAGGTACTGTAATTAACTCATGCTTGATTTATATTGGTGTTAAACCTACTGTATTACAACTTCTATATGGTTTATAAACTCTTTTACTAGCCATAGATTCATCAAAATAAGCAAACAACACACGAAAAACAGAATCTGTCAAAACAGAACAGTCTGTAGTAATCTGTAGCTAACGCAAAATTCTGGAACCCCAAAAATTCTAAAATAAATTTCTGGACATGAGGAATTTATCTATTAATCATATTAAAAAATAATTACTAAATAGCACTTTCCAAATAAAAATGACAGCAATTCTTGTGAGCGCTAAACTTTCTGTTTTTACAGCAAGATCAAAAAGACTTTCCCCAAGTCTTCCCAACGGTTCTACTTGGCACAAACACTAATTAAACACAAAAAACACAACCAAAACATAGGCTAGATATATTATTTATTACTAAAAAGGAACAAAAAGCAAGGAATAAAAATAAAATTGGGTTGCCTCCCAACAAGCGCTACCGTTTAACGGCCCTAGCTAGGCATAAAAGCGAAGATAGATCTAGGTATTGCCATCTTTGGTAGGCAATCCATAAGTGGCTCTCATAATAGATTCATATGGTAATTTAATTTTCTTTCTAGGGAAGTGTTCCATGCCTTTCCTTAATGGAAATTGGAATCTAATATTCCCTTCCTTCATATTAATAATTGCACCAATCGTTCTAAGGAAAGGTCTACCAAGAATAATAGGACATGAAGGATAGCAATCTCTATCAAGAACAATGAAATATACAGGCACATAGTTCCTATTTGCAACAATAAGAACATCATTAATTCTCCCCATAGGTTTCTTAATAGTGGAATCCGCAAGGTGCAAGTTTGAAGAACAATCATCAAATTCACGGAATTCTAGCAAATCACATAAAGTTTTCGGAATAGTGGAAACACTAGCACCCAAATCACACAAAGCATAGCATTCATGATCTTTAATTTTAATTTTAATAGTTGGTTCCCACTCATCATAAAGTTTTCTAGGGATAGAAACTTCCAACTCAAGTTTTTCTTCATAAGATTGCATCAAAGCATCAACAATATGTTTAGCAAAAGCTTTATTTTGACTATAGGCATGAGGAGAATTTAGCAAGGATTGCAACAAGTAAATACAATCTATCAAAGAGAAATTATCATAATTAAATTCTTTGAAATCCAAAATAGTGGGTTCATTGATATCTAAAGTTTTGACCTCTTCAATCCCACTTTTACCAATTTTTCCATCAAGATCTAAAAACTTCGAATTTTTGGAACGCCTTCTAGGTAAAGGTGGCTCATATTCAGTCCCATCATTATCAAGATTCATATTGCAAAACAAAGATTTAATATGAGACACATCAATAACTTTTAGATCTTCATCCCCATTATCATGAAAACTAGAAGAACATGCTTTCACAAAGCAATCTTTCTTAGCACGCATCCTAGCGGTTCTTTCCTTACACTCATCAATGGAAATGCTCATGGCTTTGAGAGACCCATTGATATCATGCCTAGGTGGAATAGATCTAAGTTTCAAAGAATCAACATCAAGAGAAATTCTATCCACGTTCCTAGCCAACTCATCAATCTTAAGCAATTTTTCTTCAATCAAAGCATTGAAACTCTTTTGCGAAGTAATAAATTATTTAATACTAGATTCAAAATCAGGGGGCATATTATTATAATTTTCATAAGAATTGTTGTAGGAATTACCATAATTATTAGAGGAATTAATAGGAAACGGCCTAGAATTAAAATTACCTCTATACGCGTTATTACCAAAATTGTTCCTACCAACAAAATTCACATCCATATATTCATTATTATTCTCAATCAAAGTAGACAAAGGCATATCATTAGGATCAGTAGGAGCACTCTTATTAGCAAATAATTTCATAAGTTCATCCATCTTTCCACTTAAAACATTAATCTCTTCAATTGCATGCACTTTTTTACTAGTAGATCTTTTAGTGTGCCATTGAGAATAATTAACTATAATATTATCTAGGAGTTTGGTAGCTTCTCCTAAAGTGATTTCCATAAAAGTGCCTCCGCGGCCGAATCTAAAAGATTTCTAGAAGCAAAATTCAATCCGGCATAAAAATTATGTATAATCATCCATAAATTCAAACCATGTGTAGGGCAATTACGTATCATTAATTTCATCCTCTCCCAAGATTGTGCAACATGTTCATGATCAAGTTGCTTAAAATTCATAATATCGTTTCTAAGAGAGATGATCTTAGCGGGAGGAAAATACTTAGAGATAAAAGTATCTTTGCACTTATTCCATGAATCAATACTATTTTTAGGCAAAGATGAAAACTAAGCTTTAGCATGATCTCTAAGGGAAAAAGGAAATAGCTTCAATTTAACAATATCATTGTGCACATCTTTCTTATTTTGCATATCGCACAGATCAACAAAGTTTTTTAGATGGGTAGCGGCATCTTCACTAGGAAGGCCAGAAAATGGACTTTTCATGACAAGATTCAGCAAAGCAGTATTAATGTCACAAGATTCAGCATTGGTAAGAGGAGCAATCATAGTGCTAATAAAATCATTATTGTTGGTATTGGAAAAGTCACACAATTTAGTATTATCTTGAGCCAGCGTGACAAGCAAGCAATCCAACACTCAAGAAAACAAGAAACGGGCAAAAAGGCAAATAGAAAAAGAGGAGGGGAACGGAGAAGAGAGGGCGAATAAAACGACAAGGGTGAAGTGGGGGAGAGGAAAACGAGAGGCAAATGGCAAATAATGTAATGCGAGGGATAAGAGTTTGTGATGGGTACTTGGTATGTCTTGACTTGTGCATAGACTCTCTGGCAACGGTGCCAGTAATGGCTCGTTGTCGGGAGTTAAATCTTGACTTAACTTGGTGCGAATCTCCCCGGCAACGGCGCCAGAAATCCTTCTTGCTACCTCTTGAGCACTGCGTTGGTTTTCCCTTGAAGAGGAAAGGGTGATGCAGTAAAGTAGCGTAAGTATTTCCCTTAGTTTTTGAGAACCAAGGTATCAATCCAGTAGGACATCACGCTCGAGTCCCACGCACCTACACAAACAAATAAGAACCTCGCAACCAACGCGATAAAGGGGTTGTCAATCCCTTCACGGTCACTTATGAGAGTGAGATCTGATAGATATGATAAGATAATATTTTTGGTATTTTTATGATAAGGAGAAATAAAGATGCAAAGTAAAATAAACGGCAATAGAAAAAGCTAAGTGTGGAAGATTACTATGATGAAATATAGACCCAGGGGCCATAGATTTCACTAGTGGCTTCTCTCAAGAGCATAAGTATTACAGTAAGTAAACGAATTACTATCGAGCAATTGATAGAATTGAGCATAGTTATGAGAATATCTAGGTATGATCATGTATATAGGCATCACATCCGTGACAAGTAGACCGAAACGATTCTGCATCTACTACTATTAATCCACACACCGACCGCTATCCAGCATGCATCTAGAGTATTAAGTTCATAAGAACAGAGTAATGCTTTAAGTAAGATGACATGATGTAGAGGGATAAAATCATGCAATATGATATAAACCCCATCATTTTATCCCCGATGGCAACAATACAATACGTGTCGTTTCCCTTTCTATCACTGGGATCAAGCACCACAAGATTGAACCCAAAGCTAAGCACTTCTCCCATTGCAAGAAAGATCAATCTAGTAGGCCAAACCAAACTAATAATTCGAAGAGTCTTGCAAAGATAAACCAATCATACATAAAATAATTAAGAGAAGATTCTAATATTGTTCATAGATAAACTTGATCATAAACCCACAATTCATCGGATCTCGACAAACACACCGTAAAAGAAGATTACATCGAATAGATCTCCAAGAAGATCGAGGAGAACTTTGTATTGAGATCCAAAGAGAGATAAGAAGCCATCTAGCTAATAACTATGGACCCGAAGGTCTGAAGTAACTACTCACACATCATCAGAGAGGCCATGGAGTTGATGTAGAGGCCCTCCGTGATCAATGCCCCCTCCGGCGGAGCTCCGGAAAAGGCCCCAAGAGGGGATCTCTTGGGTACAGAAGGTTGCGGCGGTGGAATTAGGTTTTCGTGGTGCTCCTGGATGTTTGGGGGGTACGTGGATATATATAGGAGGAAGAAGTACGTCGGTGGAGCAACGAGGGGCCCACGAGGGTGGAGGGCGCGCCCCCTGCCTCGTGGCCTCCTTGATTGTTTCTTGACGCCCACTCCAAGTCTCCTGGATCACGTTTGTTGAGAAAATCACGTTCCCGAAGGTTTCATTCTGTTGGGACTCCGTTTGATATTCCTTTTCGGCGGAACTCCAAAATAGGAAAAAAACAGCAATTTGGGTTGGGCCTCCAGTTAGTAGGTTAGTCCCAAAAATGATATAAAAGTGTAAAATAAAGCCCATTAACATCCAAAATAGATTATATAATAGCATGGAGCAATCAAAAATAATAGATATGTTGGAGACGTATCATTGATTTCTCTACAGGACCACAACCTGCTACATGTCAACTTGCAAAAGCTTCGGAAGGCTGGCTATGGCATCGACAACTTGGTCATGCTGGTATGAGGAATCTACACACGCTCGCGAAGAAGAAGAATGGCATTGGCATCGAGGGTGTCAAATTCCTCAAGGACCATTTATGCGGAGCCTGTGAAGCTGGAAAGATGACCAAGGCCAAGCATCCAGCGAAGACTATCATGACTACTACACGACCATTTGAATTGCTTCACATGGATCTCTGCCCTACTCACTATGCCACATTTACTAATGCTGCATGCTTATATGGCTTTGTCATTGTTGATGATTATTCTCGATATACATGGGTGCATATCATCACTTACAAAACTGAAGTGCAGGAAGTCTTCAAACGATTTTCCTCGAGGGCTTCAACCAACTTCGGTGTGAAGATCAAGCACATCAGAAGTGATAATGGAACTGAGTTCAAGAACATTGGTCTTGATGACTATCTTGATGAACTTGGTATTACTCATGAGTTATCTGCTCCTTATACTCCTCAGCAAAATGGCGTCGTGGAGCGCAAGAACATGACTCTTGTTGAGATGGCCCACACTATGCTTGATGAGTACAATACGCCTCCTCGCTTCTGGCCTGAGGCAATTGATACTGCGTGCCACATCATCAACAGGGTATATCTTCACAAATTCTTCAAGAAAACTGCATATGAACTTTTCACTGACAAGAAACCCAATGTGATTTATTTCAAAGTCTTCGGTGCTAAATGTTGGATTAGAGATCCTCATCACAGTTCTAAATTTGCACCGAAAGCACATGAAAGTTTTATGCTTGGTTATGGAAGGACTCGCACACCTACAGAGTCTTCAACACCAATAACCACAAGGTTGTTGAAACTGTAGATGTGCGGTTCGATGAGACTAATGGCTCGCAAAGAGAGCACCTACCTCCTGTGAGAGAGGAAATACCTCCTAAGGAATCTATTAAGTTCAAGGCTACTAAGGATGTCATTCCTACCGAAGAATCTGCTGAAGAAGTCATTCCAGAACATGAAGAACGTCATGCTGATGCACCTGAGGAAAATGGTGCTGAAGAAAATGCTGATCAAATTCCTCAACGACAACCCGCTCATCCTCGCGTTGCAAATGAAGTGCAAATTGAGAAAATCATCAGCGACATCAACATTCCAGGTCCTCTCACACGCTCAAGAGCTTCACATTTATTTAACTTTTGTGGGCACTTTGCTTTCATCTCTATGACAGATCCCGCTAAGGTAGATGAAGCATTTCTGGAGCCTGAGTTGATTCAAGCTATGCAAGAGGAATTACATCAATTCAAGCTCAACAATGTCTAGGAACTGGTCAAACGTCCAGATCCTCACAAGCACAATATCATCGGCACAAAGTGGATCTACCGCAACAAGCAAGATCAAAATGGCCTTGTGCCGAGGAATAAGGCACGACTTGTAGCTCAAAGCTACACACAGGTTGAAGGAATTGACTTCGATGAAACTTTCGCACCTTTTGCTAGACTTGAAGCTATTCGCATATTACTTGCTTATGCTAACCATCATGATATCATATTATATCAAATGGATGTGAAAATTGCATTCCTCAATGGTAATCTTAAGGAAGAAGTATATGTTGCTCAACCCCCAGGTTTTGAAGATCCAAAGCATCCTGATAAAGTCTTCAGACTCAATAAGGCCCTCTATGGCCTCAAGCAGGCCCCTCGAGCGTGGTATGATACTTTGAAGGAATTCCTCATGAAGAAAGGCTTCAAACCCGGTTCACTTGACCCAACTCTTTTCACTAAATCTTATGATGGTGAATTGTTTGTGTGCCAAATTTATGTTGATGATATCATTTTCGGCTGTACTGACCAACGTTACAGTGATGAATTTGCCTATATGATGAGTGAAGAATACCAAAGCTCTATGATGGGAGAATTGAAATTCTTCTTAGGTCTTCAAATTCGTCAACAGCGCAATGGCATATTCATATCTCAGGAGAAATACCTCAAAGATGTATTGAGGAAAGTTGACATGCAAGATTGCAAAGGAGTCAAAATCCCTATGCCCACAAATGGCAATCTATGCACTTATGAAAATGGTATTGACTTCGATCAAAAGGTATACCACTCCATGATTGGTTCTTTATTGTACTTATGTGCATCTAGGCCAGATATTATGCTTAGTGTTTGCATGTGTGCCCGATTTCAAGCTACACCAAAGGAATCACACCATAAGGCTATGAAGCATATTCTTCGATATCTAGCTCACACACCAACACTTGGATTATGGTACCCCAAGGGATCGGCTTTTGATCCCATTGGATTGTCAGACTCTCGCTATGTTGGCGATCGTGTGGACCGCAAGTCAACATCTGGCACATGCCATTTCCTCTTACGATCCTTGGTCTGTTGGTCCTCGAAGAAACAGAACAATGTATCACTGTCTACTGCTGAAGATGAGTACATTGCTGCTGGTTCTTGCTGTGCTCAACTGCTATGGATGAAGCAAACTCTCAAGGACTACGGCGTCAACGTGAAGAATGTGCCACTCTTTGTGACAATGAGAGTGCCATCAAGATTGCTCATAACCCAGTTCAGCACTCGATGACAAAGCACATCCAGATTCGTCATCATTTTCTTCGTGATCATGTGTTGAAGGGCGACATCTCTATTGAGCACGTGAAGACTGAAGAACAGCTAGCCGATATCTTCACTAAGCCCTTGGATGAGAAGAGATTTAGCAAGTTGCGGTGTGAGCTAAATATCTTAGAATCTTCAAATGTTCCTTGAAAAGGACACACATCCTAACACTTATGCAAAATTGATGACTTAGATGTGCAACACATGAAGAAATGTTTTTCTTCAATCAATGAAGACTAACCCTCTAAGTGTGAAGAAATTAATGAAGAATTTGATTCTCAGAACCCTATGTAACATCCCAAATTTTCAATTTGGAATATTATACATAGATCATTCTTGCATATCATATTTTATTGCATTTTGTCTCGTGATCCTCGAAACCCTAAGCAACTCAAGGACCCTAGGAGAGAGAGTTGGGGATTTCCTGGGTTTTCGAATTTGATTTTATCAAATTTTGAAACAAGGATTTTGGTTTTAATTATTTTTCCCTCCAAAAATATTTCATATTAAAATATATGAGAGGAGATAATATGACTTCTCCAAAATAAATGAAATATTGGAGGAAAATATTAAAATCAATATTTGTTTTATTTTGGATTTTATTGCAATTTTATTTGCATTAGAAAAATTGCACGTTTTCAAAATTGCATTTTAGGGCCAAGAAAATGTTCATCTCGTTCTAAATATTTCATTTAGACGGTGAAAATTTTGTTTTGGCATATTTAGATTTTTATTTTATTTTCTAGGATTTTTCTTAGTTTCGGCGGATTTATTTAAAAAACAAGTTTCCGGACCGAGCTGGGCCGAAGCCCAGCCGGCCCGTCCCGGCCGTCTCCCTCGCGCGCGCGCCACCATGCGTAGCTCGGACGCCGAGGGGAGTCCGAGACAGACTCCTCCCCGGGCGCCCCCTCGCCCAAGCAAGCCGCCGCCCCCGCCCCCTTTAAATGCCGCTGCCGAGCCCTGCCACCTCCACCACCCCTCTGCCCCGCAGCCCGCTCCCGCGCCGCTGCCGCAAGCCGCCGGCGCTGCCGCTTCGCCGCGCCGCACCACCGCTGCCCCGCTGCCCCGCGAGCCGCCGCCCCACCGCTGCCCCGCTGACCCGCGAGCCCGCCGCTCCGCGAGCCTCGCCGAAGGTACCACGCCGTTTCACCACTGCTATTTAAAAAAAACCATTTCGGTTTTTTTAGAAAAACCCTAGCCCGTTTTTTTGGTCGCCGGTTTTTTTTTGGTTATTCCTTTTCGCAGACGTTCGTCCGAACGTTCGTTGTAATGAACGGTTTTCACCGTAAGTTATAGACAACGAACGCTCGTTCGTTAGCCTGTTCGTCAGCTTTCTTTTATCGGATTTTTCCACGGTTATTTCTGATCGCGATTTTTGATCCGATTTTCGTTCTAGTTTATCTTTTCGCTCGTTAGTCGGAATCAGGCGATTCAAGCGCCTAGATCTTCGTCTCGAGACCCTCTTCCCGTTTAACCAACTTGCACAAGTTTTGGCTACTGTAAAATTTGACCTAGTAAACAGATCTTGTTTCTTTTGCCGTTTGAGTTTCGTTGCTCCGTTCGATTTGATTCCTTTTGCAAACCGGAGTTCTTCAGTTGAACTATCTGGTTAGATCTTTTTATTTTAGATTTACCCATGTTTCTTAGCTTGATTTCTTATGTAATTTATTTTTTGTTTTCGATAGAATTCCCGGAGTGCGAAGCGTGTTATTTGGAGTCTCTAGGTTACGCGGATCGTCAGCAAGGCAAGTAACACTTTGATCATACCCCTTTATCACCCAGTTTTTATGCATTAGTACCAATCCTCAAACATTGCATGGTTAGGATGTCATTAACATGTGGGTTGGGAACTAGTTGATGAGGTAGAACCTATTACCCTATTACATTCAAACCCTCGGAGTTACTTCTACGTGTTGCTTATATTGTTATGCTATGCTCGTAGACGTGGTTTGGGTGAGTGAAATCCATGACAGATGTGAGATTGATAATTAATGGTTCAACTTAAGGTGGCAACTTAAATACACATCTGGGTGGATTGAGGCACCTGGAGTACCTAGTGTTGCCTGTATTTTTGGAAATCCCGGAGTACCCGTGTGATCTTCCTATGGACCGCCACCCAGGCTCAAAGGGAACTGAGGTGATTCATGCTAAAAACTTCCGTGTGCAGCCACAAGCTATTATGGGCTCTAGCATAGTTGAGTAAGTTACGTGAAGCTCTTGAAGAGGTGGATCAGCAGGTAGTGGGTTGTAGGTTTGGTATGGTCTGCCCGGAGTAGAGAGTTGATGTTTCTGAAAGACTGTGTCTTGGTCATCAGTTTCTCAAACACCATGTAGGGCGAGAAAACCAACGGAGGAGATCGAGTCTTGTGGGGAAAAGTGCTCAAACCTCTGCAGAGTGTATAAACTAATCATGGTTAGCCGTGTCCCCGGTTATGGACAATCTTGAGTATCTAGTACTTGGAGTATCTTAAGTATCTCATCACTCTAAATTAATATTGTTGGGTTGATAATTACCTTAATTGGGATTGAGTTGGAGGAACCTTCTCAATGATGTTTTAACTACCATGATAGTTAAATTAAAATCTATTCCTTTGTTGTAGAAAAAATTGGCATTTCGCAAAAACTATAATCATAGAGCTTTTCCACCAGCCAAATATGCATGTAGTGATAGAATTATTCCGTTCTTGCTCTACGGTGTTATTTTGCCAGCATATTCCATGTGCTGACCCGTTTTCGGGCTGCAACGTATTATGTTGCAGACTTTTCAGACAAGGAGTAAGGTTCGTTAGGTCGTTGCCGTGCAGCTCAGCTATGTCCTTGGAGTTGATGGACTCACTTTATCTTCCAAGCCTTCCGTTGTTATCATATTAGATGGCCTTAAGCCATATTTATTGTAATAAGTTCTCTTTGGAGACATTCGATGTAATAAGTGTGTGATTGCTACTCTGTTATAAATCCTCGAGTACTGTGTGTGTCAGCATTACCGATCCAGGGATGACACTGAAGCACAGTGACTTGACCATTTGAGGACTTGGAAGTCACTGTGCTTATGCAGGACGGAAGAGTTGGAAGTGTGCTTATGCAGGACGGAAGAGTTGTTTCATATGCCTCGTGACAACTAAAACCACACGAGTTAAATTAGGCCACACATGATTTGGAGCTAGCAGCCGTAGTGCATGCGTTGAAGACTTGGAGACATTACCTTATTGGAAACCATTGTGATGTGTACACAGGTCATAATAGTTTGAAGTACATTTTCACCCAGAAGGAACTGAACCTTAGGTAGAGAAGATGGTTGGAGCTTATAAAGGATTATGACATGAAGCTTCATTATCATCCGGGCAAGGCCAATGTCGTAGCCGATGCTTTGAGCCGGAAGAGACAACTAATAACGGACGGTGGTGGTATTACTGTACGTGCATCGTGAGATAGTTGATTGTCTAGCATTACTCTGCATCTTATCTGCCCTGCCCTCCACTTTCTCCAAATTATCATATCTACATTTACTCTTACCAAAATGTTGAATAAAGCCAATGCCACTGCACACGTTGATGTCCGCATTCCTCTTGTCAGTACCTTTTGCCTTTTAATGTTGTACTTAATTAATTGCTATTTGATTATGTATCGTTAGTCTGCACATGAGCTTCATTATCCTCTATTTCTTCCAATATTATTTGATCTATATTTACTCTTTGCAAAATGTAGAATAATGGTAATGCTTATAAAGAATTTTCTTTGGGGAATTTATTGAATTATCTTTCCATCAACATGGAGAAGGGCTTTGTCCAGCCTGTGTTAACATGTAATGTAAGTTCATCCTTCTCAAGCCTTCAAACTTTGTTCTAGTATAGATTTGGATAGGCATCATTTCCGACACTGTTGTTTACATCTGATTGGATGTTTGCAACAACTGCCAGTTTTAAATTGTAGTTGTAAAAACATGTTCCTTATGCAGAACATATCCATTTATTTGGTTATATAATTGTGAAACCTGTTACATGTCTCCTTGTTTCTCTTTCAGAGTCGTATCTCTTATGTCAGGCAGAACTTTAGGAAAGATAGTGAGCCAAACCATCTTGAGGACAGCGAGATGACCCCAAGGTCCTGTCTTGATGAAGATAGTGAGTTGAAGCTACTCACCAGCAGGTGTGAGACAACCTCTATGCAGTCACTGCCTCAATCAGTTTGACTTCTTCAGTCTCAACTTAAAGCGGAAAGGCTTGGTTCAGCTCAGCTCCTACTTGAAGTCAAAGACGTAATGAAGATGTCAGGGGATTACCTTGCGCACTATGGTGCCATATAGCTAGGGATGAAGAATCTATCGTTGACACAACTGAGGTCTCATCAGCTTGTTCGGTTGCTTGCAGGGCCCGAGCTTGCCAGGTCTATTGCCTTCTCAAGTGCTCTCAGTTTTGTATATTCTCTTGTCGGCGCGTTTATATGCACTGGTGGCGACCTTTGATGCCCAATGTATGTAATCCGCGGTCATGTTGCGCTTTATTATCACCGGGTAGCGAACTTTGATTCCTAATATGCCGTAATTTCTTTGTTGTATAATCTAGGTTTATTCTTTGGTCGGTATGCTGTAATTTAGGCCGGAAGGTTCAGTGGATCTCGGTGTTGTCGGTCTTCAGGCCGGCTCGTTACTCATGTGGGCCAAAACATGGGCCAATAATTATCTTGGGCCATCAGCAGGTCTAAACCTACAGTAGTTTCCCGCCTTTAACAGGCCATGGCCTACATATTTACTATAGTGACACTAGGCTTCCTACGGGCCGTAGAAACAATGGGCCTTCTACGGTCCGTAGAAACAATGGGCCTTCTACGGGCCGTAGAAACAATGGGCCTTCTACGGGCCGTAGAAACAATGGGCCTTATACGGGCCGTATCATCAATGGGCCTTAGAGGGGCCGTATGATCGATTGGCCAAACATGGGCCAAAACAGACCGCATTATGGCCGTAAACGGGATAGAGTTGGAGTCGTCCGTTCATGGGCCGACCATAATGTGCCGTCGTTAATAGGCCACATTTGATGACGCTATGAAAATGGCCCAACGTATTAATAGGCCACAAACGGGCTGACTGTAACCACGAGCTGAATTTGGCCCACAAGCAGAAAATGGCAGTAACGGCCGTAAGTAACCGAATGTTGGAAATGAGCCCAAGAATAAATGGGCCATGAGAAGGCCGAAAAATAACATGGGCTACAAACGGCCCAATGGATCAATGGGTCGTTAATGGGTATAAAGTGATACACTGTTCAATACGGGCCAGTTTCACCACGGGCCGTTAATGGGCCAAGAGTTACAAAGGGCCTCATCTGGGCCGAAAGACGTCATGGGCCATACATGGGCCGGAACTTAAAATGGGCTGGAATCATATTGGATGGCCCAGATGACGCTACTGGGCCTAATTCGGATAGGTCGTAACGGGCCCTGGGTTAGCGGGCTGTAAATGGGCTATATGCGAACAAGCCGTTAACAGGCTTTCCATGGGCCGGCCCGCCACCTTTTGACCAAGTCAAATGGGCCGACCTTTCCATAGAAATGGGCCTCTGTTGGGCCCAGCCACGTGTCGAAGTATCATAGGCGCCTTCTGTCCAATGAGTGGATGACATCTTGATACGTCTCCAACGTATCTATAATTTTTTTATTGCTCCATGCTATATTATCTACTGTTTTGAATGTTTATGGGCTTTATTATACACTTTTATATCATTTTTGGGACTAACCTATTAACCCAGAGCCCAGTGCCAGTTTCTGTTTTTACCCTGCTTTAGGGTTTCGAAGAAAAGGAAAATCAAACGGAGTCCAATTGACCTGAAACTTCACAGAACTCATTTTTGGAAGGAAAGAAGCCCAAAAGACTTGGAGTGCACGCCGGGGGACCCGCGAGGAAGCCACGAGGCAGGGGGCGCGCCCACCCCCCTGGGCGCCCCCTCCACCCTCGTGGGCCCCTCGTGGCCCCCTAACGTACTTCTTCCGCCTATATATCTCCATATACCCTAAAACTACTGGAGAGCACAATTGATCGGGAGTTCCGCCGCCAGAAGCCTCCGTAGCCACCGAAAACCAATCTAGACCCGTTTCGGCACCCTGCCGGAGGGGGCAATCCTTCTCCAGTGGCCATCTTCATCATCCCGGTGCTCTCCATGACGAGGAGGGAGTAGTTCTCCCTCAGGGCTGAGGGTATGTACCAGTAGCTATGTGTTTGATCTCTCTCTCTCTCTCGTGTTATTGAGGTGATACGATCTTGATGTATCGCGAGCTTTGCTATTGTATTTGGATCCTATGATGTTTTCTCCCCCCTCTACTCTCTTGTAATGAATTGAGTTTCCCCCTTGAAGTTATCTTATCGGATTGAGTCTTTAAAGATTTGAGAACACTTGATGTATGTCTTGCCGTGGATATCTGTGGTGACAATGGGATATCACGTGATTCACTTGATGTATGTTTTGGTGACCAACTTGCGGGTTCCTCCCATGAACCTATGCATAGGGGTTGGCACACGTTTTCGTCGTGATTCTCCGGTAGAACTTTGGGGCACTCTTTGAGGTCCTTTGTGTTGGTTGAATAGATGAATCTGAGATTGTGTGATGCATATCGTATAATCATGCCCACGGATACTTGAGGTGACATTGGAGTATCTAGGTGACACCCTGTGGCTCAAGACCTTCAACGTTAAGCCAAAGGTGGTGCGCGGCAACCAGGCGGAGTGCGGAGGTGCCATGGCGGGCAAAATAGCCAACGTCCTATGGCTCGAGGGCTCCTTTGTGGAGACCTTGAAGGGGTGGCAGTCAGGGTGGTTTTACATCACCGAGCCACGCGATCCAAAGTGGATCGCAGCCCCTGAATTCCGATCCGGACCCCCTACGCGGCTCACGTCCTGGAAAGAGACGGGCTTGTCATGGGGCGACGAAGAAGAGGTGACCGGACTGCAAAAATGCATCCAGTCCCTAGTGAACAAGCAGCTCGAGCTTGTCAACATAGTCCAGGTCATGCTCGTCCGCCGGATCCTTCCGTGTCAAGAACGGGACTTCAATTTGTGGGAGTTCAAACCGGCGCAGCACCGAACTCTGAGCAGGCTCTTCGACACGACGTACGAAGATGTCTGGAAGGGGCTAACCAAAGGCGCCGAGGCTCCCACATCCGCCTCCGAAGACCGCGGATTCAGCTCGCAGCATCCTTTGACAGGATTGGCAGGAGAAGTCCGGACTGATTAACTGTCCGGCTCCCTTGCCCGAAGACCCAGCCCCTGCTCTCCTAGTGAATCTGCTGGTTCCGGCACCTTATGTGGTGCCGGAGAAGAAGGCCACGGGGACTCGAAAGAGTTCCCGGCATATGGTGGTGTCGGACTCGTCGTCCAATGAGTGTGAGACGCGCACCTCCCGTGAAGACGAGGAGGAGGAAGAAGAGACCTCCCCCTCCAGCGGGGGGAGGAAATAAGAGGAAGGCCGCCCTAGTAGGGGAGGCCAGAGGGTCCAAGAAGAGGAAAACCCCTCCGCCGGACTACGCCCCCGACGCCGACGAGGACGAAGAGGAGTGGTCGGACAGGGCCAAGCGTCCGGCAAAATCGTAAGTGTTCGGATACCAGAGTAACTCATGATATTTCTTTTGTTGCGCAGCTTTCCCTAATGTCGAATATAATCATGCAGCCCGCCCAGGGACGGGCTCGACGAGTCGTCGAGCGGCTCCCTGGATTCATCGGACGTGAATTCAGTTCCGCCCGCTGCCTCCCCCTGTGTTGCGGATGACGCCGAAGTGGCGTCGCGACAAGCTCCGGGGCAAGAGGAGGTGGTCCAGGAGGAGCCGCGAGGCGACCTCCCAGACTCCAGGAATGAAGGGGACAAGACCCCCCAGGGCTCCAAGTCCGGCTATAAGCCGGACACCACGCTGGAATCGTCAACGGTTCCGAACCGCGGCAGGCGAACTCCTGCCAAGAGGAGCAAGCCTATTGAGCCGGTGTCCTCCGTCTAACCGGAGGCGCCGGACAATCTGCTGGAGGTGCTTAAGGGCGCCTCCATCAACGAGGAGCACCGTACCATCATGAGTACGGTGGTCCAGAAGGTTCGGTCCGCCAAAAGCGGACTTACTGAAGCTTGTGCTAGCCTTCTAACAGGCTTCAAGGTAAGTAGAAATATGTAAAAATATTACCGCATAGACAGTAGCCCCTGATGCTCTGTTTGGCGTTCGAAAAGAAAAGCCGAATAGAGGATCTATTAAATATCGTAGGAGTCTAACTAAAAAGGAGTCAATATACGTATGCAGGCTTCGCTGCTAGCCACCGCCGCACTGACTGCGGAGGTGGGTGCCCTGAAGCAGGGCCTCGAGCGGACCGAGCAAGAGCTCGGCCTTGTCAAACGGCATCTCGAGGAGAAAGAAGGTAAGAGATACCTTATAGAAAAAATGCCTATAAGAAGACGCAATTGCAAAAAATGACAGGAGTATACTGCTTATTGTAGGGGCCCCAACTGAGGTGGCGACCCTCAAGCAGGCGCTGTCCGAGGCCGAGAAGAGAGCAGCCATGGAGCGCACCGAGCGGGAGAAATTTGAGGCGCAGGTTGGCGAGGTGCAGCAAGAGCTTCAGGCTCTCATGAAAAAACATGAGAGTTTGGAGCTCGACTCAAAGATGCGAGCGTCCGAGCTTGCTGCGGCCCTTAAAACTGCCAAATCTGCCAAGGCCGAAGCCCAGAAGGCCCTCCAGGAATTGGATGTGGTGAAAAAGATAGCGGCGGGTAAGGCATTCTCTATGCAAAGCAGACATATAAAACTAAACTACTTGTTACTTACCCGAATCCGGAGCTCTCCAGGGGCATTCGCAGATCTTCCCCGCAGCGTATCCGATGCCGCCGCATTCTACCGAGCCGAGGAAGGCAGCTCGACGGAGAAGGTGTTCTGGTCTCAATACGCTGAGGCCGGACACCCTGTGCCCTTGAGCGACCAGCTGAAGCAGCTGGTCGAGCTCCACAAGGCGGCCGAACAGGCCCTGAAGGGCTTCATAGTTCGGCTGTGGCCTGGAGAGGCCCTGCCTGGGAGCTACTTCGGACTGGTGCGGCGGCTGGTGGAGGCTTGTCCTAGGCTCGAGGTCATCAAGCGCTCCGTCTACATCGAAGGTGCCCGTAGGGCCCTTGCGCGTGCAAAGGTGCACTGGGGTAAGCTGGACGGTGAGAAGCTTGTGAGGGACAGGCCGCCGCCAGGGGAGGAGCATCGCAAGCCCGAGAACTATTACAAGCATGTTCTGGCCGGTGCCCGCCTTATGGCGGATGAATGCACCAAGGATGTAATTTTTGAATGAACTCGCTCGTGTTATCCTGTGCGCTAAAAACTTGTTCATATGCACTAAGCAATGCTTGAATTTAAAATATTACTTTCTATGCTGCCGTTTATCAAAAAATTGAGAGATGGCCAGTCGTCGGCTTCTGCCCCCATGCCACTAGTGCTGGGGTGTTCGGGATAAACCTGAGCGCTCTTTTTCCCATGATTGGGTCCGTCGAGGGAGGCGCTCAGCACAACGAATGAGGCAATCAGACTATAATGCTTGAACACTCTCACTTAGCCATAGAACTCTATAATTTTAAATTTCGGCGAAGCCCCTAGTATTCGGAAGACCGAGTTCGGGGTGCTATCCACGCCTTGGCCGGACAAAGCCGGTTCCTTGCTCGAAGCGACATAAGTCTTTAAGGACTCGAAAAACCTCTCGAATAGCGACCGGTCTCTTGCCTCATCATGACAGTCAGTTTTAGCTTTCTCTACTGAGGTGCTCAGCCCAGCTCAACTGGGGCACAATCGCAGTAGTTCTCCTCGTGCTACCTTAGCCGATATAGTGGAACTTAAGGCACCAAAACATAGGAGCCGGGCAAACCCAACTATTGACCCAAATCATGATTCGGAGCCGATGCATATAGTGCTATAAGTTCGGGGTGCCGCACTTGTGAAAGTGTACGGACTTCTCACGCCATATTGATGGGTACTGAAGCCCCTGGCGTATTTTTGCCGTACCATAGTGTACGGATGCAACATGTTATTGATAAACATATATAAAAAAGGATAATGCAAAAAATAGACAAAAAGCTATGCATTGTTTATAGAAAGTCTGCTATGAAAGCGGAACGATACAAATAGTGCGATAAGCAAAAGAAATTGGACTATTTAACATGTCCTGGCCAGGGGCAGGCCGCGGAATTGTATTAAAAAATAGGTATACTGTTCGCAATAGAGACCACCTGGGAGTTCCATAATGCGGCGTGGCTTGTCTGCTTTCCTGGATCTTGCATTGTTTGTGCGGCAGTTGAATTGCCGAACGGGTCATCCGAAGTATGGAGTCCTGAGAGTAAGAGAAAAAAAGAAGAAAAAAGGAATCTGGTAGCCCCTGGTGTGGTTTAAGCCGTATTTCGGGCGCGCCGTGATAGTGCCCCTTCCCCTGTGCCCATGGTATTTCAAGAGCGTAGTTATGTACACGAAGCACTAGTTTCGCTATATCGCGAGGGCTAGGGTTGGGGCCGCATTGCTACGCTAGCTCAGAACATGCCAGGCGGTCTTGTTGTAGGGTACTCCGGGCGTGCTTGACAGTGTCGGCGTTTTGAAGGCCGAACTGGAGAACTGCCTAGAGAGGCTACTTTGTACTTCTGCTGCGAGCGCTGCCGTGTGCTCCTCCGTTCGGAGGGAGCGTTCGGTGTTCCCATTGACCATGATTACTCCTCTAGGGCCTGGCATCTTGAGCTTGAGGTATGCATAGTGCGGTACCGCGTTGAATTTTGCGAATGCGGTTCGCCCGAGCAGTGCGTGATAGCCACTACGGAATGGGACTATGTCGAAGATTAACTCCTCGCTTCGGAAGTTATCCGGAGATCCGAAGACCACTTCCAGTGTGACTGAGCCTGTATAGTTGGCTTCTACACCTGGTATGACGCCTTTAAAGGTCGTTTTGGTGGGCTTGATCCTCGAGCGATCTATGCCCATTTTTCGCACTGTATCCTGGTAAAGCAGGTTCAGGATGCTTCCGCCGTCCATGAGGACTCTTGTGAGATGAAATCCGTCAATGATTGGGTCTAGAACCAATGCGGCGAAGCCGCCGTGACGGATGCTAGTGGGGTGGTCCCTTCAATCAAAGGTGATCGGGCAGGAGGACCATGGGTTGAACTTTGGGGCGACTGGCTCCATCGCATATACGTCCCGTAACGCACGCTTCCACTCCCTCTTGGGGATATGGGTTGCGTATATCATGTTCACAGTCCGCACTTGTGGGGGAAATCCCTTCTGTCCACCGTTGTTTGGCGGCCTGGGCTCCTCCTTGTTGTCGCTATACAGCCCCTTGTCTTTGTTTTCGGCTCTTAACTTGCCTGCCTGCTTGAACACCCAACAATCCCTGTTGGTGTGATTGGCTGGCTTTTCGGGGGTGCCATGTATCTGGCACAAGCGGTCGAGTATTCGGTCCAAACTCGACGGGCCCTGAGTATTTCTTTTGAATGCCTTTTTCCGTTGACCGGATTTGTAGCCTCGGAATCCGGCATTAACTGCCGTATCCTCGTTGCTGTCGCTGTTAACACGGCGCTTTTGTTTGTTCCGACGTGACCTGTCACTTTTGTCCTTGGTATTCGAATTACCAGGGTTCTTGGTTAAATTGTTGCTGCGAGCTAGCCAGCTGTCTTCTCCCGCGCAAAAGCGGGTCATGAGTGTCATGAGGGCTGCCATAGATTTTGGCTTTTCCTGTCCTAGGTGCTGGGCAAGCCACTCGTCACGGATATTATGCTTGAAGGCCGCTAAGGCCTCTGCGTCCGGACAGTCGACTATCTGGTTTTTCTTTGTTAGGAACCGTGTCCAGAATTGCCTGGCTGATTCCTCTGGCCGCTGAATTATGTGGCTTAGGTCATCGGCGTCCGGTGGTCGCACATAAGTGCCCTGGAAGTTGCCAAGGAATGCGGCTTCCAGGTCCTCCCAAGAACCGATTGAGTCTGCTGGCAAGCTGTTAAGCCAATGCCGGGCCGGTCCCTTAAGTTTGAGTGGGAGGTATTTGATGGCGTGTAGATCATCACCGCGGGCCATGTGGATATGAAGGAGATAATCCTCGATCCATACCGCAGGATATGTTGTGCCATCGTACGATTCGATGTTTACGGGTTTGAAGCCCTCAGGGATTTTATGATCCATTACTTCATCTGTGAAGCATAGTGGGTGTGCGGCGCCTCTGTATTGGGCTATATCATGACACAACTCGAAGGGGCTTTGTCTGTTGAGTTCGGCCCGACCGGATTTATTGCATCCAGAGTGACGATCACCATCACGTGCCATGGGCGCATGCGCGATCCGTAGATCGATCTTGTTTGCCTTGCCTTGTCCTCCAGTATGTCGCACAGGTCGGGCGCATTTTCCCGTGCCTTAGTATGCTTGACGCGGCGTCGGGGCATGGCTTGAGTGGAGGGCCAAGAGGCCTCTCCGTCGCGGCCACGAGGTGGCCGGTCGGCCATGTCATGCGCAAGTGATGTAGGTGCTTCCTCCTCTAGTCGGGGTAGCATCCTACGCTTTGGGTAACTCTTGGAGGGGCGTTCGAGTTCATACTCTTCGGCTGCAAGGACTTCAGTCCATCTGTCAGCTAGCAAATCCTGATCAGCTCTAAGCTGTTGCTTCTTTTTCTTGAGGCTGCTTGCCGTGGCCATAAGCCTGCGTTTAAAACGCTCTTGTTCGGCGAGATCCTCTGGCACGACGAACTCGTCATCGTCGAGGGTTGCCTCGTCTTCGGAGGGAGGCGTATAATTATCGTCTTCAACCTCTTGGTCCGCCGCCCGCTCGTGAGGGCTGGCTTCTCTGTCCTCCTGTGCTGAATCTTGCTGGAGGGGGTGTTCTTCGGCGCTATCCGGAGTAGTATTATCTCCCGTGCCGGAATCACCGTTTTTGCTTTGGCGGGATTTAGAGTGGCGCCGCTGACGTTGGCGCTTGGGCTGTTTCTTAGAGGTATCGTCCCCCGCTGTTCCATCGCCGTCTCCATCCTTTGGAGTGTCCACCATATATATGTCATATGATGAGGTGGCCTTCCAGCGCCCTACAGGTGCTGGTTCTTGTTCGTCTCCTGCATCGTCATCCATGCCGTCGATGTCTTCGGAGTCGAAGTCAAGCATGTCGGTTAAGTCATCGACAGTGGCTACAAAGTGGGTGGTGGGTGGGTTTTTAATTTTTTTCATCGTCCATATCCCAACCTTGCTGACCGTAGTCCGTCCAGGGCTCTCCTGATAAAGAGAGAGACTTTAGAGAATTCAGGATGTCGCCGAAGGGCGAGTGCTGAAAGATGTCCGCGGCGGTGAACTCCATTATCGGCGCCCAATCAGATTCGATCGGTAGGGGCGCGGGGGGCTCGGAGTTCGGAGAGGAATCCGGCTCCTCGGAGTCACGGGCCATGCGGAGTGCGGGGCTGGAGTTCGGCTCGATCGCCTCTGAGATCGCAGCCCCTGAGGCAGCGTCCAACCGCTGATCCTCAATCGGTGCAGTAGGCTCCGAATCAATGGTCGGAACCGATGCGTGTGCGGCCTCCAAGGCACTGTTCGGCGGCAGAGCTATATCATGCCCATCGAGACAGTGCGGCGCGCTTGGCTGTGGCTTGAATCCGTTGAAGATCAAGTCCCCACGGATGTCGGCCGTGTAGTTTAGGCTTCCAAACCTGACCTGATGGCCAGGGGCGTAGCTTTCGATCTGCTCAAGGTGGCCAAGCGAATTGGCCCGCGGGGCGAAGCCGCCGAAGACGAAGATCTGTCCGGGGAGAAAAGTCTCACCCTGGACTACATCGTTGTTGATGATCGAAGGAGCCATCGGGCCTAAAGGCGACGACACAGAGGAACTCTCAATGAAAGCACCATTGTCGGTGTCAAAACCGACGGTTCTCGGGTAGGGGGTCCCGAACTGTGCATCTAGGCCGGATGATAACAGGAGGCAAGGAACAAGATGTTTTACCCAGGTTCGGGCCCTCTTGATGGAGGTAAAACCCTACGTCCTGCTTGATTAATATTGATGATATGGGTAGTACAAGAGTAGATCTACCATGAGATCAAGGAGGCTAAACCCTAAAAGCTAGCCTATGGTATGATTGTTGTATGATGAAGTTGTCCTACGGACTAAAACCCTCCGGTTTATATAGACACCAGAGAGGGTTAGGGTTACACAAAGTCGGTTACAATGGTAGGAGATCTAAATATCCGCATCGCCAAGCTTGCCTTCCACGCCAAGGAAAGTCCCATCCGGACACGGGACGAAGTCTTCAATCTTGTATCTTCATAGTCCTGGAGTCCGGCTGAAGGTATAGTCCGGCTACCCGAACACCCCCTAATCCAGGACTCCCTCAATGGGCATCTCCATAGCCCATTGATTAGCCTCGTTGATGTGAGACTTTCTCCTTTTTGTCTTCTCCACATAACCCCTCATTATTCTATTCCACCCATAGTGCTATATCCATGGCTCGCGCTCATGTATTGCGTGAAAGTTTATAGGTTTGAGATTAAAAAGTATGAAACAATTGCTTGGCTTGTCATCGGGGTTGTGCATGATGAGAGCATTCTTGTGTGACGAAAATGAAACATGACTAAACTATATGATTTTGTAGGGGTGAACTTTCTTTGGCCATGTTATTTTGAGAAGACATAATTGCTTAGTTAGTATGCTTGAAGTATTATCATTTTTATGTCAATATGAACTTTTATCTTGAATCTTTCGAATCTGAATATTCATACCACAATTAAGAAGAATTACATTGAAATTATGCCAAGTAGCACTCCGCATCAAAAATTCTATTTTTATCATTTACCTACTCGAGGACGAGCAGAAGCTTGGGGATGCTGATACGTCTCCAACGTATCTATAATTTTTTATTGCTCCATGCTATATTATCTACTGTTTTGAATGTATATGGGCTTTATTATACACTTTTATATCATTTTTGGGACTAACCTATTAACCCAGAGCCCAGTGCCAGTTTCTATTTTTACCCTGTTTTAGGGTTTCAAAGAAAAGGAAAATCAAACGGATCCAATTGACCTGAAACTTCACGGAACTCATTTTTGGAAGGAAAGAAGCCCAGAAGACTTGGAGTGCACGTCGGGGGACCTGCGAGGAAGCCACGAGGCAGGGGGGCGCGCCCTCCACCCTCGTGGCCCCCCTGACGTACTTCTTCCACCTATATATCTCCATATACCCTAAAACTACCGGAGAGCACAATAGATCGGGAGTTCCGCCGCCAGAAGCCTCCGTAGCCACCGAAAACCAATCTAGACCCATTCCGGCACCCTGCCGGAGGGGGCAATTCTTCTCCGGTGGCCATCTTCATCATCCCGGTGCTCTCCATGACGAGGAGGGAGTAGTTCTCCCTCGAGGCTGAGGGTATGTACCAGTAGCTATGTGTTTGATCTCTCTCTCTCTCTCTCGTGTTCTTGAGGTGATACGATCTTGATGTATCGCGAGCTTTGCTATTATAGTTGGATCCTATGATGTTTTCTCCCCCCTCTACTCTCTTGTAATGAATTGAGTTTCCCCTTTGAAGTTATCTTATCGGATTGAGTCTTTAAAGATTTGAGAACACTTGATGTATGTCTTGCCGTGGATATCTGTGGTGACAATGGGATATCACGTGATTCACTTGATGTATGTTTTGGTGACCAACTTACGGGTTCCACCCATGAACCTATGCATAGGGGTTGGCACACATTTTCATCATGATTCTCCGGTAGAACTTTGGGCACTCTTTGAGGTCCTTTGTGTTGGTTGAATAGATGAATCTGAGATTGTGTGATGCATATCGTATAATCATGCCCACAGATACTTGAGGTGACATTGGAGTATCTAGGTGACATTAGGGTTTTGGTTGATTTGTATCTTAAGGTGTTATTCTAGTACGAACTCTAGGGTTGTTTGTGACACTTATAGGAATAGCCCAACGGATTGATTGGAAAGAATAACTTTGAGGTGGTTTCGTACCCTACCATAATCTCTTCGTTTGTTCTCCACTATTAGTGACTTTGGAGTGACTCTTTGTTGCATGTTGAGGGATAGTTATGTGATCCAATTATGTTATTATTGTTGAGAGGACTTACATTAGTGAAAGTATGAACCCTAGGCCTTGTTTCCTAGCATTGCAATACCGTTTATGCTCACTTTTATCATTAGTTACCTTGCTGTTTTTATATTTTCAGATTACAAAAACTATTATCTACTATCCATATACCACTCGTATCACCATCTCTTCGCCGAACTAGTGCACCTATACAATTTACCATTGTATTGGGTGTGTTGGGGACACAAGAGACTCTCTGTTATTTGGTTGCAGGGTTGCTTGAGAGAGACCATCTTCATCTTATGCCTCCTACGGATTGATAAACCTTAGGTCATCCACTTGAGGGAATTTTGCTACTGTCCTACAAACCTCTGCACTTGGAGGCCCAACAACGTCTACAAGAAGAAGGTTGTGTAGTAGACATCACATCTGTCCAAACGGTTAGCCAACACGTGTTTCCTCCAGCCAATGATGATTTTACACGTGGAAAATCCCCATTGGTCGGGGTTGTTAGCGGGTTATCGGATCCAAAACCGGACCCGATAGCTTAACGATGTTCCGTTACGGTGGATGCCACGTGTCGGTCACCCTTAACGAAACCACTTCTGTGACGCGCGATTTATCGTCATGGAAGTGGCCACTTCCGTGATGATAATTTTGGTAATGTCATGGAACACTTCTACGACAGCACAGGTATGACTATCTGGATTCTGTCATAAAATTGTCATGGATGTACATGCATGACAAAAAATGCGACCTACTATGACAAACACGTATCATCACGGAAGTCTATTTTTTTGTAGTGTTGAGAGCTCATGATTGGTGCATGAATATAACATTGACTTAAGCCTCCCCCAAGCTTGAGCGATGCTTTCTCCTTCACGAGGACAAAATTATATATAATTACGATCACGATGAACAAGATGCATAGGATAAAACTTCTGATGGAATTCCAATTTCAATCGTTTGTAGTCCCATGATCCCATATCATCACATAGCCTATACCATGCAATGCATCTCCCTTCAAAGATAAAGGGAAGACCTTCTTCTTGATAACATCATCGGGCATACCTGCAAGCTTAAATAATCCACAAACTTCATCCACATAGATTAAGTGTAAGTCGGGATGTAATGTTCCATCTCCTGCAAAAGGATTAGCTAGCAGTTTCTCTATCATACCCGAAGGAATTTCAAAGTAAACATTTTTAGTAGGTTCAGCAGGTTGAGGAGCAAGTATTTGCTCTACCGGTTGGGGTGAAGATACCCCGATCAAGCCCCTCAAAGGATTACTTTCCATAGTAACAAGTGACAGTAAATTTCAGCACACTATATAAATTTTTCCTTACCAAATTCCACCTACCAAAGGCACTTCACTCCCCGGCAACGGTGCCAGAAAAGAGTCTTGATGACCCACAAGTATAGGGGATCTGTCGTAGTCCTTTCGATAAGTAAGAGTGTCAAACCCAACGAGGAGCAGAAGGAAATGATAAGCGGTTTTCAGCAAGGTATTCTCTGCAAGCACTGAAATTACCGGTAACAGATAGTTTTGTGATAAGGTAATTGGTAACGAGTAACAAGTAACAAGTGTACATAAAGTGCAGCAAGATGGCCCAATCCTTTTTGTAGCAAAGGACAAGCTTGGACAAACTCTTATATGAAGTAAAGCGCTCTCGAGGACACATGGGAATTATCGTCAAGCTAGTTTTCATCACGTTCATATGATTCGCGTTCGGTACTTTGATAATTTGATATGTGGGTGGACCGGTGCTTGGGTGTTTTCCTTACTTGGACAAGAATCCCACTTATGATTAACCCCCATTTGCAAGCATCCGCAACTACAACAGAAGTATTAAGGTAAACCTAACCATAGCATGAAACATATGGATCCAAATCTGCCCCTTACAAAGCAACACATAAACTAGGGTTTAAGCTTCTGTCACTCTAGCAACCCATCATCTACTTATTACTTCCCAATGCCTCCCTCTAGGCCCAAACAATGGTGAAGTGTCATGTAGTCGACGTTCACATGACACCACTAGAGGGATGACAACATAAATCTCATCAAAATATCGAACGAATACCAAATTCACATGACTACTAATAGCAAGACTTCTCCCATGTCCTCAGGAACAAACGTAACTACTCACAAAGCATATTCAGTATTAATATGCATAATGGATATGAACATATGATCTTCCACCAAGTAAACCAACTAGCATAAACTACAAGGAGTAATCAACACTACTAGCAACCCACAGGTACCAATATGAGGTTTGGATACAAAGATTGGATACAAGAGATGAACTAGGGTTTGAGATGAGATGGTGTTGGTGAAGATGTTGATGGTGATTGACCCCCTCCCGATGAGAGGATCATTGGTGATGACGATGGTGGTGATTTCCCCCTCCCGGAGGGAAGTTTCCCTGGCAGAACAGCTCCGCTGGAGCCCTAGATTGGTTCCGCCTCGTGGCGGCGGAGTTTCGTCTTGTAAGCTTGCTTATGATTTTTTCTTGGACGAAGGACCTCATATGCAAAAAGATGGGCATCAGAGGGCCACGGGGAGCCCATGAGGCAGGGGGCGTGCCCCCCACCCTCGTGGCCAGGGTGTGGCTCCCCTCTGGTACTTCTTGCGCCCAATATTTTATATATATTCTGAAAAGTGCTCCCGTGGAGTTTCAGGACTTTTGGAGATGTGCAGAATAGGTCTCTAATATTTGGTCCTTTTCTAGCCCAGAATTCCAGCTGCCGGCATTCCCCCTCTTCATGTAAACCTTGTAAAATAAGAGAGAATAGGCATAAGTATTGTGACATAATGTGTAATAACAGCCCATAATGCAATAAATATCAATATAAAAGCATGATGCAAAATGGACGTATCACCTACTGAAGAGCATGCCAGCACCGCTGATGGAAATTAGGCTGTTGAAGATTCTCACAGTACCAGGGCTAATGACTGCATTCCAGCCGCTGAAGAAATTGCCAGGGCAACCATTAGTGTTGCACCTGAAGAAAAGGAAGAAGTCAGGGCAACTGCATCAGTTGTGCCTGAAGTTGTTGAACCAAATTCCTCTGCTCCTCCTGCACCTACCCCAACTCCGATCCTTCCATCTGCATCAGATGTGAAGAAGACCAAGGCTGCAGAGCATGCAGCTGTGAAGAAAAGGAAGGCATCAAATGCATCAGATTCTTCAGCTCCGAAGAAGATGAAGTCGCTGACCAGCTCGTTTGAAAATCCTATTGATGCTGTTCCAGTCTCAAGCATGCCATCAAAGGAACTCATTTCTTTTGATGAAGAATACGTGATCCCAAGAGGATCCGATGAAGACATTCCTTCTGCTGCTTCCTCAGAGCAGTTGGATGAAGAAATTCAAGTGGATGCAATCCCTTAAACCCCAGTTGTTTCATCGCTCATGCCTCAGTTTACTGCTGAAGAGGCTGACGTTGAAGAAATGAGTGGAGAAGATGAGGATGTGGTCATTGGGTGCACAATGCCAGTTCTGAATGATGACTTTTGGGAAAGTCAGCACCCTAATTCTCTGTTGTTCACTCCTCTGCAACAAATTCCTCAGTCCCCAGTGACTACTGAAGTTCAAATGGGTTCTGAAGAACCACACCCCACTCCATCCATCCATGAAGAGATTCCAGCCACTAACACTGATGACATTGCTACTGAAGAATTGAAGTCCCAGGCTGCCACTGAAGAAGAAACTGAAATTCCTCAGCCTATGGAACCTAAGATCGCGATCCCTGAGGTTGTGATGCAATTTACTGACACACCTCACCCCAAGCCAAAGGACCCCTTCTTGAAGAAGCAGAAATTCAAGGCTGATGACTTCTTCGGCGAGCATGTGTTCTTCATTAACTATAACCCTTATGACTCTGCTCGTCTTAGAAGGAAGCGCTTCTGGACTGCTAGCCAAGCAAACTTTTATTCTTCACTACTTGTCAACAAGGACAAAGTCTTTGACCATGAGCATATTCCTCACATGGATATGGAATCACTGCCTTGCTTCACCCCAGTCCTCAGTGTGCTTCATGATGCAGTACTGCTCAACTTTTGCACGGATATTTGCGATTGTAACGAAGAGCTCATTCTTCAATTCTATGCAACTCTGCATATCACAGGCGATGCTGACAATGTGAACTCTTGGGTATTGGACTGGATGACAGAAAGCACACATTTCAAAGCACCAGCCTCTGAATTACTTCATGCCCTGCCTGTCAATCCTCCCCTTGAAGGCGCTCGTTGCATCTATCATGAACCTGAATTCACTGCCCATTACATGCAAGTGCTAATGAAGCCTCTGAAGCCTGGTCAAGCTCCAAGGACCAAATTCCTCGTGAAGGAATTGTTGTTTGTGCCTAGAACTGTCTATCGCATTCTGATGAAGACATTGAGTCCAATCAAAGGCCACGATTCAAATGATGAAGAAGTTGTTGGCATCATGAAGAATATGCTATTCAATATCATACATGGCATTCCTATCAACTACCATGATTTCTTCATGAGGACTCTAGCAAATGTTGCCCTCTCTCCGCTTGAGTTGAAGCCTTACGCTCCCTGGATTATGAGATTCATCAAAACAAGGTCTTCACTCAACTACAAGGCTGATTTTCAGAATCATGTCAGTTACCTGCCCCCAATAGAAGTCCTCAAGCAGACATTTTCCTCATCTGATGAAAAGGGCAAGGCTACTGCTATTATTGATGTCGGTGTACTAGAATAGGGGTACCCTAGTACCCCGAACTTGTGCACGGGCAGTTGCAGCACCCCGCGGCAAGGCTTGCCGGGCGAACGCCAAGATCCTCCGTGGTTCCCTTGGAGCCATTCAAGAACAAAGTATTTAAGCTCAGGAGACAAGGCCCCGGCAAGAGGAGCTTGCCGGGAAGGCCAACCAAGGCACTCCAAGGAACTTGCCGCGACGCGTCACGCGCTCCGGCAAGGCAACAAGGCCCCGGCAAGAGGAGGTTGCCGGGAGGACCAACCAAGGTACCTCGAGGCCCGGTGAGCGACAAGCTTCCGGACCCGACAAGATAACAGCAGCGGCAAGGTGCTTGCCGCGGCAGGCGGCCACTCTGTGCCCATGCTCCAGTGCATCCACCAACGTGTCGCCCTGGGGGCCTCTCCAGGCGCGCGTGGCAGGAGGCTGTGCAGCCAGCGGTGCGCAGTGGCATGCGAAGCTGACAAGATCGCCATCGTGGCGTACGGTGGCGCCCTAACGGTCCTTTTCTGCACTGTTTGGGCGACTCAGACGGGCATTTAATGCCCTTGTCCCCTACCGTCAGGGTTAGGTAGGGTGCACTGTACAAGTAACTGTACCAACCACCTCACTTTTTACATTTGTACCCTTCTCTGCGTTGCCACCTGTCGCTGACCCCTTTAGCGTATAAAAGGAGGCCCATGCGCAACGTAGAGGGGGTTCGGTTCAAAGGTTCGACTGGTTCGGAACCCAGAAAAACACTACGCTCTCTCTCTGGAGCAAGAACACAAGATAATCAAACAAGCAGCAGTAGGAGTGTTATCTCTCCGGAGAGCTCCGAAGCTGGGTAAACTGCTCGTGTGCTTTGCCTCGATCTGCTCTTCGTGCGATCTCCCCCCCCCCCCCGAACCAAAAGGGGCTCGGTCCGCCGGCCCCATAGGTGTTCGTGGATCAGTTTCCCCGACATCTTTGGCGCGCCAGGTAGGGGGGCATCGAGATTGTGTGAACCTGATCCGGCGTTCACACGAGCTAGATCTTCATTCCCTTCATCAACATGCCACCGAAGAAGAAGACTTCGGCGGCAGCCGCTCCGTCCACGTCACTTCCGCCACCGTTGGAGCAAACGGGTGGTGGAATGGACGCCGGCGGAAGAATGGACGTCGACGAGGAAGCTTATGATGCTGCCAGGTCCAAGGACAAGGCTGCACAAACCTCGGCGACTGTACATGTTCCGTGCCACTCTCAGGAGGTGCAAGACCAACAGCGTCATGGCACTTGCGGTGCCATACGCATGATAGGCCAAGACCAAGCTGGTGGATCTCGGGGCGCTCAAGACCAGCCTGCACGCCAGCGTGCTGGCACGAGCGGGGCACGGTCGCCTGGATGGGATACTGCTCCTTCTAACATAGTTAGAAGTCCGAGCACGTCCCGCTCCTCGCGCCGTCCGCCACTGCCACCCACCACTCCAGCAGAAGCTTTGGCGCGAGCTCAACTACTCCTAGATTACCCTCCGACGTCGGACAAGATCGACGAATGGAGGGCCACCATTCAGAGTCTCATCGGCTACGCCAACGACGACACTCCACGGCGGCCGAGCGCGTCGCCGCCGCGGCAGGGTTGCCGGGCGCGAGCCGGTGGCGACGAAACGGGTGGAGGTGCAACTACCATGCAATCACCACCCCGAAGGCCAAGATCGCCGACTCGCCGGATCCACCTCGACAGCGACTCCACCGCATCGTCGGATCCACAAGCTCGTCGCGATCAGCGCCAAGTTCTTCATGATCGACAACAAGAAGACGCTCGAACTCGCATGGAGCGCCGAAGAGAAGCGCGACGTCAATCCGACAAGCGCGCTGGGCCCTCTGTTGACATGCATGCGCTAGGGGAACCAGGCGATCTGCCGTACGTGGTAGGTTGCCCTGCGTTCACTCGTGAGCTGCGGCAAGTCCAGTGGCCCAATACAAAGAACTTCAAGCCAGACGTACCAGAGAAGTACGACGGCAAGACGCATCTGTCAGAGTTCCTCAGCATCTACACCATTGCAGTGCAGGCCGCCGGGGGACGGGATGACAAGATCCTTGCCAACTACTTCCCGCTGGTGCTCAAGCCCAACGTCAGATCCTGGCTCATGCACTTGCCGGACAACTCCATATCCTCTTGGGCTGATCTGTGCCATCAGTTTGTCGGCGCCTTCACAGGCGGACACAAGCCTCACGGCCAGGAAAGTGATCTTCATCTGCTCGCCCAGAAGGAAGGAGAGCCCCTGCGCAAGTACATTCAGAGATTCAGCAGTGTGCAGCACAACATCCCAGACGTCCACCCTGCCGCGGTGATCAGCGCGTTCCATCAGAACGTGCGAAACCGCAGGCTGCGGGAGGAAATGGCAATGTGCAAGATCAGGGACGTCGGTGAGTTATATGCACTGGCCGACAAGTGTGCACGTGCTGAGGAAGGGAGGAGACTCCCCGGAGAGAGTGTAGGAGCGGGAGGATCTGATAGTGAAGATGCTGCCCCGGCAAGGAAAAACCGGCGGCGGAACAACAGGAAGAGGAAAGGCAAAGAGGTGCTAGTCGTTGAGCAGTCCGGCAACGGTGGTGGCGCCAACAAAGCCAAAGCTGGTGACTCCGGCAAGGAGGTTGCCGTGGAGGTGGCAGTCGCCGACAAGCAGGACGGCACCAACAAGCAGTATTGCAAGATCCACCGCACCAAGGGCCATGATCTCCAGAGCTGCAGGAAAGTCGAGCAGCTTGTTGAGCAACAGAAAGCTGAATACGAGTGGCGCGACAAGGAGAAGGCCCAGGAAGGTACTGGGGGATCCGGCAAGAAACGTCCCGGTCGAGGAGGACGCCGCGGCAAGGCCAAGCAGCGGCAAGGCGACAGACCTCCTCGCGGCCGCGACAAGGATGAAGATGACGACGATGATGAAGACATGGATGATGAGGAGACTGATGAGCAGGAGTTCCAGAAAGCCACAGAGGTCCTGTGCGTTGACGGTGGTGCTTCTCTGCATACCTCGCACCATCTGCTCAAGTAGTGGGTGCGGGAAGTTAATGCAGCAGAACCACCCGTCAAGTCACGCAAGCCTCTGAAATGGTCCAGCACGCCTATCATCTTTGATATTGAGGACCACCCTGATCGCATAACTGCGGTCGGGTGCTTGCCGATGTTGGTGTCACCAACAATCCGCAACCTCAAGGTCACTAAGATGCTAGTTGACGGCGAGGCCGGCTTGAACCTGATCTCCTCCACGGTGCTCCAGAAACTCCAGATCCCTAACAGCGAGCTCGAAGAGACCGATACATTTCAAGGAATCAACCCGGGAAGGAGCAAGCCGAAGGGAAAGACCACGTTGCCAGTAACATTTGGCAGCAAGCTGAACTTCAGGACTGAGAGGGTCACGTTTGATGTTGCTGACTTTCCATTACCTTACAATGGAATCCTCGGCCGTCCGGCACTCGCCAAGTTCATGACAGCTTCTCACTATGCGTACAACATACTGAAAATGCCAGGCCCGATAAGTGTCATCTCTGTCCCTGGCGACAAGAAGGATGCTCTTATCTGTGCCGACAAGATCTACCAAGAAGCAGCAGCCGCAGCAGAACGCAAGACACTTGCCGCTGAAGCTCCCGGGGGGAAGAAGAAGACCAAGTCCGGCAAGAGCTCTGATGCCCACTCCGGCAAGCGCACCTCTTCGGAGTGCTGCGCTACCGTCGAGGACGCACCATCAAGCTCCACCGGCAAGTGTAAGAAGGCAATGGCAGCTCCA
Source organism: Triticum dicoccoides (assembly GCF_002162155.2). Taxonomy (NCBI): domain Eukaryota; kingdom Viridiplantae; phylum Streptophyta; class Magnoliopsida; order Poales; family Poaceae; genus Triticum; species Triticum dicoccoides. Next base: position 427,268,343 of record NC_041386.1, on the reverse strand, counting down.
CCTGAGACCAAGAAGGTGTCCGCCAAGGAGGACGGCACTGGTGGTACCTTCACCATCAGCGCCACTCTTGACCCCAAATAGGAAAGCGCGCTCCTTGCTTTCCTGCGGGCGAATGTCGACGTGTTTGCGTGGCAACCGTCTGATATCCCCGGTGTTCCCAGGAAAGTAATTGAGCACCACCTTGCCGTCTGTCCTCATGCGCGGCCCATCAAGCAGAAAGTCAGGAAACAGGCAGTGGAGCGCCAAGAATTCATCGCAGAAGAAATCAAGAAGTTGGAAGCAGCAGGCCTTGTCAGAGGAGTGCTCCATCCCACGTGGTTGGCCAATCCTGTTGTCATGCGCAAGGCTAACGGGAAATGGAGGCTTTGTATTGACTTCACTGATGTTAATAAAGCTTGTCCCAAAGACCCATTTCCCTTGCCGCGCATTGACCAAATTGTTGACTCCACAGCCGGATGTGATTTGCTTTCATTTCTTGATGCATACTCAGGATACCATCAGATCTTCATGGCAGAAGAGGATGAAGAGAAAACCGCATTTATCACCCCGTGTGGCACGTACTGCTTCGTACGGATGCCTTTTGGTTTGAAGAATGCTGGTTCAACATTCGCAAGGGTAGTCCACCACGCTTTTGAGCCGCAGATGCACAGAAATGTGGAAGCCTACATGGATGACATAGTGGTCAAGAGCAAGAGCAGGGCGACCCTGATTCAAGATTTAGACGAGACATTTGCAAATCTACGCAAGATCAACCTCAAGCTTAACCCCGAGAAGTGCGTGTTTGGAGTCCCTTCCGGCAAGCTTCTCGGGTTCTTCGTGTCTCAACGGGGAATTGAAGCCAATCCCGACAAGATCAAGGCCATTGAGCAGATCGAAGCACCAAAGCGTGTCAAGGATGTACGAAGGCTTGCCGGTTGCGTGGCTGCTCTCAGCAGGTTTATCTCTAGATCTGCTGAGCGCGCCCTGCCATTTTTCAAAATTTTGAAAAAGACAGGTCCAATAAAATGGACTCCGGAGGCGGAGGCTGCGCTGCAGGACTTGAAGAGATACCTGTCCTCTACTCCAACACTTGTCGCACCTAAGCCACAAGAGAAGTTGCTGCTGTATATAGTGGCAACCAATCAAGTGGTTAGTGCTGCGTTAGTGGCGGAAAGGGAGGCAGATGATGAGCCAGCAACCACGGCAGATGCATCCAGCGACAAGCAGGGGGCTTCTCCGACAAGCTCTGGTCCCGACAGAGATGGATCTGCGCAGGAGCATGATAAGATGCAGAAGAGAATGGTGCAGTGTCCAGTTTACTTTGTCAGATCCCTTCTACAGGGGGCTAGATCAAGGTACTCTGGTGTGCAGAAGTTGCTTTTCGGCCTCCTCATGGCCTCGAGAAAGCTGCGCCATTACTTCCAAGCACATGAGATCACAGTCGTCACTCGCTTTCCGCTGAAGAGGATACTGCGAAATCCAGAAGCGACAGGCAGGATTGTCGAGTGGGCGCTGGAACTGTCAAACTTTGGCCTCAAGTTTGAGAGCACTTCAACTATCCAAAGTAGAGCATTGGCAGAGTTCATAGCAGAATGGACGCCAACACCAGATGAAGAAATTCCAGAGACGAGCATCCCCATCAAAGAGGCAAGCAAAGAGTGGCTGATGTACTTTGATGGTGCCTTCTCGTTGCAAGGCGCCGGTGCGGGCGTGCTGCTTGTCGCTCCCACCGGAGAGCACCTCAAGTACATAGTCGAGATGCACTTTCCCAAGGAGCAAGCAACCAACAATACTGCAGAGTATGAAGGATTGCTTGCCGGTCTCAGAATCGCAGCAGACCTTGGGATCAAGAAGCTCATTGTCAGGGGTGACTCACAGCTTGTCGTCCGCCAAGTGAACAAGAACTACCAGAGTCCATTGATGGAAGCATATGTTGATGAAGTGAGGAAGCTAGAAGAGCACTTTGACGGCCTACAGATGGAGCATATTCCAAGAGCTCGGAATGACATTGCTGATGGCCTGTCAAAGTGCGCCGCACTAAAGTTACCTGTGGAACCAGCGATCTTCGTGCTCAAGTTGACTCAACCATCCGTAACACCATCAACCGGACAAACCAAGAAGAGGAAGTTGGTTTCTGGTGACTACTTTCCGGCAGAGCTCCCCGAAGTCGCCGCCAAGAAAGTCCTCAAGATCAACACCAAGGATGCTGAGGGGCAGTCTGCTCCGGCAAGCCTTATGGTTTGTTCCGTTGAAGCAGACGCTCCCGACAAGTTTTGCTCCGGCAAGCTCGCCGGGGAACATCAAGCTCCGGCAGGGCCGCAAGTCCTTGCCGTAGAAGCGGATGTTCCCGCAGCAGCAGATATGCCTTTAGTCCTTGTTGTCGAGCAACAAGCTCCATCATGGGCACAACAGATTGTCCATTTCCTTCAGATAGGAGAACTTCCCGAAGAGCAAGAAGAAGCGGAAAAAGTAGCCCGACAGTCAAGTATGTACCAGTTTGTCGATAGCACACTGTACAGAAGAAGACTCAACGGTGTGAAATTGAAGTGTATTTGCCGGGAAGATGGACAAAAGCTGTTGGCAGAGATACATGGAGGCATATGTGGCAACCACGTTGGCGCAAGAGCACTTGCCGGCAAAGCTTTCCGGCAAGGTTTCTTTTGGCCGACAGCCCTCCAGGATGCAACTGCACAAGTAACCAAGTGTGAAGCGTGCCAGTTCCACTCCAAACAGATACACCAGCCAGCTCAAGCTCTCCAGACGATCCCTTTATCCTGGCCATTTTCGGTCTGGGGGCTCGATATCCTCAGCCCTTTCTCCCGAGCTGTCGGGGGCTTTGAGTACTTGTACGTCGCAATCGACAAGTTCACAAAGTGGCCGGAAGTGCAGCCAGTGAGGAAGGTGACAGCACAGTCAGCAGTCAAGTTTTTCAGGTCAATTGTTTGCCGTTTCGGGATCCCTAACAGGATCATCACCGACAATGGCACGCAATTCACGAGCCGCACCTTCATGCAGTACGTCCAAGACCTTGGCGCCAAGGTCTTCTTCGCTTCTGTTGCTCATCCGAGAAGCAACGGTCAAGCAGAGAGGGCAAATGCTGAAGTGCTGCGCGGGCTCAAGACCAGAACTTTCGACAGGCTGCGCAAGTGCGGAAGAAACTGGATCGAGGAGCTGCCGGTGGTTCTTTGGTTGATCAGAACGACGCCAAATCGAGCCACTGGCCAACGCCTTTCGCTCTAGTCTATGGAGCGGAGGCAGTTCTCCCCACGGAACTCGTATACGGATCGCCTCGAGTGCTCGCTTATGATGAGCTTGAGCAAGGACAGCTGCGACAAGACGACGCGCTGCTCCTTGAGGAAGATCGTCTTCAGGCTGCTGTACGAGCTGCTCGATACCAGCAAGCTTTGCGCCGCTACCATAGCCGCAAAGTTAAGGCCAGAAGCTTCGAGGAAGGCGACCTTGTTCTTCGGTGCATTTAGTCCGCCAAGAATTCCAACAAGTTGACGCCGAAGTGGGAAGGTCCTTATCGGGTGAAACGAGTCACAAGGCCCGGCACTGTCCGCCTTGAGACCGAAGATGGCATTCCGGTGAGCAACTCCTGGAACATAGAACATATTCGTAAGTTTTTCCCGTAGGGCGTGGTTGCCGGAACCCGTTCCGGCAACCACCTTTTGTACAAGTCTTGCCGCTGTTGCATGTAATCCTTTGTACAAAGCCGGGCGCAGATCCCGTGCATAAACAAAACCCCATGTGCTCTGCACAACTTGTCCATTTCATGCATTAGTTTCTTTCTTGCATGCGTTATCTGACACTTTGTGTAGCACCTACATCCGGTAAGCAATAACGAGCCGAAGGGCTCCATATCATTGTTTTCTCTTCTTTCTTCTTTTCAACAAAGTAAAAGAAGGTTCCCTCGCACACAAGTTTGCCGGGGGGGAAGGAGAAGATTGTGGTATGGACCAGGCGTCGTTCAAGCAAAGTTTTGCCTTGCCGGGAAGCAAACGACAGAAAAGCTAAGTTGCCAAAGTTTGAGCAATCAGTTTTTAAATTTTTGAGTTATCTTCCTCGAACGACCCTGCTTTGTATGGAAAACCTGTGCGCGGAGGAACCAACTCGTGGCTAGTTGCGCCCTTACTTTGTTTCGAGTCCGCTCAACAACTTAAGTGTGCTGCATCTAGTCGCGACAAGGTTTCTTGTCGGAAGCGGCGCCGCCAGCAGGCTGCTGACGTTCCGCACTCAGCGCTCGCGGCTCGGGTGCCTGCGCCGACAAGTTCCCTAGAAGCGTAGGGTAAAAACATACAAAGGAAGGAATCTAGTAGAGGAAATAACATAGCAATTGATAACAGAAATAAAGTTATATTACAAGATAACTTGTCGCAGCTCTAACAGAATGTTTTCATAACATGATTAGCAGCGACAAGGGAAAAGAAGGAATGGGCGGCCTAGTCTACGCGGTCGCCCTCAACCCTCTTGATCTCGCTCACCTTGTCCACAATGGGTGCGACAAGGGCCTTGAGTGCGTCCCGATCGGCGTCTGGCGGCAAGGACTTGAGGACGTTGGTGAAGCTGAGGCCTGGATTGCGGAAGGCCACCTTCATCAGCACCTTCTGGAGAACCCCAGTGCAGATTTTGCGTGACTCGTCGGCCAGCTACTTCGGGATCCTCTCCCAGAGCCGCTGGAGTGCCGTCGCCACGCCCTTGAAGAACAGGCTGAGCTTGGCGCTGGGTTGGAGATTCTCGTCGAAGGGATACCCAAAGTCCTCCATCCCCAGCTGCGCCAGCTCCTCGTCGATGACTGCGGCAATATTCACCAGACCCTCGGTCCAGTGCTCCACAGTATCTCTGAATGAGTTTTGGGTGACTGCGATGCTCTCCAGCAGCGCCTTGTCAGCCTTGACCTTCTCCGACAAGGTCTTCTCCCGCTCCTTGGAGGTGTCCATCGTCTGCGTCAGCGTGGCCAGCTTCAACTCCAGGTCTGCATTGGAATCCTTGGCGGCGCTGAGCTCCTTGCCCCTCTCAGCGAGAAGACCTTGCAGCTCACCATGGGCGGCAGCATCCTTCTCACGCTCACGCTTGAGCGCGGCAAGCTCCTCGCCGCTCTTCCCGATATTGGCCTCCAGCTGCGCCACCTTCTCCTCCAGCTCTTTCTTGGCGGGCTCTGCGATCGCGGCAGCGTCCTTTGCTTCCTTGAGCGCCCCGCCAAGTGCTTGCTCGTGCTCGGCGAGCTCCTCCTCGTAGCTGTCGAGGTTGGCCATCCGCTGCACCAATTCGCCTTCTCGCGCGGACTGCTTCTCGGCGGCCAGCCTTTGTTCCTCCTCGGCTTCGGCCTTCTCGAGAAGGAAGGCCATGCGCTCCTCGTCGAGTCGCTCCCGCTCCTGTGCCAGGGACCGGAGAGCTTCTTGATTGTGGCCCTGGAGCTCCTCCGCGCGCTTCTCCATATCAACTCCCGCCTTCGCGACAAGCGCTTCCCGGGAAGCCAGCTTGGCTTGCCGTGCGCGGTAGAGTGACAGCAGCTTCCGCAGCAGCTGCTCCTCCTCAGGCTCGCCACTGCTGTTGCTGGGCGCGCCGACCAACGACAGTCCAGCGGAGGCGAGCACCTCCCCATCGAAAGTTTCCCCCTCGACCGGTGCCCTGGAGCTCGACGCCCAGGGTAGCTTGATGAAGATATCGTCGCCGGCCTTCAAGTAGGCGCCGGGCTCCGCAGCAGCGGCAGAGGGATCGGTGGTTGGCGCAGCGCCTGGCGCTCCTGCGGCCTCAGGGTCGTCAGTGTGATCGCCCGACCCCTCGCCGGCTTCTGCGGCGACAGCCTTAGCGGCCTCCTCGCCGGCGGTCTCGTCAGCACCGGTCCCTTCCTCGCCGGCGCCCTCTGTCTCCATTGGCTCAGCCGCAGATGGGTCTGAAGAACGAAGAAGGGAGAAAAATCATTCAAAAATCAGAAGAAGAAGAACCCAAGGGAAAGTTTTTGGACAAGTGAATTACCTGTGCCAAGATCTGTAGTTGCGGTCTTGGCCGCCGCAGGATCGACGGTGCTGCCCCTTGCCGGAGAGCGCTCCCTTACCGGGAACTCCTCCCTTGGCGGCGTAGTCGAAGCATATGGCACTTCGGGACCAGCTTCCGGGCGCTCCTGATGTGGTTGCTCTGCTCCTACACAAATCAACAAGCAAGATATCAACAAAGGAAAAAGCACTCATGCGCGCCTGACAGCAGAAAGCTAACTATGAACTTACGCTGGGGGCTGCGCTGGGGGCTGCTTTGAGGAGTGGTTGCCGGGTCCGTCAAGGTGGTCTCGGACCCACCCCCTGCTGACACGGTGGGGTCATCTTCGATGACAATCACCGCGGCCTTGGCCCTCTTCGCCTCTCTCTGGGCCAGCGTCCTGAAAAGAAAGGAGTCCAGATTGAAGCAAGTGAGATACAAGATAAAAACAGCAAGGTTGAAAAACTACAAGAGCACCAAAGAAGCTTACTCTTCTTCCTCCTCGTCGGAGCTGAGCGCGGAAAGATCGAAGTCCGGCTCCCCTCCGGTGCGGCGAGGCGGAGGAGTAGGATCCCTTGCCCGCTTGGCGAGGGCGGTGGCGGTGGCCCGGGAAGATCCCGCTCCAGTTGCCGCTGCTGCGTGAGGCGCTCCCGCAGCAACATTGCTTGCCGCGGTATAGTGTGTCGCACGGCTCGGCGGCTGTTGACCCGGCTGCCGCCCCGCTACGTCCGCGGCCGTGCGAAGACGCCTTCTTGGCGGGGCCGGGGGCTCCGCCTGCGGCAAGCTTTCTGAAGGCTCGGGCTCTTCCTCGCCGGCCTCGCTCGGCTCAGCTTCAGACCCGGCAGGCTCTTCCTCGCCAATAAACTCCGCGCGCTCGGCGAGGTTTGCCGCCTCTGCCACCTCCGCCTCCTCCACAGTGAACCCGAACGCGCCCGCGGCAGCTGCGGCCGCAACCTCTTCCGCCCTAGTGGCGATGCGCTGCAGCTCCTCGTCGATGGTGTCACGGGTGAGGCTCTTCTGCTCGTCAGCGTGGACCGGCACTTCTTCCAAGTTGTCGAAGAACGCTTGCACGACGTCATCTGCAGGCTCTTGCCAAGTTGGAACGATTCCGTGTGAATCGCACAACGACATCATGGCGCGGATCCGGTCAAGCGAAGAATTGTTGCACAATGGAACAACGCCCCTCGGTAGCGTGAATGGGTGCTGGGGGTCGCGTTTGAACAACTCCAGGAGCATTGCATCCAGCTCCAAGACGGTGAAGTTGTAGTTGAGGCCCGGCCGCAGCCTCATGATGTCCGCCGAGTTCTTGAATTCCCAGGCGGGCCTCCCCCTCTCCTGCAGGGGGGCGATGCGGCGGCGGAGGAAATCTGCGCCGATAGCACCTACAGTGAGCCCGGCAAGCCTGAGGCGAAGGATCCTAGTAATGGCGATCTTCAGCCTCTCGTCTTCCGGGGCCACGTTGCTCTAGTCATTGTCGCGCACTATTGGATCTTGGCGCACGGCGGTGAAGGGCTGCGGATTCTCCTCAACGATCCAGCACCACTCCGCTCTCCACTCCTCCCACTTGCTGCGGAGCTCACCCTCCAAGTACGCCTCCTTCTTGCCGACTCTCGAGATCCAGGCGATCCCTCCGGCAAGCGGCTCTCCTCTCTCTACCCGAGGTATGAAGAAGTGGCGGAAAAGGGCAACATTGGGGTGGACTCCGACAAAGTTTTCACACAAATGTGCGAAAACTGCCATGGTCAGAATGGCGTTGGGGGTGAAATCAAGGAGGCGAAAGCCGTAGGTGTTCATGATATTGCAGAAGAACTCCGAGAAGGGCGGGCAGAGCCCGCAATAGAAGAACAGCGTGAAGAATGGGTACCCGTTTGGAGCCAGTTCCGAAGCAGCGGCCGGGAGTACCCTCGTGCGCGGATGCGCCCGCGTCTCTGTCGCCCAAAAGAGGTAGAAGTACTCCCTCAGCTCCTTCACGCCGAGCTTGGGGGAGAAGATCACCCGCTCCTTCCGCAGCGCCGCGAGCCGCTGCGCCTCGGCCGACTTCACACCCTTTCCCTTCTCGGCTTTCGGAGCCATGGCGGAGGCGGTGGGGGAGGTTGACGGTGTTGGTGATGCTGGTGGCAATGGGGGGGCGGAGCGCTGCTCTCTCGGCTTCGAGAAGAAGGGGGGAGCAGCGGAGGTTCGTGAAGACGGAGTAGTAGCAACCAGCGAGGGGGAACGAACTGCCCCTGTTTCCTCTGCTTATAAAGAGGGACGGGGCGGACGTTTCGCCCTTTCGAATAAAGAACCACCCACGATCTCTCCCACAATGCCGCATTCAACGCGTGCCGTTAGGGGAGAGCGCGGTGGATACGGAGCGAGATTCGGCATGGCCCAGTCCGCGTGTGCCCGTGCCCTGTCTTGGGCCTGGCCCAACAGCGCTCGGCACCGTGTCTGGCCCAGGCCCGGGGCCTCCTGTCGGTGTACTAGAATAGGGGTACCCTAGTACCCCGAACTTGTGCACGGGCAGTTGCAGCACCCCGCGGCAAGGCTTGCCGGGCGAACGCCAAGATCCTCCATGGTTCCCTTGGAGCCATTCAAGAACAAAGTATTTAAGCTCAGGATACAAGGCCCCGGCAAGAGGAGCTTGCCGGGAAGGCCAACCAAGGCACTCCAAGGAACTTGCCACGATGCGTCATGCGCTCCAGCAAGGCAACAAGGCCCTGGCAAGAGGAGCTTGCCGGGAGGACCAACCAAGGTACCTCGAGGCCCGGTGAGCGACAAGCTTTCGGACCCGACAAGATAACAGCAGCAGCAAGGCGCTTGCCGCGGCAGGCGGCCACTCTATGCCCATGCTCCAGCGCATCCACCAACGTGTCGCCCTGGGGGCCTCTCCAGGCGCGTGTGGCGGGAGGCTGTGCAGCCAGCGGTGTGCAGTGGCATGCGAAGCTGACAAGATCGCCATCGTGGCGTACGGTGGCGCCCCTAACGGTCCTTTTCTGCACTGTTTGGGCGACTCAGACGGGCATTTAGTGCCCTTGTCCCCTGCCGTCAGGGTTAGGTAGGGTGCACTGTACAAGTAACTGTACCAACCACCTCACTTTTTACATTTGTACCCTTCTCTGCGTTGCCACCTGTCGCTGACCCCTTTAGCGTATAAAAGGAGGCCCATGCGCAACGTAGAGGGGGTTCGGTTCAAAGGTTTGACTGGTTCGGAACCCAGAAAAACACTACGCTCTCTCTCTGGAGCAAGAACACAAGATAATCAAACAAGCAGCAGTAGGAGTGTTATCTCTCCGGAGAGCTCCGAAGCTGGGTAAACTGCTCGTGTGCTTCGCCTCGATCTGCTCTTCGTGCGATCTCTGCCCCCCGCCGAACCGAAAGGGGCTCGGTCCGCCGGCCCCATAGGTGTTCGTGGATCAGTTTCCCCGACAATTGATGAAGGCATTCGTCCATTGGATGGTCAGTTTCGCAAAGCTGCATCTTACTCGACCAATGATGATTTTGCTACTCATGATTCTGCCGCTAATGCATCAAAGCCAAATCCTCAAGCAACAGCTCCTCGGGTGATGACTGACCGTGAGCTTCTTCTTAGTCTTCACCAGAAGGTGAATCGAAACCACAAATGGGTTAAGCATCAGTTTTGTTCTATTCTTCACAACATGACTGCTACACACAATGCAGTGAAGAAAAACTATTACTACCTCCATGAAGTCTTCGATCGCACCTGGGTTGTTTTTTCACATCTGTATGGTGAAGAAGATCTGAAGCAAATGGGTTTCAAGCAGGACTTTGAATGGTCTCAGCCACCGCCGGCAAAGAAATTCAAGAAGACTAAAGTTCCTTCCTTGGTGGCCAGCTCATATTCTTCATCACGCGAAACCGATGATCATGAAGACTTGGACGACACTGTGGCATGCCCTACTACAACAAATGACCCCAACAACGCTGACGCTCCTTCATTAACTTAATATTCTTCAGGGGCGTTAGTCCTCATTTTTCGTCCCTTTTGGTCATTTGATGACAAAGGGGGAGAAATTTGAGTTAGTCTTCAAGCGGGTGTACTTATATGGGTGTTTTTTTCTAAGTTACAACTCTCGTTCTTCTGAGACTTTATTCGATCGAGTTGTAAACTTAAACTCTATGGTGGTCTGATACTTTTGCTGAGTTTTTCTGCATGCTTATTCCTCTTTAATGTTTATGCACGCATGCTGAATTACATCGGCCACCATATTTCATCATTCATTTCAAATTCTTCATATTATATGTTAAATGCGTGTATGGATTATAAGATATAGGGGGAGATCTCCATGATTCTACTCTTCAAAGTGTGCATTGCTTCAAAAGGAAATTCCTCACAATGCACATCTTCAGGGGGAGTTCTTCTATATATTGCAATCAAATTCCTCAATATCATTATTTACACTTCATATGTTTATCCCTGTTGAAAACTTAACCTATATTGTCATCAATCACCAAAAAGGGGGAGATTGTAACTGCATCTAGTGCCCCTTAGTGACTTTTGTGTATTGAAGACTTATAGGTTAATGTACTGATGCGTTTGTGAGTATACACAGGTCTATAAGTCTATGAGGAGTTTGATATTTACAGAGAAAGTCGACCCCTAAAAATGAAGTTCTTCGTCTGAAGACTTTGGATTTCTGAAGACTTTGAAAGTGAAGAAATTGGTGTAATCCTGAAGACTTGGTATTCATTCGAGGAACATGAAGCATGAAGACTTTTGTTTTCGTAGTTTCATTTTCTCTTTCTTGAGTCATAGGAAACACCGTACTATTAAAGGTGGTGAGGAAATACTAAGGAAAAATTTCCAAGTGATGCTCAACTCAAAATCCTACACCTACCAATCCCTTCGAGTGAAGCCATTGGAAATCTCATACAGCTCAGCCAATTTCTTCAGTGACAGAGACGAAGTTCTTCTGGTCTCTGAGGAGTTTGTTCTAACTGAGGAGTTAGGAATTCGCTAGTGCGGATTGCCTACACAGTGAGGAACATGATAGCCCTGAGGAATTTGATACTCAAAATTCTGGCCGTTGCTGTGCTATGCGCTAGCTGTCCCAAAATACCTACCCACCTAACGGTCATATCATTGAAGGGCATTTATGTCTTATCATGTCAGGCTGCTCCCTAGGCTATAAATAGCCGCCCCCTACAACCACTAGCTGGTTGGATGCTCCGAAACAAACTGACACTTGTCATTTGAGAGCATCCCATCCTTTGAGGACTTTGAGTGAAAATCATCAAGTGAGAAAAACCCAAACCCAAACACCTACAAACCCAAAGTGATTGAGCATCACTGAAGATATTGATCCTGCGTGGATCTGATGCTTGTTACCTTTGAAGACTGTGCATCTTCTAGACGGTTAGGCGGCATGGTCTAGAGCATCCAAGAGGAAATTGTGGATCGCCGAGTGACCGAGTCTGTGAAGGTTTGGAAGTCATCTGAAGACATATCACGAGTGATTAGGCAAGGTCTATGTGACCTTAGCTCAAGGGGAATATGGTGAGGACTAAGTGTCCTAAGCTGCGTGTTCAGGACTGGGTGTCCGGGACTGCATCCTCAGGTTTAAATACCTAGCCGCCCTAACCAGACATACAACTATCACAACAGTTGGAACTGGTCTACCAAATCATTGTCTTCACCGAGCTAACTGGTTCCATTTCCTCAACCCTTCCATTTCCTCATTTATGTGTTGTGTGCTTGTTCATATCTGTTTGAAGACTTTGATTGAAGACTTTCTTTATTTCCTCAGCTCAATTTCTTCAGTCTGTTTGTCTTCATTCTGTTTATCCTGTGTTTACGCTTTCTGTACTCTGTGCTTGTTTTCATTTCATCATGAAGACCATGCTCATGTTCTGTTATGTTTACTTCTAAGTACTTATTCTGCTGCAAGTAGTTCTTCACTCAGAATTTCCTCACCCGCAAATTCCTTAGTGAAGAATTCACAAAAATCGCCTATTCACCCCCTCTAGTCGATATAACACACTTTCAGTTAGTCCCAAAAATAATATAAAAGTGCATATTGAAGCCCATTAAACATCCAAAACAGATAATATAATAGCATGGAACAATCAAAAATTATAGATATGTTGGAGACGTATCAACATCCCCAAGCTTAATTCCTGATTGTCCTCGAGTAGGTAAATGATCAAAACAGAATTTTTGATGTGGAATGCTTCCTAACATAATTTTCAATGTAATTTTCTTTATTGTGGGATGAATATTCAGATCCAAAAAATTCAAGACAAAATTTTAATATTGACATAATAATAATAATACTTCAAGCATACTAACCAATCAATTATGTCTTCTCAAAATAACATAGCCAAAGAAAGCTCATCCCTACAAAATCATACAGTTTGGCCATGCTTCATTTTCGTCACACAAAATGCTCCTATCATGCACAACCCCGATGACAAGCCAAGCAATTGTTTCATGCTTTAGTATTCTCAAACTTTTTTTCAACTTTCACGCAATACACGAGTGCGAGCCATGGACATAGCACTATAGGTGGAATATAATATGATGATGGACATTGTGTGGAGAAGACAAAAAAAGGAGAAAGTCTCACATCGACGCGGCTAATGGATGGGCTATGGAGATGCCCATCAATTGATGTCAAAACGAGGAGTAGGGATTGCCATGCAATGGATGCACTAGAGCTATAAATGTATGAAAGCTCAACAAAAGAAACTAAGTGGGTGTGCATCCAACTTGCTTGCTCATGAAGACCTAGGGCATTTTGAGGTAGCCCATTGTTGGAATATACAAGCCAAGTTCTATAATTGAAATTCCCACTAGTATATGAAACTGACAAGATAAGAGACTCTCTATCATGAAGATCATGGTGCTACTTTGAAGCACGAGTGTGGGAAAAGGATAGTAACACTGTCCCTTCTCTCTTTTTCTCTCATTTTTTTTCTTTTTTTGGGCCTTCTCTTTTTTATTTTGCCTTTATCTTTTTTTAATTTCCTCACATGGGACAATGCTCTAATAATGATGATCATCACACTTCTATTTATTTACAACTCAAAAATTACAACTCGATACTAGAACAAAATATGACTCTATATGAATGCCTCCGGTGGTGTGCCGGGATGTGCAATGATTCAAGAGTGACATGTATAAAAAATTATGAGCGGTGGCTTTGCCACAAATACGATTTCAAATACATGATCATGTAAGGCAATATGATAATGATGAAGCGTGTCATAATAAACGAAACGGTGGAAATTTGCATGGCAATATATCTCGGAATGGCTATGGAAATGCCATAATAGGTAGGTATGGTGGCTGTTTTGAGGAAGATATAGGGACGCTTATGTGTGATAGAGCGTATCATATCACGGGGTTTGGATGCACCGACGAAGTTTGCACCAACTCTCGAGGTGAGAAAGGGCAATGCATGGTACCGAAGAGGCTAGCAATGATGGAAGGGTGAGAGTGCATATAATCCATGGACTCATCATTAGTCATAAAGAACTCACATACTTATTGCAAAAATCTACAAGTCATCTAAACCAAGCACTACATGCATGCTCCTAGGGGGATAGATTGGTAGGAAAAGTCCATCTCTCATCCCCGACCGCGACTCATAAGGAGGACAATCAAAGAAACACCTCATGCTTCAAATTTGTTACACAACGGTTACCATACATGCATGCTATGGGACTTGCAAACCTCAACACAACTATTTCTCAAATTCACAAATACTCAACTAGTATGACTCTAATATCACCATCTTCATATCTCAAAACAATCATCAAGTATCAAATTTCTCATAGTATTCAATGCACTCTATATGGAAGTTTTTAGTATACCCATCTTGGATGCATATCATATTAGGACTAATTTCATAACCAAAGAAAATTACCATGCTGTTCTAAAAGACTCTCAAAATAATATAAGTGAAGCATGAAAGATCAATAATTTCTATAAAATTGAACCACCACTGTGCTCTTAAAAGATATAAGTGAAGCACTTGAGAAAAATTATCTAGCTTAAAAGATATAAGTGAAGCACATAGAGTATTCTAATAAATTCCGATTCATGTGTGTCTCTCCCAAAAGGTGTGTACAGCAAGGATGATTGTGGTAAAATAAAAAAGAAAAGACTCAAATCATACAAGACGCTCCAAGCAAAACACATATCATGTGGTGAATAAAAATATAGCCTCAAGTAAAGTTACCGATAGATGAAGACGAAAGATAGGATGCCTTCCGGAGCATCCCCAAGCTTAGGCTTTTGGTTGTCCTTGAATTTTACCAAGGCATCCCAAGCTTAGGCTCTTTCCACTCATTGTTCCAAAATCCATCAAATCTTTACCCAAAAACTTGAAAACTTCACAACGCAAAACTCAACATAAAATCTCATGAGCTCCGTTAGTATATGAAAACAAACCACCACTTTAAGATACTGTAATGAAATGATTCTTTATTTATATTGGTGTTAAACCTACTGTATTACAACTTCTCTATGGTTAATACCCCCCCAATACTAGCCATAGATTCATCAAAATAAACAAACAACACACAAAATACAGAATCTGTCAAAAATGGAACAGTCTGTAGAAATGTGGAGTTTTTGAGTACTTCTTTAACTCCAAAAATTCTGAAAATTAGGACGACATAAATAATTTGTATGTTGATCTACTGCAGTTGGAATTGGTATTTTATCGCTCTCTGGTAAAAAATGAAAATTATTCTCGTGAGCGCATACTTTCTGTTTTTTTCAGCAAGATCAAACAACAATCATCCAAGAAAATCCTAAAGGCTTTACTTGGCACAACCACTAATTAAAACATAAAAAACACAATAATAACAGAGGATAGATGATTTATTTATTACTAAACTGGAACAAAAAGCAAGGAACAAAAATAAAATTGGGTTGCCTCCCAACAAGCGCTCTCGTTTAGCGCCCCTAGCTCGGCATAAAAGCAAGAATAGATCTAGGTATTGTCATCTTTGGTATGCAATCCATGAGTGGCTCTCATAATAGATTCATAAGGTAGTTTAATTTTCTTTCTAGGAAAGTGTTCCATGCCTTTCCTTAATGGAAATTGGAATCTAATATTTCCTTCTTTCATGTGAATAATTGCACCAATCGTTCTAAGGAAAGGTCTACCAAGAATAATAGGACATGAAGTATTGCAATCTATATCAAGAACAATGAAATCTACGGGAACAAAATTCCTATTTGCAACAATAATAACATCATTAATTCTTCCCATAGGTTTCTTAATGGTGGAATTCGCAAGGTGCAAATTTAAAGAACAATCATCAAATTCACGGAAACCTAATACATCACACAAAGTTTTCAGAATCGTGGAAACACTAGCACCCAAATCACATAAAGCATAGCATTCATGATCTTTGATCTTAATTTTAATAGTAGGTTCCCACTCATCATAAAGTTTTCTAGGGATAGAAACTTCTAGTTCAAGCTTTTCTTCATAAGATTGCATTAAAGCATCAATAATATGTTTAGTAAAAGCCTTATTTTGATCATAAGCATGAGGAGAATTTAACACGGATTGCAACAAGGAAATACAATCTATCAAAGAGCAATTATCATAATTAAATTTCTTGAAATCCAAAATAGTGGGTTCATTGCTATGTAAAGTTTTGACCTCTTCAATCCCACTTTTATTAATTTTAGCATCAATATCTAAAAACTCCAAATCATTGGGACGCCTCTTAACTAAAGTTGACTCATCTCCAGTCCCATATTTATCAAGATTCATATTGGAAAACAAAGATTTAATAGGAGACACATCAATCACTTTTAGATCTACATCTTTATTATCATGAAAACTAGAAGAACACGCTTTCACAAAGCAATCCTTTTTAGCACGCATCCTAGCGGTTCTTTCTTTGCACTCATCAATGGAAATTCTCATGGACTTTGAGAGACTCATTGATATCATGCTTAGGTGGAATAGATCTAAGTTTCAAAGAATCAACATCAAGAGAAATTCTATCCACGTTCCTAGCCAACTCATCAGTTTTAAGCAATTTTTCTTCAATCAAAGCATTGAAATTCTTTTGCAAATTCATAAGTTCTTCAACACTAGTCTCAAAATCAGAGGGTATCTTATTAATATTTCCATAATAGTTGTTGTAGGAATTACCATAATTATTAGAGGAATTACTAGGGAATGGCCTAGATTTAAACTTTCCTCTATAAGCGTTGTTACCAAAATTGTTCCTACCAACAAAATTCACATACATAGATTAATTATTATTCTCAATCAAAGTGGACAAATGAATATCATTAGGATCATAAGAAACACTCTTATTAGCAAACAATTTCATAAGTTCATCCATCTTTCCACTCAAAACATTAATCTCTTCAATCGCATGAACCTTTTTACTAGTGGATCTTTCAGTATGCCATTGAGAATAATTAACCATAATATTATCTAGGAGTTTAGTAGCTTCTCCTAAAGTGATTTCCATAAAAGTGCCTCCCGCGGCCGAATCTAAAAGATTTCTAGAAGCAAAATTCAATCCGGCATAATTTTTTTGTATAATCATCCATAAATTGAAACCATGTGTCAGGCAATTACGTATCATTAATTTCATCCTCTCCCAAACTTGTGCAACATGCTCATGATCAAGTTGCTTAAAATTCATAATATTGTTCCTAAGGGAGATAATTTTAGCAGGAGGAAAACACTTAGATATAAAAGCATCTTTGCACTTATTCCATGAATCAATACTATTTTTAGGCAAAGAAAAGAGCCAAGTTTTAGCATGATCTCTAAGAGAAAACAAAAATAGCTTCAATTTAACAATATCATTATCCACATTTTTCTTCTTTTGCATATCACACAAATCAAGAAATTTGTTTAGATGGGTAGCGGCATCTTCACTAGGAAGGCCAGAAAATTGATCTTTCATGACAAGATTCAACAAAGCAGGATTAATTTCACAAGATTCAGCATCGGTAATAGGAGCAACCGAAGTGCTAAAAAATCATTGTTGTTGGTATTGGAAAAGTCACATAATTTAGTATTATCTTGAGCCATCGTGACTAACAATCAATCCAACACACAATCACACAAGAAGCAAGCGAAAAGAGGCGAACGGAAAAGGGGCAAACAGGAAAAGGGGTGAATAAAACGGCAAAGGTGAAGTGGGTGAGAGGAAAACGAGAGGCAAATGGCAAATAATGTAATGCGAGGGCGAAGAGTTTGTGATGGGTACTTGGTATGTCTTTACTTGAGCGTAGATCTCCCCGGCAACGGCACTAGAAATCCTTCTTGCTACCTCTTGAGCATGCATTGGTTTTCCCTTGAAGAGGAAAGGGTGATGCAACAAAGTTGCGTAAGTATTTCCCTCAGTTTTTGAGAAGCAAGGTATCAATCCAGTAGGAGACTACACACAAGTCGCCTAGTACCCGCACAAATGCTACCTCTTGAGCACTGCGTTGGTTTTCCCTTGAAGAGGAAAGGGTGATGCAGTAAAGTAGCGTAACTATTTCCCTCAGTTTTTGAGAACCAAGGTATCAATCCAGTAGGAGATCACGCTCGAGTCCCACACACCTACACAAACAAATAAGAACCTCGCAACCAACGCGATAAAGGGGTAGTCAATCCTGTCATGGTCACTTACGAGAGTGAGATCTAATAGATATGATACGATAATATTTTTGGTATTTTATGATAAAGAGAAATAAATATGCAAAGTAAAATAAACAGTAATAGAAATAGCTAAGTGTTGGAAGATTAATATGATGGAAGATAGACCCGGGGGCCACAGGTTTCACTAGTGGCTTCTCTCAAGAGCATATATATTACGTTGGGTAAACGAATTACTGTCGAGCAATTGATAGAATTGAGCATAGTTATGAGAATATCTAGGTATGGTCATGTATATAGGCATCACGTCCGTGACAAGTAGACCGAAACGATTCTGCATCTACTACTATTACTCCACACATCGACCGCTATCCAGCATGCATCTAGAGTATTAAGTTCATAAGAACAGAGTAATGCTTTAAGTAAGATGACATGATGTAGAGGGATAAACTCATGCAATATGATATAAACCCCATCTTTTTATCCTCGATGGCAACAATACAATTCGAAGAGACTTGCAAAGATAAACCAATCATACATAAAAGAATTCAGAGGAGAATCAAATATTGTTCATAGATAATCTAGATCATAAACCCACAATTCATCGGATCTCGACAAACACACCGCAAAAGAAGATTACATCGAATAGATCTCCAAGAGAATCGAGGAGAACTTTGTACTGAGACCCAAAGAGAGAGAATAAGCCATCTAGCTAATAACTATGGACCCAAAGGTCTGAAGTAAACCACTCACACATCACCGGAGAGGCCATGGAGTTGACGTAGAGGCCCTCCATGATCAATGCCCCCTCCGGTAGAGCTCCGGAAAAGGCCCCAAGATGGGATCTCTCGGGTACAGAAGGTTGCGGCCGTGGAATTAGGTTTTTGTGGTGCTCCTAGATGTTTGGGGGGTACGTGGATATATAGGAGGAAGAAGTACATTGGTGGAGCAATGAGGGGCCCACAAGGGTGGAGGGCGCGCCTAGGGGGGTAGGCGCGCCCCCTGCCTTGTGGCCTCCTCGATTGTTTCTTGACACACACTCCAAGTCTCCTGAATCACGTTCGTTGAGAAAATCACGTTCCCGAAGGTTTCATTCCGTTTGGACTCCGTTTGATATTCCTTTTTGGCGAAACTCTAAAATAGACAAAAAACAACAATTTGGGTTGGGCCTCCGGTTAGTAGGTTAGTCCCAAAAATGATATAAAAGTGTAAAATAAAGCCCAGTAACATACAAAATAGATAATATAATATCATGGAGCAATCAAAAATTATAGATACGTTGGAGACCTATCAAGCACCCCCAAGCTTAATTCCCGCTCGTCCTCGAGTAGGTAAATGATAAATAAAGAATTTTTGATGTGGAATTCTTTCTATCATATTTCTCAATGTAATTTTTCTTTATTGTGGCATGAATGTTCAGATCCAAAAGATTCAAGATAAAAGTTTAATATTGACATAAAAATAATAATACTTCAAGCATACTAACTAAGCAATTATGTCTTCTCAAAATAACATGGCCAAAGAAAGTTATCCCTACAAAATCATATAGTCTGGGTATGCTCTATCTTCACCACACAAAGTATTTAAATCATGCACAACCCCGTTGACAAGCCAAGCAATTGTTTCATACTTTTGATGTTCTCAAACTTTTTCAATCTTCAGGCAATACATGAGCGTGAGCCATGGATATAACACTATATGTGGAATAGAATGGTGGTTGTGGAGAAGACAAAAAGAAGAAGATAGTCTCACATCAACTAGGTGTATCAACGGGCTATGGAGATGCCCCTTAAAAGATATCAATGTGAGTGGGTAGGGATTGCCATGCAACAGATGCACTAGAGCTATAAGTGTATGAAAGCTCAACAAAATAACTAAGTGTGTGTGCATCCAACTTGCTTGCTCATGAAGACCTAGGGCATTTTGAGGAGGCCCATCATTGGAATATACAAGCCAAGTTCTATAATGAAAAATTCCCAATAGTATATGAAAGTGATATCATAGGAGACTCTTTATCATGAAGATCATGGTGCTACTTTGAAGCACAAGTGTGGAAAAAGGATAGTAGCATTGTCCCTTCTCTCTTTTTCTCTCATTCATTTTTTTCTTTGGGCCTTCTTTCTCTTTTTTCTCTTTGGCCTCTTTTTTTCTGTCCGGAGTCTCATCTCAACTTGTGGGGGAATCATAGTATCCATCATCCTTTCCTCACTTGGGACAATGCTCTAATAATGATGATCATCACACTTTATTTACTTACAACTTAAGAATTACAACTTGATACTTAGAACAAAATATGACTCTATGTGAATTCCTCCGGCGGTGTACCGGTATGTGGAATGATGCATGAGTGACATGTATGAAGAATTATGAACGGTGGCTTTGCCACAAATGTGATGTCAACTACATGATCATGCAAGCAATATGACAATGATGAAGCGTGTCATAATAACGGAACGATGGAAAGTTGCGTGGCAATATATCTCGGAATGGCTATGGAAATGCCATAATAGGTAGGTATGGTGGATGTTTTGAGGAAGGTATATGGTGGGTTTATGGTATCGGCGAAAGTTGCGCGATACTAGAGAGGCTAGCAATGGTGGAAGGGTGAGAGTGCGTATAATCCATGGACTCAACATTAGTTATAAAGAACTCACATACTTATTGCAAAAATCTACAAGTTATCAAAGCAAAGTATTACGCGCGTGCTCCTAGGGGGATAAATTGGTAGGAAAAGACCATCGCTCGTCCCCGACCGCCACTAGTAAGGAAGACAATCAGTAAATAAATGATGCTCCGACTTCATCACATAACGGTTCACCATACGTGCATGCTACGGGAATCACAAAATTTAGCACAAGTATTTCTTAAATTCACAACTACTCAACTAGCATGACTCTAATATTACCATCTCCATATCTGAAAACAATTATCAAGTATCAAACTTCTCATAGTATTCAATGCATTTCTATGAAGGTTTTTTATATTATCGCTAAAAGCAAATTTCCATGTTGTTCTAAAGGACTCTCAAAATAATATAAGTGAATCATGAGAGATCAATTATTTCTATAAAATAAAACCACCGCCGTGCTCTAAAAGGTATAAGTGAAGCACTAGAGCAAAAACTATATGGCTCAAAAGATATAAGTGAAGCACATAGAGTATTCTAATAAATTTCAAATCATGTGAGTCTCTCTCCAAAGGTGTGTACAGCAAGGATGATTGTGGTAAAATAAAAATCAAAGACTCAAACCATACAAGACGCTCCAAGCAAAACACATATCATGTGGTGAATAAAAATATAGCTCCAAGTAAAGTTACCGATTGACGAAGACGAAAGAGGGGATGCCCCAAGCTTAGGCTTTTTGGTGTCCTTGAATTTTACCTTGGGGTGCCATGGGCATCCCCAAGCTTAGGCTGTTGCCACTCCTTGTTCCATAATCCATCAAATCTTTACCCAAAACTTGAAATCTTCACAACACAAAACTCAAATCTAAAATCTCGTGAGCTCCGTTAGTGAAAGAAAACAGAACACCACTTCAAGGTACTATAATGAACTCATTCTTGGTTTATATTGGTGTTAAACCTACTATATTCCAACTTCTCTATGGTTTATAAACTCTTTAACTAGCCATAGATTCATCAAAATAAGCAAACAACACACGAAAAACAGAATCTGTCAAAAACAGAACAGTTTGTAGTAATCTCTAGCTAACGTAAACTTCTGGAACCCCAAAAATTCTAGAATAAATTTCTGGACGTGAGGAATTTATCTATTAATGGTCTTAAAAATAATTAACTAAATAGCACCTTCCAAATAAAATGGCAGCAATTCTCGTGAGCGCTAAAGTTTCTGTTTTTTACAGCAAGATCAAAAAGACTTTCCCCAAGTCTTCCCAACGGTTCTACTTGGCACAAAAACTAATTAAACACAAAAAACACAACCAAAACAGAGGCTAGATAAATTATTTATTGAATAACGTCAAGGAAAAATATCGGGTTGTCACCCAACAAGCGCTTTTCTTTAAAGCCTTAAAGCTAGGCATACGATTTCAACGATGCTCACATAAATGACAAGAATTGAAGCACAAAGAGAGCATCATAAAACATGTGACAAACACATCTAAGTCTAGCATACTTCGTATGCATAGGCATCTTATAGGCAAAAAAATATCAAGGCAAGCAAAAGGTAGCATATGCAAGGAAGCGGAAAGAAACAATAGCAATCTCAACATAACGAGAGGTAATTTAGTAACATGAAAATTTCTACCACCATATTTTCCTCTCTCATAATAATTACAAGTAGGATCATAATCAAATTCAACAATATAGCTATCACAAAACATATTCTTAACACGATCCACATGTATGCAAAGTTGACACTCTTCCAAAATAGTGGGATTAACATTAACTAAAGTCATGACCTCACTAAACCCACTTTCAATATTATTGCAAACATTATTATAAATCTCATATTCATCATGGGGCTTAAATAAATTTTCAAGATCAAAAGAAGAATCACCCCAATCATGATCATTGCAACAAGTAGTAGACATAGCAAAACTAGCATCCCCAAGCTTAGGGTTTTGCATATTATAAGCACAATTGACATTAATAGAATTTATACTATCATCATTGCAATCATGGTTTTTATTCAAAGATCCATCGTGAATCACTCCATAAAGTACTTCATCAAAATTTCAGATTCACGAATTTCAAGCAAAACTTCATAAAGATAATCTAGTGCACAAAACTCACTAGCAATTGGTTCATCATAATTGGATCTCTTAAAAAGATTAGCAAGCGGATGAGGATGCATAGATCTTAGTTTCTCTGTTTAGCAATAAATAAACAACTAGTCCAACCAAATGAGCAAACGAGCCAAATAAGACATGAAAGCAAACGAAAAGACGAATAGAAGAAGGGCGGATAAAACGGCAAGGGTGAAGTGGGGGAGAGGAAAACGAGAGGCAAATGGCAAATAATGTAATGCGAGGGATAAGAGTTTGTGATGGGTACTTGGTATGTCTTGACTTGGCATAGATTTCCCCGGCAATGGTGCCAGAAATGGCTCGTTGCTGGGAGTCAAATCTTGACTTGACTTGGCGCGAATCTCCCCTGCAATGGCGCCAGAAATCCTTCTTGCTACCTCTTGAGCACTGCGTTGGTTTTCCCTTGAAGAGGAAAGGGTGATGCAGTAAAGTAGCGTAAGCATTTCCCTCAGTTTTTGAGAACCAAGGTATCAATCCAGTAGGAGATCACGCTTGAGTCCCACGCACCTACACAAACAAATAAGAATCTCGCAACCAACGCGATAAAGGGGTTGTCAATCCCTTCAAGGTCACTTAAGAGAGTGAGATCTGATAGATATGATAAGATAATTTTTTGGTATTTTTATGATAAAGAGAAATAAAGATGCCAAGTAAAATAAACGGCAATAGAAATAGCTAAGTATTGGAAGATTAATATGATGGAAGATAGACCCGGGGGCCATAGGTTTCACTAGTGTCTTCTCTCAAGAGCATAAGTATTACGGTGGGTAAACGAATTACTGTCGAGCAATTGATAGAATTGAGCATAGTTATGAGAATATCTAGGTATGGTCATGTATATAGGCATCACGTCCGTGACAAGTAGACCGAAACGATTCTGCATCTACTACTATTACTCCAAAAATCGACCACTATCCAGCATGCATCTAGAAAAGAGTAATGCTTTAAGTAAGATGACATGATGTAGAGGGATAAACTCATGCAATATGATATAAACCCCATCTTTTTATCCTTGATGGCAACAATACAATATGTGTCATTTCCCTTTCTGTCACTGGGATCGAGCACCGCAAGATTGAACCCAAAGCTAAGCACTTCTCCCATTGCAAGAAAGATCAATCTAGTAGGCCAAACCAAACTGATAATTCGAAGAGACTTGCAAAGATAAACCAATCATACATAAAAGAATTTTGAGGAGAATCAAGTATTGTTCATAGATTATGTGGATCATAAACCCTCGGATCTCGACAAACACACTGCAAAAGAAGATTACATCGAATAGATCTCCAAGAGAATCGAGGAGAACTTTGTATTGAGATCCAAAGAGAGAGAAGAAGCCATCTAGCTAATAACTATAGACCCGAAGGTCTAAAGTAAACTACTCACACATCACAGGAGAGGCCATGGAGTTGATTTAGAGGCCCTCCGTGATCAATGCCCCCTCCGGCGGAGCTTCGGAAAAGGCCCCAAGATGGGATCTCTCGAGTAAAGAAGGTTGCGGCGGTGAAATTAGGTTGTCGTGGTGCTCCTGGATGTTTGGGGGGTACGTGGATATATATAGGAGGAAGAAGTACGTCGGTGGAGCAATGAGGGGCCCACAAGGGTGGAGGGCGTGCCCAGGGGGGTAGGCGCGCGCCCTGCCTTGTGGCCTCCTTGGTTGTTTCTTCACTCACACTCCAAGTCTCCTGGATCACGTTCGTTGAGAAAATCACATTCTTGAAGGTTTCATTCTGTTTGGACTCCGTTTGATATTCGTTTTCGGCGGAACTCTAAAATAGGCCAAAAATAGCAATTTGGGCTGGGCCTCCGGTTAGTAGGTTAGTCCCAAAAATGATATAAAAGTGTAAAATAAAGCCCATTAACATCCAAAATAGATAATATAATAGCGTGGAGTAATCAAAAATTATAGATATGTTGGAGACGTATCAACAAACAATCAAGAACCTCGCAACCAACGCGATAAAGAGGTTGTCAACCCCTTCACGGTCACTTGCAAAAGTGAGATCTGATAAAGATAATAAGATAATTTTTTTGGTATTTTTGTTGTATAGATTGTAAAGTAAGGATTGCAAAATAAAATAAATAGTAAACTAGAATTGTAGATCGGAAACTTATATGATATAAAATAGACCCAGGGGCCATAGGTTTCACTAGTGGCTTCTCTCATGATAGCATGTATTACGGTGGATGAACAAATTACTGCTGAGCAATTGATAGAAGAGCACATAGTTATGAGAATATCTAGGCATGATTATGAAATATTACTCCACACATTGACCGCTATCCAGCATGCATATAGTGTATTAAGTTCATAAGAACAGAGTAATGCTTTAGGCAGGATCACATGATGTAGAGGGATAAACTCATGCAATATGATATAAACCCCATCTTTTTATCCTCGATGGCAACAATACAATACGTGCCTTGCTGCCCCTACTGTCACTGGGAAAGTACACCGCAAGATTGAACCCAAAGCTAAGCACTTCTCCCATTGCAAGAAAGATCAATCTAGTAGGCCAAACTAAATCGATAATTCAAAGATACTTGCAAAGATATCAAAACATGCATATAAGAATTCATAGAAGAACCAAATATTGTTCATAGATAAACTTGATCATAAATCCACAATTCATCAGATCTCGACAAACACACTACAAAAGAATATTACATCGAATAGATCTCCAAGAACATCAAGGAGAACTTTGTATTGAAGATCAAAGAGAGAGAAGAAGCCATCTAGCTAATAACTATGGACCCGAAGGTCTGTGGTAAACTACTCACACATCATCAGAGAGGCTATGGTGTTGATGTAGAAGCCCTCCATGGTCGATTCCCCCCCTGGCAGATCGCCGGAAAAGGTCCCCAGATGGGATATCACGGGTACAGAAGGTTGCGGCGGTGGAAAAGTGGTTTCGTGGCTCCCCTGGATGTTTTTAGGGTATAAGAGTTATATAGGCGAAAGAAGCATGTCGGTGGAGCTACAGGGGGCCCATGAGGGGGCGCCCTCCTACCTCGTGGCCACCTCATTGCATCGCTGACTTCCACTCCAAGTCTCCTGGATTGTGTTTGTTCCAAGAAAGATCCTCGCGAAGGTTTCATTCCGTTCGGATTCCGTTTGATATTCCTTTTTTTGTGACACACTGAAATAGGCAAAAAAACAGAAACTGGCACTAGGCCTCCGGTTAATAGGTTAGTCCCAAAAATAATATAAAAGTGCATATTAAAGCCCATTAAACATCCAAAACTGATAATATAATATCATGGAACAATAAAAAATTATAGATACGTTGGAGACGTATCATTGTCTCCTACATTGGTTAGGTGTCACTTGGGAGCCTCCGTCAAGATTGTGGAATTGAACCAAGGAGTTTGTAAGGGCAAGGAGATCACCTACTTCGTGAAGATCTACCCAAGTGAGGCAAGTCCTTCATGGGCGATGGCCATGGTGGGATAGACAAGGTGGCTTCTTCATGGACCCTTCATCGGTGGAGCCCTCCGTGGACTCGCGCAGCCATTACCCTTCATGGGTTGAAGTCTCCATCAACGTGGATGTACAATAGCACCACCTATTGGAACGACGCCAAAAATCTATGTGTCTACATTGCGTTTGCTACCTCCAAACTCCTCCACTTTACCTTCATATGCAATGGTTCACATTCCGTTGCTATACTCTTAGATTTGCATGTGTAGGTTGATTGCTTGGCTTGTGATAAATTGCTAAAAATCTGCCAAGACTTAAAATTGGCAAAAGGCTAGATTTTTATTTTGTCAAGTAGTCTAATCACCCCCCTCTAGACATACTTTTGATCCTACAAGTGGTATCAGAGAATTGGTCTCCATTTGCCTTGATTTCCATAGATTTGGTGATCATAGCCTTGGTTTCACAACCTAGGAGAGTATGGCATCTAGCGAGGGAAATTACCACTGCAGAGGTCCTTACTTTGATGGTACTAATTTTGCTAGTTGGAAGCATAAGATGAAAATTCATATTCTTGGACATAACCCCGCCGTTTGGGCTATTGTGTGTATTGGCTTGCAGGGTGAATTCTTTGATGGGAGAGAACCGAACCGTGAAGCTATCGCAGAAGAGTTGAAGATGCTGCAATACAATGCTCAAGCTTGCGATATCCTGTTCAAAGGATTGTGCCCCGAAGAATTCAACAAAATTAGTGGTCTTGAGAATGCAAAGGAAATTTAGAATACTTTGATTGGTATGCACGAAGGTACCGACTCCGTCAAGGAGTCCAAATTGGATGTGCTTCATAGTCAGCTTGACAAGTTCAAAATGAAGGATGGTGAAGGTGTCGCTGAAATGTACTCTAGGCTTGCTCTCATCACAAATGAGATTGCCGGCTTATGAAGTGAAGAGATGACCAATAGATTCATCATCAAGAAGATCCTAAGTTCCTTGGATTGAAAATATGATATCGTGTGCACATTGATCCAAATGCTGCCCAACTACAAAGATCTCAAGCCAACAGAAGTCATTGGAAGAATTGTTGCTCATGAGACGTCACTCAAGGATAAAGAAGAGCTTCACAACAAGTCAAGTGGCGCTTACAAAGCCTCATGTGATGCTCCTACATCATCAAGTGAGAAACAAGTCTTCAATGAGGAATTGAGCCTAATGGTGAAGAATTTCAACGAGTTCTACAAGAGTAGAAGCAAGGAAAGAAGTTCCAAGTCATGGTCCTTGTCGGTGTACAAAAGTAGGGGCTCTTCTTTTGACCCCTTTACTTGTGCACGGGCAGTCAGAGCCATGCGCCACGGTCACACTTAGCAGGGTAGAGGAGGGAAGCCGGAGAGAAGCCACAACCAAGGCAATGCCAAGACCAAAAACGCAGGAGAGCAAGAGGGCGAGGTGGACTCCCTCGGCAAGATCCTTGCTGAGGCAGCCTCCGCAGCCCCGGCAAGAGCCTTGCCGGGGCAACTTGCCCGATGCGAGCGGAGCAAGCCACCCTTGAGCCCACAGGCTCCAACCCAACCAACTACATTGGAACCAAGGGGGATTCGGCTCTTTTGGGCAAGTTGCACCCCGTAGCTAGCTCAAGAACACAAGAACACTCAAATACATCCACCAAAGCAGGACTAGGGTATTACGCATCTTCGCGGCCCGAACCTGGGTAAACGATCCGTGTGCTTCCTGTCAGTCCCACTCTTTGCACAACCTCGCGCTCACCAACCGTAGAAGGGATCCCAGTGACCCCATAGGTGTTGTTTCCATCGACAGTCCTACAATGACAAAAGATCTTCTAGTCATGAGCGTAAATACTACAATTGTGGAAGACCTGAACACTACTCCAACAAGTGTACAGCTCCCTACAAAAGAAGAGAAGACTCACCTAAAAGGAGAAGTAGAAGATAAGAATCACCTCCAAGAGAGAGAAGGAGTAGGGATGATCGTTATGAACGAAGAACCTCTCATAGAAGTAATGATTTAGAAAGGAAGGACACGTCATCAAGGAGCTACACAAAATGAAGACATCAAGCTCACGTTGGTGAATGGGTATCCAACTCCGACTCCAACCATCACTCCGAGAGAAGTTATCACTCCGACTCAGAATATACTCAAGATGAAGGTGTTGCCGGTCTAACACTTGTGTCGACCAACTCCTATGACATATTTGACTCACCAAATGAAGGAATTGGAAGATGCTTCATGGATAAAGGCCCAAAGGTATCACACCCTGAGTATGTTGATTTCAATAGCGATGAAGATGATTTGCTAGGTGATGATGATTTACTTGTGGACAACTCTAGTGATGAAAACTATGATGAACTTGCTATTAATCATGCTAATCAAGATAAAATGAATGACGATGATAAGAAGGAGATTGAGCGTCTAACTACAGAACTAAACACTCTTAAGTTAGCTCATGAAACTACCTTGGAAGATCATCAAGAGCTTTTAAAGACTCATGAGAAGCTACACTTTGAAAAGCTCAAACTTGAGCAAGCGCATGGGTTCTTAAAGGCAATCAATGATGATCTTCATAAGGGAAGTTCTTCTTACATTGCCAAGCATTTACTCTTGTCTACTTACATGCCACAAGTAAAATCTAGCAACAAGAGCAAGAAAGATTCTTCTTCTAGTAGTAACAATAATCATGTTATATCCAATGTTGTTGCTACTAGTAGTTCTCTTGATTCCACTAATGATTCTCTTAGTCAAGTTACACTTGAGCAAGAAAATAGCTTATTGAAGGGAATTATAGAGAAAGGTGTTTATAAGAGCCTTGCTGTAAGTAAGCAATTTGACGAAATTGTATGCAAGCAAGGAAGGCACCGGAAGAATCAAGGTGTTGGTTTTGAACGAAAGTTCAATGCCAATGGACTTGAGTGGGAAGAAGATCAATACCCCAAGACGAAGTTTGTTCCTCAACAAGAGAATTATGATCCTACTTCTTTCAAGGGGACACAAGCTCAAGATGATCTTCCACCACAAGACCACAAGCAAAAAGGCAAGGATAAGCTTCGAGAGGAGATTGATGCATTTGAAGAAGCTCCCAAGGCCTTGGTCAAGTGGGTTCCCAAGACTACATCAAGCTGTACCACATCAAGTACGAGTACAACTCCAAGGATTCCCATCAAATTGATGTGGATCCTGAAGAAGAAGAACTAGAGATTTCTTGAGGGTGACTCCACCAACATACTTCACTCATATCATTTTGGTGAGAACAAGTGCAAACAACTTTCACATCTTGCACTAGTTCAAGGAGTCACAAACCCTCTTGTTGGTAAGACAAGGGACAAGGTAACCTAATGCTTTCATGGACATCATCTTGTGTGAACTTCACTCTATGTCTATGGATATCCTTGTTTGTTCCTTGTCGGACTAACCCGTCTAGGTATTGAAAGTGCAACTCACTCCAATGGATTTCTCCAAATGATCTACATCAACATTGAGCATCCACATCTTCAATATCTACATGAAGTCATCATCGATAAAACCCAAGGTTAGTTCATCCCTCTTAGGGGGGATATCACATCTAGGCGGAGCTTTACTCTAAGTATTGAGCTAAAACAACTCTAATGGTGTGAACACAATAGTGCTTTATGTAAAAGTGGCAACCCCACTTGTGCTCAAACGATGAGTATGACCTATGATCAAATGTTCTCATTTGATTCCTAAGCCAATATACTCATATATAGATGACCTACTCATCGCTAATTGCTTGTTAGATGCTAGAGTGTTTGTGCATTCTTTGTCACATATTTCATTTGCCATTTTATTGTGTGAGCATGTTGATTGCATACTTTTATCATTTGAGGACATCAATTTGTTGCTTTGATTGTTTGGATATTTTTATTTTGCCAAATGGATGGAAAAGAATGCCTAAGAACTTCCTCTAGCAAATCGGTGTGATCGAGTTTAACTCTCAGTGAAACCCTAGCAATCTTGGAGTCACCGAACTGTGTCTCGGTCTGACCAATTCCACTAGTTTAGACTCCAAAAGTTGCTTCGATGTCACCGAGTTTAAAAAATCGGTAGCTCTGAAATGCTTTCTGTGGAAAACTAAAACTAATTTTTTGGCTCATCTGTTTTGCAAAACCTCTGCGCTTTGTGATGCTCATCCACTCTATCTCATCTATAACTATTCACAGGGTCAACTATCAGTTTGCAGTGCTAGAATGTCTGATCAGAGTGATAGCCAGAACATCTTAGAAGAGCAGGTGAATCTGAGTGAGGGCACTAGTCCCTCTGGTAGTTATGATGAAGGCAACAGAAGTACTCCTAGCAACCTGTCTAAGGCTGCTACTAGGCATAGGAGGAAGAGGAATTCTGATTCTGAAGATGAGGACTATGTAGGTGTTGAGGAGGAGGTCAGCTCCCAGAAAAAGGTTGTCAAGAAAGAATTTGGCACAACTGCATCTACAAAGCCTAGATTGAACAAGAAGGCTCCTGCAAATAGGGTGCCCATGTCAAAGGCCAGAGCCTCCACTCTTTAAACTTCCAAATCATCTGGTGGAGAGGCTGATGGTGAGGGAAGAAGAGGAACGAAAGGGTCAAGAGGACCATGGCCAAAGTTATTGGGAAACCCTCAATGATGATTCAGTCTGATGAAGAAGAGGAAGAGGAAGAGGATGCTGCACCAGCACCTAAAGCTCCAAAGCTGATGGGGGATGCCATCATGTCCAGGGCTACTCCTGCAAAGCCCAAGACTGCCCCCAAAACTTCTGCTCCAACCCCCAAGACTGCACCAAAGAGGAGCACAAGGAATATACCAGCTGCTGAGAAGAACAAGGCCCAGTGCCTGAGATTGAAGAAGAAGAAGATGCTAAAGCCCAAGTTCTTAGGAAGCTCAAGCCCAATATCCTTGACCATGATGACAACCATCCACTGGCAAAAAATATGAAAATCAGAAAGGATGCAGGTCTCAGATTATGGAGGGAATCAGATCCATATGCTGTGAGGAGATGGATTGTTGTGGATTATAGGTTTCACACCAAGGAGCAGCAGGACTTCTATGAGACTATTCTGCTAGATAAGAAGCCTATTGTCTGTGATATGAAGTGGGCAGACTAGAAATATATTGACAACAATGAAGACCACTTCCCAGGAGTGCATCAGCGCTTCAAACTATGTGGAGTAGACACTTTTGTGGGTAAAAAACTCACCAAGTGGAATGATGAGCTCATTATGCAATTCTATTCCACAACCCATTTCTATCCTGATGGAAGGATTGTTTGGATGTCTGAAGGTACGAGGTACCAATCAATAGTTGCTGAATGGGCCAAGCTGATAAATGCCCCTGCAGAGCATGAAGATGGCATAGATGTCTATGCCAAGAAGAAGAAAGACCACAACTCCATGGCTAACATGTATAAGGAGATTCCTGACAAAGCTTTGGAGACTCACAAGATGGGCTCTGTATATTATCTGTTGTCTGGACTGACCACCATCAACACTATCTTGAGGCACACCTTGTTGCCCAAATCAGGAGATCATAGGATGATCAGAGGCTATTCTATAAACTTGTTGCAGTTGTTTGATGTGTCCCAGAAGTTCAAAGTGACGAGTCTAATTGTTGACACAATCAAAAGGACAGCTGCAGATCAGAAGAGATCTTGTGGGTATGCTCCACACATCCAGATGCTCATCAACTCCAAGATGGGCACATGCACATACTTATTGGACAAGGACCATCTTCCCTTGAGGCCTGACTTTGAGGACAACACAGTTGTCATGAATGATGAAGATCCCACATCTGTAGAGTCTAAAGAGAAGAGGGAGAAAGCAAAGGCTGAGAAGGCAACCAAGATGCCAAGTGTTGAAGAGGCTTCACAAGTGTTTCTCAAGTCTAAGCAAGATCAACTTGGATATCTTATTCAAGCAACTTTGTGGATTGAGAAAGGATTGGCCACCCTGACTCAGAATCAAGAGAGCCCAGAGAGGATCATTCAGACAAAATTCTATGATCTTGACTTGAAGGTGATAGAGATGCAGATAGCTGTTGAGCAGCTCCAGGAAGAAGCTGAGGAGAAGAAAGGGAAAGCTACCATAGATGCCTTTCAGAGAGTGCCTAGGGCAAGGAGATCTGCAGCAGTGCATGTGATAGACACAAGAGCTACTACATCAGCACCTGCAGCTACAACATCAGTAGCTCCTCCAGTTGCCACTCCACCAGCTCCAACAACTTCAACAGATGCATTAGTCCTTGGAGTCCTCTCAACGCCACCTCCCGAAGATCAAGCCTAGAGAGACGCATAACACTATGCATTTTTGAGCTTTTTGGTAACTTGTTGCCAAAGGGGGAGAAAGTGTATAGATCATAGGCTTCGAGAGAGAGAGAGAGAGCTTGCTTCTTTTTGCTATCTCTTTTGCTACTTGGTTGATACTTATTTGCGTGCTTGCTTGGATGATACTTTATGTGTGTGTGAGATACTTGTATGGTCATGTGTTTGATCATATCATACTTATGCTTGTGCTTGAATGATGCTACTATTTATCTCTTATGTATGATCATTCACTTTGCCTTGGTGATGAGTGCATATTTCATATTCTATCATTTTGAGCGCTCCAGCAAGATGTATGTGACATGGAAGAGTAACCCGTGATCCTAATCGATTGTGCATTTTCATTCAAAAGCAAATTTTATATAATGCACAAATTTATGGGGACCTCTTGTTTATCATATACTTCTCAATAGACGATATATTTCAATCTTATTATCATTTGTCGAAGCTTTGATCTATATGTTGTCATCAATTACCAAAAAGGGGGAGATTGAAGGTGCAACTATTCCTGGGTTGTTTTGGTAATTCCTAACAACATATAACTCATTGAAGTAATGCTTTTTCAGGATGATCATTTTAGAAAGTTCAGTGATTGGCATGGCATGGACTAGGAATATGGACCCCTCAAAATGCTAAGGACACATATTGGCTCAAGCTCAAGACTCTACATTTTCATTTTAGTGATCCAAGATCACATTGAGTCCATAGGAAAAGCCAATACTATTAAAAGGGAATGAGGTGTTGCTTAATGGCTTGCTTGCTCAAAATGCTTAGTGATATGCTCCAAAGCCCTTGAGGGAGTCCTGGATTAGGGGGTCTCCGGACAGCCAGACTATATCCTTTGGCTGGACTGTTGGACAATGAAGATACAAGATTGAAGACTTCGTCTCGTGTCCGGATGTGACTCTACTTGGCGTGGAAGGAAATCTAGGCAATACGGATATGTATATCTCCTCTTTTGTAACTGACCTTGTGTAACCCTAGCCCTTTCTAGTGTCTATATAAACCGGAGGGTTTTAGTCCGTAGGACAACAGACAATCATACCATAGGCTAGCTTCTAGGGTTTAGCCTCTCTGATCTCTTGGTAGATCTACTCTTGTACTACCCATATCATCAATTTTAATCAAGCAGGACGTAGGGTTTTACCTCCATCAAGAGGGCCCGAATCTGGGTAAAACATCGTGTTCCCTACCTCCTATTACCATCTGCCTTAGACGCACAGTTCGGGACCCCCTACCCGAGATCCGCCCGTTTTGACACCGACATTGGTGCTTTCATTGAGAGTTCCTCTGTGTCGTCGCCATTAGGCTTGATGGCTCCTTCTATCATCGATAGCGATGCAGTCTAGGGTGAGACTTTTCTCCCCGGACAGATCTTTGTGTTCGGCGGCTTCGCACTGCGGGCCAACTCGCTTAGCCATCTGGAGCAGATTGAAAGTTACGCCCCTGGCCACCAGGTCAGGTTTGGAAGCTTAAACTACACGGCCGATATCCGCGGAGACTTGATCTTCGATGGATTCGAGCCCCTGCCTTGTGCGTCACGCGGTCACGATGAGTATGATTTAGTTCTGCCATCGGACAGTGTTCAAGAAATCACACCGGCAGCCGCTCCGACCCTTAATTCGGAGCCAGTTGCGCCTCCCATGGACGGGTGGATAGACACCGCCACAGAGGCCGCATCCCCAACGGCGATCGAGCCGAATATCGATCTTACCCTTCATGAGAGCCGTGTTGTTAAACTGTCGGATACTTCTCCGGCCACGGACTCCAAACCGCCTGCGCCCGTTCCTATTGAATCTGGTTGGGCGCCGATCATGGAGTTTACCTCTGCGGATATCTTTCAGCACTCGCCCTTCGGCAACATACTGAATTCATTAAAGTCTCTCTCCTTATCAGGAGAGTCCTGGCCGAAATATGTCCGGCAGGATTGGGATGCGGATGACGAAGAAATTCGCTGCCCACCCACCACCCACTTAGTAGCCACTGTCGATGACTTAACCGACATGCTCGACTCTAACTCTGAAGACATCCACGGTATGGACGACGATGCAGGAGACGAACAGGAACCACTGCCCACGGGGCACTGGACGCCCACTTCATCACATGACGTATACATGGTGGACACACCAAAAGAAGACGATGACGAGGAATGAAAGGATGCAACGAAGGGTTGTCCCCTCGAGAAGCAGTCAAAGCAGCGACGTAGCGCCGCTCCAAATTCCGCCTCGGCAGAAACAACAATCATATAGACCCGGCGTTGGAGCAGGGTGAACCATCGCTGGACCACGGCAACACGGAGAATCAAACCGAACAACCCAACTCCGTCAAAGATAATAGTCCAGACGACATCACACCGGATAGACACCCGGAGCAACAGAATGCCCATCAAAGGCTCGTTGCCACCGCGAGGAGTCTAAAAAAGCAGAAGCAAAGGCTCAAGGCTGCGCAAGACACACTCAGAATTAGATGGAGTAAAGTGCTCAAGACAGCAGCGAAGTACGGCAGTAATCACCCCACCAAGAGCTACCCGAAGCAGAAGTTGCTACCTGAATTCGATGAGGAGGCCTTAGGTTCCCCACAACCAAAAATTAAAACGGCCATCTGGCCGGATAGACGACCTCACGGCCAACATAGAGCGGCAAACAACGCTGCAAGTAAGCCAATACGCGATCCACGCGAGGGCTCGCATCAAAAGGACGACGCAACCAGATCCATCTATGGACCACGCAAGCGCGCTCCAGCATACGATGCAACACAACAAACATCCGAACAACGCGGTACACCAGATACAGGGGTGCCGCACACCCCCTATGTTTCATCGACGAGGTGCTGGACCATGAATTTCCAGAGGGATTCAAACCCGTAAACATAGAGGCATACGACGGAACAACAGACCCAGGGGTATGGATTGAGGACTATATCCTCCATATCCATATGGCTCAAGGAGATGATCTCCGGGCCATTAAGTATTTACCCCTCAAACTCAAAGGACCAGCTCGGCACTGGCTTAAAAGCCTCCCCGAAAGCTCCATTGGAAGCTGGGAAGAGCTCGAAGACGCTTTTAGGGCAAATTTTCAAGGGACTTATGTCCGACCTCCGGACATGGACGATTTGAGTCATATAACTCAACATCCCGGAGAGTCAGCCCGAAAGCTTTGGAACAGGTTTCTTACTAAAAAGAACCAAATAGTCGATTGTCCGGACGCCGAAGCCTTGGCAGCTTTTAAGCATAGCGTCCGTGACAAATGGCTTGCCAGACACCTCGGCCAAGAAAAGCCGAGAACAATGGCAGCATTAACAAGCCTCATGACCCGTTTTTGCGCGGGTGAGGACAGCTGGCTAGCCAGATGCAGCACCAGCGACCCAAGTACATCCGAAATTAGAGACGGAAATGGGAAATCACGACGCAACAAAAATAATACACGCCGGAATAAAGAAGATAGCCTGAAGAGCACGGCAGTAAACGCCGGATTCAGAAGCTCTCGGCCAGGTCAGCAAAAGCCGCCCTCTAAAGGCAGTAGAGACGAACTGTCCAGCTTAAACAAAATTCTGGACCAAATATGTCAGATCCATAGCACCCCTGGTAAACATGCTAATCATACCCACAGAGAATGTTGGGTCTTCAAGCAGTCCGGCAAGCTCAACGTCGTACACAAGGGGGAGGATACACCAAGCGAAGACGAGGATGAGCCTCTCAAGCAAGACACTGGTGAACAAAAGAAATTTCCACCAGATGTCAAAACAGTGAACGTGTTACACGTGATCAAGGGGAGAAACAAATCGGCACTCCCAGAGAAATATGCCCAAGGGCCTATCACCGCGGAGTCCTGTCACTGGTCGTCTCAACCGATCACGTTCGACCATCGGGATTACCCAGCAAGTATCCCGCGTGCAGGATGGGCTGCCTTGGTATTAGACCCAATAATTGACGGATACCATTTCACATGAGTCCTGATGGACGGTGGCGGCAGTCTAAACCTGATATATCAGGACACAATCCGCAAAATGGGGATAGACCCAATGAAAATTTTCCACAACAATACTACCTTTAAAGGAGTAACGCCAGGCCCAGGGGCTCATTGCATGGGCTCCCTGCTACTAGAGGTTATATTCGGCTTCCCCGATAACTTCCGTAGCGAAAATTTAACATTCCACATTGCTCCGTTCCAAAGTGGCTATCAAGCACTACTTGGACGCGAAGCTTTCGCTCGCTTTTATGCAATACCGCATTACGCTTCCCTCAGGCTTAAGATGCCCGGTCCACGTGGCATCATTACAGTGAATGGAAATATTGAGGGATCCTTGCGCCGAAGAGAGTGCGACTGCCTTGGCAGCCGCACACTAAAAACAGCCTCACCAACTAAAGCATTTGATAGGTCGTCAAGACCACGGACACGGTTAGATGAGTCCGACGCAGCTATATGTAATTCACACAGGTTTGATAGGCCACACCCCTATTACAAATACAGGGGGCTCAACGTGCACAGACAAGTGGCAATTTTTACTCATCTTGAATTGTACATGGTTTCTTTAAACCTACCTTTTTGCATGACAAATTTTCACCTAAGTTTCTCTCTTTTACAGATGACCATCGTGCTACACCCGTCCAGGATACGGCACAACGGAGACACAGGCGCAGACGTGCAGCAGGGACCCGTTCCAAGGATTCTTTTTAGATTAAGACCCTGCGTAAACCTTTTTTACTGTCTCTTGTTGATACACATCCCTCGGATTCTCAGTACAATTGAGAAGGATGTTGGCGTCTTGGCATGTGGCCACGTCAGAATAATGCACGTACCTGGACACCAGGGGCTTCTTACAAAGGGAACTGTTTAGGCCCGATTTACACCATAAAGACCGAATAACTTAGGGAGTGTTCAGCGTCGCAAGTTTGGCCTTATATGCATCAGCTCCGAATCATGTCTTTGGTCAAATGTTGGGTTTGCCCGGCTCCTGTGTTTTTCTACCTTACGTTCCACTCTATCGGCTACGGCGGCACCAGGAGAACTGCTGCGATTGTGCCCTGGTTCATCCGGACGAGCACCTCAGTAGAGAAAGCCGAAAACTGACTGTCATGATATAGTGTGAGACTGGTCAACCACTCGATGACCTATCGGAATGTTAGAATTCCTCCGCCTTAACGAAGGGCCGTTTCCCGGCCAGGCATGTACGCACCCTGAATTCGGATGAGTGCGGAGCCACCAGGGGCTATATAGTAGCCCCACTGTCAAACTCCTATGGCTAAGTGAAAGTGTTAAAGCATTATAGTCCGGTTGCCTAGTTCGCTGCGCTATCACCTCCTTATTAGGACCAAGACGTTGGATTAAGTGTGAATACGCATCTTCTGCGAACACCCCCGCATTATATGCGTGGGGGCTGAAGCCAACGACTGCAATCTTTTAGGTTATACGCATGTATACATAAACAGCCGCACATGAGGCATCATATTACTTTCGGGCAAAAGTATAAATACAACCTTGATAAATTTCATTAAAACATTGTTCTTACAATGGGAATACATGTCACTCAAACATAATACTCTTCGAGCACTGGGCCTCTATCAAACGAGCACCCTCAAGAACTTCTTCAAAATAGTGCTCGACAGCCACTCAGCCTATATGGCCGAACCCTGCGCCGCAATAGTGGTAGCATCCATCTCCGCCCAGTATGCTTTGACACGGGCAAGGGCCATCCGCGAGCCTTCTATACACGTCGACCTCTTGATTGCATTAATGCGCGGCACCGCTCCAAGGAACTGTTGCACTAAGCTGAAATAGCTGTTCGGCTTCGGTTTTTCCGGCCATAGATGATCTACGACGGACCTCATGGCGAGTCCGGACAATCTATTGAGTTCGGCCCATTCGGCTAGCTGATCAGTCAAGGGAAGCGGACGCTCTGGAATGTTAAATTGCGACCAGAATAGCTTGTCCACTTCACGATCTGTCTGATCTCGGAAGTATTCGGCCGCATCGACAGCACTCGCCGTCAAATCTAGATATGCGTCTGCCGAACTCCACAGCCGATCCAGAGGGGCATACCGCGGATCTCCGAACTTCCTTCACAGCAAAAAGGGCTTCCCAGCCACAATATCACCAGCTTCACGCAGCTCTTCCTTCTTTGCCCTCATGGCAGAGCGGGTGTCTTTGGCCGCCATCGTGGCCTTTTCGAGGTCCGTCGCCTTTGCTTGGTTTTCTTCTTCAAGGAACCGGCAACGGTCGGCAGTGTCTTTTAACTTTACAGCCATCTTGGCCATCTTTTCTTTGCTCTCGCAATGCGCGGCCTTCTCGGCGCTTAACTCTTTGGCCGCCTTTAAAGCGGCCGCATTACTAATCCTTGTTTGTTAGTTGGCTCGGGCAAGTTCGGCCCGAAGGGTCTCCACGGCGGCAACTCTATCTGCAGTCACAACATATTAAAGATACTAGCATCATGCTGCTCTTACTATGTGACATTGACCGGAAAACATTACACCCTGTGCCTCGTCAAGCCGCTTGTTAACAAGCTCGATGTCGCCATCTGCCGCATCCAGTTGCCGCTTTAGTTCAGCAAACTCATTAGTCCGGCCAGCCACCGGAGCTCCCATCACCTGCGCATAAAGCGCTATGGTTATTACCTAGGACTACGATCCTCCATTCGCCGCCGTTCTCGACGACGACCAGAGTCTCAGGGGCTACTATCTACACAGGGCACACCTAAAAATGTGCGGTACTATCAAAAAGTATATCATTTCACGTATCTTCAGAGGCAGTCCTCTTCCTTCCCCGAAGCGAGAGAAGGTCAGATTCTTCCCCTTGGTTATCCTCCTTCACGGAGGCACTCATTCCCTCGGTTGGAATTGGTAGCGATGGGGGCCCGCTTTCGACCTCATTATTCTCCTTTTATCTTCCTTTGAGGGCTCCGGGCAAGGTGCTAGCTCGAGCATCTTTTCCAGTACCGGATTATCCAAACCCTCAGGAAGGGGGGCCGAACACCAAATCATCTTTGCCCTTGTTAGCCAGTCCTGGTCAAAGAGCGATTTCTCAGAATGACGTCATGGTAAATGAAAGACGGTGTGTTCGGCTAAAGGATTACTTACTTGGTCGGCGATACGGTTGCTGCTCAGGCCCACATCCTCGGTAGTATCCGGACACTCTATTTGGGGTCCGAAGAATGATTTGTACATCTCCTCATGCGTTAGGCTGAGGAAATTCTGAATAGTGCGCGGCCCTTCTGGGTTGAACTCCCACACGCGGAGGGGCCGGCGTTTGCAAGGCTGGACTCGACGAACCAGTATGACTTGCACCACCGTAACCAGACTGAAATCTCCTTCGAAGAGATCTTGAATGCGGCTCTGCAGTATAGGCATGTCCTTGGCTGGACCCCAGCTCAGTCCTCTGCTAATCCATGACATCAGTTGTGGTGGAGGGCCCGAGCGGAAAGCAGGGGCAGCCACCCACTTGGCACTTCTAGGAGCTGTGATGTAAAACCACTCCCATTGCCACAATCCGGACACCTCTGGAAAGGAACCTTTTGGCCACGAAGCTCATGCTATCTTGCTTATTAATGCGCCTCCGCACGCTGCATACTGCCCCTCGACCATCTTCGGCTTCACGTCAAAGGTCTTGAGCCACAGGACGAAGCGAGGGGTAATGCAGAGGAAGGCCTCACATACGACAATAAATGCCGAGATGTGGAGAAAGGAGTCTGGGGCTAGATCGTGGAAATCTAGCCCGTAATAGAACATCAAACCCCTAACGAAGGGATCCAGAGTGAGGCCTAGACCTCGGAGGAAGTGGGAGACGAACACAACGCTCTCGTCCGGTTTGGGAGTAGGGATGACCTGCCCTCGGGTGGGCAGCCTAAGCGAAATTTGACGTGAAGGGCATCTGTCCTCCCTCAACTTCTTGATATCCTCCTCTGTAATGGAGGAGGGCATCCACCGGCCTTGAAGGCTAGATCCGGACATGATTGAAGGTCCGAAGCGCCTGACCTGGGCTTTGGGTGTTAGAACTCGAGGCGGGGGAAGGATTCGATTGAGCACGGGAGGGAAAAAAGTAAAAGCCTTGTCCCTTTATAAAGAGGGTGAATATCAAGCGTCCTCTCCGTAGCCGTTTGGGACTTGGCTATAATCTAGGAGCCCTAGACACAGTTGGGTTACCCACGACCGTATTGATGAGAATCCCGTAATTAGGGGAACACGATCTCTGCTTTGACAAGATGTGTCAAGAAACCGCCTCGCGTTGTGTGTGGAGATGGTTGAAGAAAAACGGTTCGAATAAGCACCGAGCCATGGCATGATGTCATGTTGCCAAAACGTGTCAGCAGATTAAGATTTGTGGAAATATTATTCTCTCTACGATGGTATGTGGAACTTATTTTGCAGGGTCGAACACTATCCTTGTATTCAAATTCTTCTGTGATGTGTTTGGAGGAGGAAACCGCCTTGCAATGCCGAAGACAATACTGCGCGACAGACTCATCGTCATTGAAAGCCTGGTTCAGGGGCTACTAAGGGAGTCCTGGATTAGGGGGTCTCCGGACAGCCGGACTATATCCTTTGGCCGGACTGTTGGACTATGAAGATACAAGATTGAAGACTTCGTATTGTGTCCGGATGGGACTCTACTTGGCATGGAAGGTAAGCTAGGCAATACGGATATGTATATCTCCTCTTTTGTAACCGAACTTGTGTAACCCTAGCCCTTTCCGGTGTCTATATAAACCGGAGGGTTTTAGTCCGTAGGACAACAGACAATCATACCATAGGCTAGCTTCTAGGGTTTAGCCTCTCTGATCTCGTGGTAGATCTACTCTTGTACTACCCATATCATCAATATTAATCAAGCAGGATGTAGGGTTTTACCTCCATCAAGAGGGCCCGAACCTGGGTAAAACATCGTGTTCCCTGCCTCATGTTACCATCCGCCTTAGACGCACAGTTCGGGACCCCCTACCCGAGATCCGCCGGTTTTGACACCGACAGCCCTCAACCACTTTCTCATATCCACATATGTCCTAAACCTAAAGTCATACTTGGCCCACCCGATTTTCTCTATCCGGCGCCACCGAGTTCATTTGACATAGCCATAGCCAGACACCCTAATCAGTTCGGTCTCACCGATAGGGAGCTCGATCTCATCGAGATGGGATTGCAAACTTTCTGTTTCCCTTCATAACGTTTCAGTCTAACCGAGATGAGCGATCTGTCCCACCTAGTTTGCAATGCAATCTCTCTATTTCCCTTCCATAACGTTTCGGTCTCACCGAAATGAGCGATCGGTCCCACCGAGTTTGCCTGACCAACTCTCTGGTTGCCTATTATAGAAATCGGCCTCACCAAGTTTATGTGATTGGTCTCACCGAGATTACGTTATGCCCTAACCCTAATGAAATCGGTCCCACCGAAAATCCTAACTTTCACATTTTGAACTAAATCGGTCTGACCGAGTTTGAGTATTCGGTCCCACCGAGTTTGGTAAATTGTGTGTAACAGTTAGATTTTGTGTGGAGGCTATATACCCCTCCACCCTTCCCCCATTCTTGGAGAGAGCCATCAGAACATGCCTACACTTTCAACATTCATTTTCTGAGAGAGAACCACCTACTCATGTGTTGAGACCAAGATATTTCAATCGAACCACAAGAATCTTGATCTGTAGCCTTCCCCAAGTTGCTTTCCACTCAAATCATCTTTGCACAAAATCCAAATCAGTGAGAGAGAGTTGAGTGTTGGGGAGACTATCATTCGAAGCACAAGAGCAAGGAGTTCATCATCAACACACCATCTATTACCTTTTGGAGAGTGGTGTCTCCTAGATTGGTTAGGTGTCACTTGGGAGCGTCCGTCAAGATTGTGGAGTTGAACCAAGGAGTTTGTAAGGGCAAGGAGATCGCCTACTTCATGAAGATCTACCCAAGTGAGGCAAGTCCTTCATGGGCGATGGCCATGGTGGGATAAACAAGGTTGCTTCTTCATGGACCCTTCATGGATGGAGCCCTCCATGGACTCAGGAAACCGTTACCCTTCGTGGCTTGAAGTCTCCATCAATGTGGATGTACGATAGCACCACCTATCGGAACCACGCCAAAAATATCCATGTCTACATTGCGTTTGCTCCCTCCAAACTCCTCCCCTTTACCTTCATATGCAATGATTTACATTCCGCTGCTATACTCTTAGACTTGCATGTGTAGGTTGATTGCTTGACTTGTGATAAGTTGCTAACATCTGACAAGACTTAAAATTGGGAAAAGACTAGATTTTTATTTTGTCAAGTAGTCTAATCATCCCCCTTTAGACATACTTTCGATCCTACATATACCCGCCATGAGCCTCAACACTCATCGGACCGCATACATCAGTATGTATTATTTCCAATAAGTCAGTGCCTCGCTCCATTGTTCCGAAGAAAGGAGTCTTAGTAATCTTGCCCATGAGGCATGGTTTGCAAGCATCAAGTGATTCATAATCAAGTGGTTCCAAAAGCCCATCCGCAAGGAGTTTCTTCATGCGCTTTAAAACAATATGACCTAAACGATAGTGCCACAAATAAGTTGCACTATCATTATTAAGGTTACATCTTTTGGCTTCAATATTATGAATATGTGTATCACTACGATCGAGATTCAACAAAAATAGACCACTCATCAAGCGTGCATGACCATAAAAGATATTACTCGTATAAATAGAACAACCATTATTCTCATAAAAGATATTACTCGTATAAATAGAACAACCATTATTCTCTGATTTAAATGAATAACCGTCTCACATCAAACAAGATCCAGATATAATGTTCATGCTCAACGCTGGCACCAAATAACAATTATTCAGTTCTAAAACTAATCCTGAAGGTTGATGTAGAGGTAGCGTGCCGATGGCGATCACATTGACCTTGGAACCATTTCCGACGCGCATCGTCACCTCGTACTTAGCCAATCTTCATTTAATCTGTAGCCCTTGTTTCGAGTTGCAAATCTGAGCAACATAACTAGTATCAAATACCCAGGCGCTACTACGAGCATTAGTAAGGTACACATCAATAACATGTATATGAAATATACCTTTCACTTTGCCATCGGTCTTATACGCCAAATACTTGGGGCAGTTCTGCTTCTAGTGACCAGTCCCTTTGCAGTAGAGGCACTCAGGTTTAGGCTTAGGTCCAGACTTGGGCTTCTTCCTGGGAGCAGCAACTTGTTTGCTATTCTTCTTGAAGGTCCCCTTCTTCCCTTTGCCCTTTTTCTTGAAACTAGTGGTCTTGTTAACAATCAACACTTGATGTTCCTTCTTGATTTCTACCTCCTCAGCTTTAAGCATCACGAAGAGCTCGGGAATTGTCTTTTCCATCCCTGGCATGTTATAGTTCATCATGAAGCCTTTATAGCTTGGTGGTAGTGATTGAAGAACTCTTTAAATGACACTATCATCAGGAAGATTAACTCCCAGCTGAGTCAAGTGGTTATGGTACCCAGACATTCTGAGTATGTGTTCACTGACAGAACTATTCTCCTCCATTTTGCAACTATAGAACTTGTTGGAGACTTCATATCCCCCAACTCGGGCATTTGCTTGAAATATTAACTTCAATTCCTGGAACATCTCATATGCTCCATGACATTCAAAATGTCTTTGAAGTCCCGATTCTAAGCCATAAAGCATGG
Source organism: Triticum dicoccoides (assembly GCF_002162155.2). Lineage (NCBI taxonomy): Eukaryota > Viridiplantae > Streptophyta > Magnoliopsida > Poales > Poaceae > Triticum > Triticum dicoccoides. The sequence goes on along the minus strand of NC_041386.1, from coordinate 427,224,665 downwards.
CACACTAAACTATTGAGTAGTCATCAGCTTTAGTCTGCCAGACATTCATAATGTCCGGAGTTGCTCCTGCAGTGGGTCTTGCACCTAGCGGTGCTTCCAGGACGTAATTCTTCTATGCAGCAACGAGGATAATCCTCAAGTTATGGACCCAGTCCGTGTAGTTGCAACCATCATCTTTCAACTTAGCTTTCTCTAGGAACGCATTAAAATTCAAGGGAACGGTAGCATGGGCCATTGATCTACAATAACATAGATATGCAAAAACTATCAGGACAAAGTTCATGATAAATTAAAGTTCAATTAATCATATTACTTAAGAACTCACACTTAGATAGACATCCCTCTAGTCATCTAAATGATCACATGATCCATATCAACTAAACCATGTCGTGTCATCACGTGAGATGGAGTAGTTTTCAATGGTGAACGTCTTTGTGTTGATCATATCTATATGTGATTCACGTTCGACCTTTTGGTCTCAGTGTTCCAAGGCCATATCTGCATATGCTAGGCTCATCAAGTTTAACCCAAGTATTCTGCACGTGCAAAACTGTCTTGCACCCATTGTATGTGAACGTAGAGCTTATCACACCCGATCATCACGTGGTGTCTCGGCACGACGAACTGTAGCAATGGTGCATTTTCAGGGAGAACACTTATACCTTGAAATTTAGTGAGGGATCATCGTATAATGCTACCGTCGTACTAAGCAAAATAAGATCCATAAAAGATAAACATCACATGCAATCAAAATATGTGACATGATATGGCCATCATCATCTTGTTCCTTTGTTCTCCATCTCCAAAGCACTGTCATGATCTCCATCATCACCGTCTTGACACCTTGATATCCATTGTAGCATCATTGTCGCCTCACCAACTATTGCTTCTATGACTATCACTACCGCTTAGTGATAAAGTAAAGCAATTACATGGCGATTGCGTTTCATACAATAAAGCGACAACCATAAGGCTCCTGCCAGTTGCCGATAACTTTTACAAAACATGACCATCTCATACAAGAATTTATATCTCATCACATCTTGACCATATTATATCACAACATGCACTACAAAAAAATACACTTCCGTGATGATACGTGTTTGTCACAGTAGGTCACGTTTTCTGTCATGCATGTACATCCATGACAAATTTATGACAAAATCAAGATAGTCATACTTGTGCTGTCATAGAAGTGTTCCATGACATTACCAAAATTATCATGACGGAAGTGTCCACTTCCATGATGATAAATCGCGTGTCACAGAAGTGCTTTCGTCAAGGGTGACCGACACATGGCATCCACCATAACGGAACGCCGTTAAGCTATCGGGTCCGGTTTTGGATCCGATAACCCGTTAACAGCCTGGACCAATGGGGATTTTCCACGTGTAAAATCATCACTGGCCGGAGGAAACACGTGTCAGCTCCGCGTTGGCACAGGTGTCACTCATCCAATGGGCGAGATGCGCCTATGATATGTTAACACGTGGACCGGCCCAAAAGTGGCCCATAAAGTTTAAATGGGCCGGCCCAACTAAAGGCCCACAAGATTTAGCGGACCATAATGTGTCGGCCCAGCTAAAGGCCCACAAGATTTTGCGGGCCATAATGGGCCGACCCAGTTAAAGGCCCACAAGATTTTTACGGGCCATAATGGGCTGGCCCAGGTGAAGGCCCACAAGATTTTTGTGGGCCATAATGGGCCGGCCCAGCTAAAGGCCCACGAGATTTCACCGACATTAATGGGCCGGCCCAGCTGTAGGTCCACGCATTAACTGGCCGGCGCATTAACTGGCTGCCACGTTCCGGGCCTAATTATGGCCCATATGAGACCCGGCCCATTAAAAGCCTACCACGTTCTGGGCCAAATTACAGCCCAGATCAGGTCCAACCCTTTAGGAGGCTTTGGGCTAAATTATGGCCCATATCAAATTCAGCCCGTCAACTGGACGCTATGCTTTTGGGCCCACTTGCTAAAGGCCCATTTAGTAATTCGGCCTGATATTAGTTTCGGCCTGTTAAGGGCCTGTTTAACATTTTGGCCCTATATTAATTTTGGCCTGTTAAAAGCCCGTCATATAGTTGGGCCTAACTATGACCCGGTTTGCATCCGGCCTGCTCGCAACCGATATCTGATTGGGCCAAACAAGGATCGAGACAATTTTGGCCTATTATAAGCCCATGATTTGAGTGGCACACTCATGGGCCGGGGTCTATTTCGGCCTGCTGCCTGCCCGTGAGCTGTTCGGCACGTTTCAGGCCCAACCTACTTTTCAGCCTCCTAAAGGCCCATTGAGTTTTCTTGGGAAAATAGGGCCGGCAGTTTACTTGGCCTATTAAAGGCCCGAATCTACTAGTGGGCTAGTTTACATTTAGGCCTGTTAACGGACCAAGATGACGGGGTCCATGATGCGGATCATACAGGTGATTTGCATGACGACCGTTTGGTCGGTTTACTGCGAAGACATGATATATCTAAAGTAAAATAACGGCATCATCATGAATAAGAAAAAAAACCTAGACTATACAATAAAGAAATTACAGCATATTACATCCACTAGGCATCAAAGTTCGCCACTATGATAATAAAGCACAAGCAGACAGCAGATTACATACACTGGGCATCAAAGATAACCACTAGTGCAACTAAACATGCCAAAAAAATAATATACAAAACCGACATCACTCCAATAGAGTTCGAGAAAGGTTAGCCCTACTCGGGAGCTGCAGCGCAAGCAGCTGAGCAAGCTGGTGAGACTGCACTTGTTTGACACTTATATCCTACTCACTCTGAAAGATAAACAAGCAAACAGATGACAGGTTTTGCACATATAAGTATCAGTGCTGACAATTCATCACATTTCTTACTAATGAATAAAGTGACACAGTTTAAAATAGCATTAACACAATATGGTATTGCTCAGGTCAAGACATGGCAGGAAATGACATTGTGAAGGAGTTGGCAGCTTCACGACACCACTGGATTACCTATCAAGAACTCATAAGTATCAATGGTTAGTGTGCTGTCAATTTATCCCATTTCAGATTGGCAAAATAAGATCACTTGCTTTGTATAGTTTAATTTACATGGTATGAAGAAGGAACTTGGTTGTACAACTAAAAACTTAAATTGAGAAGGACAAACTTTTGTTTATGAATTGGAGTACATAATAAACTTTAAACATGCAATTTGATGCAAACACCAAAAATAAACAGCTGTTGCAGTCATGCCCAACCAAATATACACAACAAAGTTTGAAGGCTTGAGAAGGACAACCTTACATTATTGGTGAAGGCAGGCTCTATAAAGCCCTTGTCCATGCTGATGGGGGGGGGGCAATTCAAGAAGTTTACCACAGATTCTTCTTCATAAGCATTGCCTTTATTCTACATTTTGTTAAGAGTAAATATAGATGTGAAAATATAAGAAAAAATGGAGAATATTTAAGATAATATGAAGAGTGATGCTACATAACCAAGTAGCTATAAATGTAATAACAGTGATACAGGCAAAAGGTACAGCCAAGAGCAATGCAGAGCTAAACTTCTTCAGTACCATCGGTGTTATCCAACCTTATGTTAAGAGTAAATATAGATCTTATGTGTAGAAAATGGAGGGCAAAGGAAAATAAGCTGCAGAGTGATGGTACATGAACAACTACCTATCAATATAAGTACACTGATAAAGGACATCAGGTACTTACAAGAACAATGCAGAGCTAAATAATTTCATTGGCATTGGATATATTCTACACTAATGTAACCATTCATATAGATCAAATAATTTGGAGCAAATAATTGATAAGCAAGCTATCATGCATGCTGCTATCACATAATGAACCAGGTATGTATGTAAGTACAGTGATACAGGACAACAGGTACTAACAAGAGTAAAGCACCGGGCAACATATTTGCGATATCCTGTCGTTCTTTTCAAACCGGAATTCTTTTTCGAGAAGATTCCTTTCAAAAAAGATCTGTAAGGCACATGTGGAAAAGTAGAAGTTCAAATTGTCATGCGATATCATAGACAGTACCTCATCCTCAGAACGAGACCAGTGCATAACAAGGTTTTTCCATTCAATGTCTTCTAAATTGAGCACAGGAGACTTCACCAGAAATTCGTTTATAGACTTCCATCAAAGTGTGATTTCCTCGGGTAACACTGATACTGCTGCAATGCTTCTTGAAAAGCGCAAGCAAGCTTTGCTCGTCATGACTATCCAGATTGACCCTCGCCTACTTACAACAATGTAGTGTAAATCATTGATGTGTTCAATCAGTAGAAAACAGGAAAATAATCGTCATGAATAATAGCACTTACATGTAAGTGGGACAAGAAGATGTGAAAATGTTGTTTGTCTTCACTATAATCTTCCCATGATTGGAATATATGCAAGTAGTCCCTAACAACATTTAAAGCAATGTCCTTTAAACTAGGAATAACTAGAATGGGGTTCCAATCTGCAGGAATTGGCCGTCTCTGTAGTTGGGATAGGTCTTTGGCCAGTGGACTTGTTGTACTTTTTGCTGGAACGAGATTTTTCTGTGGTACGGCTGGTGCTATGGAAACTGAAATCGGCATACCTTTTGCTGGAGTGCAGGTCCTGTGTGGTGCGGCTAGTGGTGTGTCCAGTAAAGTATGGGTACAGTCTGCTGGAGTCGGTCCTACGTTTTGTGTCACTGGTTGTACAACCAATATAAGTGGGGTGTTGTCTGATTTCTCCGACACAACCACGTTTTTCAAGGACTTTGCTGGTGCTCCTTCAGGTTCGGGAATCACCCTCTTCCTTTTTGATGTCTAATGCACAAGAACAACATTTGAGTGTAAAAACATGGTATGATGACAGATGGAATATGTATTGATAATGGATGGGCATGGTATCTCGAGATATATGATGAGTAAACTAAGCAGATGGCGGTGCAACAAAGTAGAAGAAATGCAAGACAACATATGCAAGATACGCGCAATCAATAAAACCTTGCCAAATTAGAACATGCACCTTGATGGGTGAACAGGACAGGCCATCTGCCTTTGACTCCTCGAGGTTAGAATAGTCATTAGGATCATATTCTGAACAAGAATCAAGAGGTGGTGAGCGTATGAGTTTCATTGCATCCAGAATGGCACTCAACACCTTGGTGCCAATTTTGTAAGTCATTGCAGTGTTTAGCTTCAAGAGTGGACAGCTGCTTGTGCGACACAAAGCAGATACATAGATCATTGTGTAGATATAACAGGAAAAACATAAGCATCAGAGTAAAATCAGCAAAGTGGAACTTGCTGGAATATATGTGCTAGTATTGCCGGTACGACTAGAAAGCCTTTGGATACCAGCTCTCTTCAACTGAAGGTGCAGTACTGTTAATATCAGTGTAACTCTCAAAGGAGACATAGCTCCCCGCATTTCCTTGCTATTCTTATAGGATTCAAGTGGGCAGGCCACTACAAATCCTATTCCCATGTTTACAAAATCCTACGAATCAAAGAGGCCCGACGAGTTCAAAGTGTCCATACCAACCGACCGTATAGACCTCTACACTGCAAATGTCCCTGCTCATATTCACTACAAGGAACATATTGTACTACTATCATACTCCCTTCGTTTCCAAAATATAAGTCTTAGTAGAGATTTCCACTATGGATCACATACAGATGTATCCAGATACATTTTAGAGTGTAGATTCACTCATTTTGCTCCATATGTAGTCCATGGTGGAATCTATACAAAGACTTGTATTTAGGAACGTAGAGAGAGTACTTATTAAAGAAGAATGGAAGAGGAACATGCTAAAAAAGAGCAAGCAGATTTTGGATAATAAAATGTTAGTTGCGCAGTGCCCACACATGATGAACTAGAGTGCATTAAGAAAGAAACTCCCTGCTGTCTCTCTATATGTGGTGCACGTGCTTTTCCGAAAGTAAAGTAGGAACATTAGCTGACCAATTAAATGTTATCTATTTTAGTAATATCAGCATCATATCAGATTCGTACTTGAGCAACAAGTTTGGAATTATGAGTGGCACGTTGTTTAGCTTGATGGACTCAGGAGCAGTGCTAAGCAGGTACGATGATGGTACTGAATATAAAGGCATGTCTGCATTTGGGTCAGTCGACCATTTCAGGCGGTTGGATGAAGATCCTACGTCTCCTAACCCTTCTTCTTCCTCGTCTCTGATTCTTCCCATACAGAACACCGCATGGGCCACCAGTCGAACCATTGGCCCCCACCGCCAGTGTTCCTCCGCCACACCCACCCCCACCCCCACCCCCACCCACGTCGAGTGTTCTTCGTTCGGCGAGGCCCCACCACCGCCCCCAACAACCAAAGTCCCCACCCGAGCCCCTTTGTTCGCACCGGTGAACTCCGGCGAGCTCTAAAAAATCGACTGACCCAATTTTGAAATTTAGTCTACTGTGATTTAACTAGTGTGGAATATAAAAGGCGAAAAACATAAGCATTGGGTGTGTAGTGTTGAGCGTGCCATGGCGGATCTGAAGGTGCAAACCAGACAAAGGAAACTTCGCAACCAATGTTTTCTCTCAACTAGCAAGTAAGTGATGGACAAGAAATCAGAGTAAAGCAGTGGCGATCTATTTTCTTGCTGCGATAAATAAGTTGAGCAGATACGAAAGAGTATCGCCTCTGGTGCCGTGTATGCATCTGCTGAGAATTTGACGGTGCTGCGGTAGCGATGGCTGTCGGTGGCGTGGAAACAGATCTAGGAGGGTAGATGGTAGCGGCGGGGCGCGGTGGACGACACGGTCGTAGGAGCGGCGCCTGCAAGGTGGACGATAGCGGGGATGAAGCGAGAGGACGGGATGCAAGGATCCCGGTCCGAAGCTGTGGATGAGAGAGGTCGATCTCTTGTAATGGATGGCGGCATCGGGGTATCAGCTCCGGCATGGTGGAGGAGGACGGCGGTGGATGGGGTGGCGGACGGAGGAGGCTGCGGTGGAGAGGGTGTTTTGGCGCCCACGGAGTACGAATGGGGAAATGGAGGTGGAGAGGAAGGGGGAACCATGTCTTGAGGGCGCGCTTGTCTCAAATGCAAGGAAATTTACAAACTTAGCCCCCGTTTCAAATTTCCTACATCACAGCAGTATTAGTCGGTTGGGGATAGGACGGTAATCTCACATACACCAAATATTTGCCAACGAGAGTTTGTTTTTGGTGCCCACCATGTATGAATCGGGGAGGGAGTCGATTTCAGCCAAGGACACACTGTATTTTGGCGCCCACCGTGTATGAATCCGGGTGAGAGGCGGTTATGTCAAGTTCGAGTGAAATTACAAACCTACCCCTATCGAAAACCTATAGAAATCAAGCAGATAGGCTTTGCGTGGCAGGGATAGACAGTAGTAATTTCCATCTCGCAGATTTGGTTTCGGGCGGTTACTGCGACTTTCCCCGCTTCATTCAAATTTTGCAGAGTGCATGTTTACCGTGCCAACTCAATTCGAATCCCATTTGTATTCTATTTTTTTTCAGGCGGGATCCATTTTCGATTGGAATAAAATTCTATATACATCATTTTTATATATACTTTCAAAAGCACAACAAAGAATTCTGCTCCTTTATATGTATAATATGATTTACAAATACAATGATCTCAAAATCATAAGGTGGAATTCAAAAAATTAAACCAAATTATGGTCTACTAAAATGTATGGATGAGTAATATCTACATATTAAATAACATAGATGCGCGTGAATTCATATGAGTATGCATGTTTGATAGATCAATTTTGGTTCGAGTATGGATTACATGTATCATCATCTCGAATTCAAATATTTGAATCCCTTTTATGTTCACTCCTTTCATGCCCATCTCTCTCGCATGCATGCTCCTTCATGTTGCTATCACTCTCTTTTCTCCAGCTCACCCGCACGCTCACTTCATGTTTCTCCTATCCTCGCAAACATGGTCTCTCGACGTCTCCCTTGAGAAGTATCACACTCTCCCTATCATTATACATTACACGGTTTTCATTATCTCTCATGTCTTTACCGTACTCTCGTATCACTAGGTACCTAAGCTTTCTTTTTCACCGCCACACACACAGTCTCCACTCGTCTTTCATTTTGTCTTTCTCTCTATGGGATTCTCTCACACACCCTATATGTAACATCCCAAAATTCTAAATTTTGGAATGTTATAATAAATAGATAGATTTGATTGATTGTTTGATTGATTGTCTGAAAATGAGTGAATTCAAAACTTTTTGAAAGTTAAATGAGAGGGAATAAAAGGACTTTCCCAAACTTTCATATTTTCTTTCTGATCTCCGTGAATTCAAATTCTTTTCAACCCAAAACCCTAGAGAGAAGATGACATGACTTCTTCCATTTAAATTAAAAGAAAAGGGTTGTTGAAAATATTTGAATTTCATTTGAAAATATTTCAAATTCTTAAACTTCAAGCAACTCAATGATTTTCACGAGCGAAGATAAAATGACTTCTTCAAAACTTATGAAATATGAGTTGGGAGTTTCAAAGAATTAAATTCAAAGTTATTTTGAATTTATTTTTCAATTTGGAGTTATTTGAGTTTTATTCAAATTATTTTTTCTCCAAAAATAAAATATATGAAAAATAGGGTAACATGATTCCCTACATCAGAAAATTGGAGATAAATAAATTTGAATTCATTTTGGTATTTTTAAAATGATTTCTATTGGATTTTAATAGACCAGTAGCACTCTTTGATTTATCTGAATTTGTATGAATTTTATTTGACTCTAGAAAAATGTTCATGTCGTAGAGAATCATTTTCTGAAAATTTTGATATATTATATGCCTATATAATATTTTCATTTAATTTGTTTTATTATTTAAATTGTCTGGAAAATGTTTTTTTAAAAAATCTCTATTCACCGACCGGGCCGGCCCAGCCACCGGGCCAGGCCGCGGCCCAGCAGCCAGCGCATCGTCCCCGAGCTTGGGCGGTTTCCCGAGCGAGCACGCACCGCCGCCGCCGTGCCCGACCTCGCCACCTCGCACCATGCCCCTTTCCCCACGCAACCGCCTCCTCCTCCGCCTTTAAAAGGCAAGGGCACCGCCCCTGGATCCCGTTCCTGCCGCCAGCTTGCCTCGCATCACCGCCACCGACACTAGCATCTCGCTGCCACCGCGCCGCTGCTCGCTGCCGCACGCCGCCGCTCACGCCTCTACTTGTCCGCGTTCGCCCGCCGCCGCTCGTGCCTCTACTCGTCCGCGCTCGCCCGCCGCCGTCCCGCCGTAGTCCGCCGCCGTCCCGCCCCGCCGTGCCATCGCCGGAGCCGCCACTGTCGTCAAATCGTCGTTGTCGGTTTTCTTGCCGGAACCGACCGAACCGGTAATTAACCGCCGATCCGGTTTAGTTTTGCCTCTAGGTTTTCTCTGGTTTTTTTCTAAAGCCGGTTTTATTTATTAGTTAATTGGTGAGCGTTCACTAGTTTAGGATTTGTAGCGAACAATTTTCGTCTTGTATGCCCCTGTAGCGAGCGTCCGCTTGATAGATTTTTCTTTTTCTTTTTAATTTTCGGCCAGCGACCTAGTTGTGAATACTTTATTTACAAAATAGTCCATATACTCCAAACGATCACATCTTTTTACTCGTTTGTCCAAATCCAACGAAACCAACGCGCACTTCTTCGTTATGATCTCCTCTATCCAGTAATCCAACTCAAACATGTTTTTGAAAAGTTTAAAATTTGAATTAGATCAGTTTTGAATTCAAACTTCGTTTGATCATAACTTGAGTTTCGTAACTCCGTTTGAGTTGATTCGTTTTGCAAATCGAAGCTCTTGACCTAAACTTTCTGATAAGGCCAAATTCACATAATTTTGGTACTGTTAAAAATTGTTTTATGTTGCAAGAGTTATTTTCTTAGTTTTGAAGTTTTCTGAATCGTCTTCTTCGTTCTTTCTGATCTTTTGAGTGAGTGCTTATGTGTGGTTACTATTGCTTGCTTACGATAGATTGACCGGAGTGTGACAAGTAGAGCTATCAAGAGTTTTGAGTGCGAATCATCTCCATCAACATTGCAGGCAAGTTCACACTTTGATCATATCCCTTTAACACCCAGTTTTATGCATTAGTTTCAACCCTCAAACATTGCATGGTTAGGAATTGATAACATGTGGGTATTGGGAAGTAGTTGATGAGGTAGGAACCTATTGCCCTGCATTCAAACCTTGGGAGTTACTTTTACGTTATGCTTACATTGCCATGCTATGCTCGTAGACGTGATTGGGTTTTGAGAGTATTCATGACAGATGTGTGATTGTTAATTAATGGTTTACTTAAGGTGGCAACTTAAACACACATCTGGGTGGATTGAGGCACCGGGTTATTCCAGGATTGCCTGTCTAGGCACCTGGGTAGATCAGGATTGCCTGTTTTCTTTTGGACCGCCACCCAGGCTCAAAGGGATCATGAGATTATTCATGCTAGAAACTTCCGTGTGTAGCCACAAGCTATTATGGGCTCTAGCATAGTTGACTAAGTCGTGTGAACTCTTACAGTGTTAGACTAGCAGATGTAGGGGTTGTAGGTGGTACGGTCTACCCATTGTAAGGTGCAAACGCTTCTGAAAGACTATGTCCCTGTCATCCGTTTCTCAAACACCATGTAGTGCGAGAAATCCAACGGAGGAGATCGAGTCTTGTGGGGAAAAGTGCGCAAACCTCTGCATAGTGTACAAACTAATCATGATTAGCCGTGTCCCCGGTTATGGACATCTCGAGTCTCTAGTACTTGGATTATCCTATTGATCTCATCATGTTACTTTAATTAATATTGTTAGGTTTTAATGTTGATGCTTAATTGGGATTGAGAATGCTGTCAACCATTCTCAATGTTTAACAACCACCATGATAGTTAAATAAAATTTATTCCTTTTGTCGTAGGGAAAAATTGGCTTTTCGCAAAAACAATAACCATAGAGTTTTTCCACCAGCCAAATATGCATGTAGTGATAGCCATTGTTCATCATTTCTCTCTATGGTGTGAATTTGCCACTACATTCAATGTACTGACCCTTTGTGGCTGCAACGTCTCATGTTGCAGGATTTCTTACGACGAGTAAGTGATATGTTAGGGTTACAATTTCTACACTCAACTTTGCCGTTGGTGTTGATGGGAATCCACAACCTTGTTACTTCCGCTATTTTGGATTGAGGTAATAGTATTTACGTTACTTTTACATGTGATTTACCTCTGTTATAAATCCTCGAGTACTATGTGTGTCAGCATACCGATCCAGGGATGACACTTAAGCACAGAGACTTGATCCATTCGGGTTGGGTTGCTACAAGATGGTATCAGAGCACATGTTGACTGTAGGATGTGACCCTAGAAACTGGCAAGCCCATAGCAAAGATTTTTCTCTACAACTTTCCCTTTCAAAAAGATCTTTTACCTCTCTTCTCTTCTGAGCTTATTCAAAAATTCCCTTTAGTGAGACCATACCCCTTTCCCCTTTTGACCACACAAAGATTCGACTGATGAGACCATTCGGAATGAAGAGGATTTTACCATACATTATAATAAGGGAAACTACAACGGTTGAAGACCGAAGACAAGTAGAATTTGAAGGCTCTGAAGAATTCCCAGATTTGTATGACCTAGGAAGGCTACCCTTATGGAACTTGGCAGACTATGGAAGTTGTCAATACCCGAGATCAAGGTGTATCGGAGAAAGACTGAAACAAGGAGCATGAGAACTCAAAGTTTTGTCAAAGAAAACCCTAAGGCAGGAGATATCAACTATGGAATGATAGCTCATGGGAATGACAAGAGCAGAACACGGTTATCTATGATGTCATCGCCCGCTGATGCTATTGTCACCATGCTGAGTTAAGGATGCATTTATTCAGAATGGATTTGATGGAAGAAGGCTGATGGAGCACCTATTAGTAAGACGAAATTTTAACCTAGGCCGGTGTATCACCAGGATCTGGAGTAACACATCAAGAAGTTTAAGATGGACTTGTAGGAAGTCATATTCGACAAGGAGGCCATTCATGAAGAACTTATGACCCAAAAGCTGAAAGTAGCCAAATTGGAGGAAACAAAACCTCGAGATACCGGAGATTTGTCAGGAACTGAAGGACAGTATGACCATGGCTCATGCCAAGGATGTTGAAACCCAGAAGTTTGGAATGCAACTCTAGAATATTAAAGGACGTCACGAGAGACTTCGCGTCAACAGAGTTGATCTAACAAAAGAACTTGAGAAAGACAAGCATGATCGGAAGAAGCCACTGGAGGCATGAACAAGGCTTCAAGAATTTTGGAGACGTTGAAGATTTATTAACCTTTAGAAGACCAAACCCCTGTTATATACCTATGTTAGATGCGACGTTTGTGGGCTGCCATTTGTTTGATGTTTTTCCCGACAACCACAAATAAAATCGGTCTTTCAAAACTTCTGTTTGTATTATGTGTATCCCTCTCTATCTCTCTTATCTTACCCCAAACCCACATGGACCCAATAGAGGATGAATGGAGATGAGCTTGTATTTTCTGGACCGATGAGTCAGTTGGAGACAGACCGATGGATTTAGAACATGGAGGATCACATGGAGAATAACCCTGTAGTCAGAAGGGATATGACCCAGCATGCTCTTCAGTGCTTTGAAAGAGGTGCTGCTACTTGGTGGAGGATATACCAAACCATGAATGGATGGCAAGGAGTAACCACTTGGAGAGAATTTAAGCTGACTTTGCCAAAGTCTCGGTTTGTGTCCCAGAAGTTGAAGCCTTATGGAAAGGATATGAAGAAACCTTGTGCATGCAAGATTTGTGGAGAAATAGGACACACCCATAAAGAACACAAGGATGAATGCCCTAATTGCGAAGGAAGTCACCCAGTTGAAGAATGCCCAATTAGCCAGATTACTTGTTTCTTGTGTGAAGGGAATACCCACTATCCTGCTCAGTGTCACATTTACCCCATGGTACAACGAACCATCCAGCAGAAGACAGAAGTAAAGGAAGGAGCCCTTATGGAAATTTTAGAAGAGCCTGTGATGAAGGAAGAGATGGAGGACACGCCCAAAGAAGAACCAATTAAACCCTGCACCAAGTCTTGCTATTCATGTGGAGAAGAAGGACACATCTCCCAAAATTGTTTGAATGGGGATCTAGTAGAATTCCCGACAGAGGAAGTAGAATATGACCCACAGGAGATAGAAGCCCTGATTGGAATGGAAAAGTCCAGGAAGATAAGCAGGTTGGATTCCAGGAAGGATCTGAGTCATATCACCTATTACAGGTGCAAGGAGTCAGGGCACTACCTCAACAGTTGCCCAAAAAGGAAACCTCGATACTTGTCAGAAGTAATATGTTTTAGTTGTAATGGAGCAGGGCACTTTGCCAGAGAATGCCCTAAGGAGAAGGAAACTTGTGCTAGATAGTTGAGTTTGCAACACAAGAAATGGAGTAGTAGAAGTGAGAACATTTTTCTTTTATATTGAGGTGTTGAGTTGAGACATGTAATGGAGAAGCGAGAGATTGTAATCACTTGAGAATGAATAAAGTTAGCATGGTTGGTACTAATATGGATTTTATGAGTTGTTACTCTATGAAGAAGAATTTTGGCCATTTTGAGGATATGAGAAATATGGTGCATTTTAAGGGTGGTAGTACCCTGTAAGAACCATTGACCCCTGGAAAAGATAAGGATACTTCACTGAGTGGATTTCGGACAAAATGAATACGAGTTTTATCTCGATATGTGTGATGCCCCAAGAGTATGTGGGATCAAGTTGGAGACCGTCAGTTGTTTGGACCAAATGTGATCAAGGAGTCAAAAGAGAATGTTAAGTTGATCGGAGGTAGACTGAAGGTAGCTCAGTCCAGGCAGAAGAGTTATGTAGACTTAAAAACGCAAGGAGGTAGTCTATGAAATTGGAGATAGAGCATGTCTTCATGTGTTCCCTCTACGAGGAGTTAAACAATTTGGAGTTAAGGGAAAGTTAGCCCCAATATTTGTAGGACCATACCGACTCTTGGAGCGTATGGGAGAAGTGGCCAACAAATTGGATTCACCCGAAGGACTGTCAGGAGTTCATGATGTGTTTCACATTTCCCAGTTGAAGAAGTGCCATGCAGAGATGGCTAATATTCCCTTGTAAGGATGCTTGACCCTGGAAAGAAAAATGATGTTCCACGAAGTAGAATATGGATTTCATAAGTATAAGTTTTTATTTCGGTATGTGGGATACCCCACGAGGATGAAGAGATGAATTACTATTGGATATAAAGGAGGTGTGACGTTGGAAATATGGATCAATGGAAACTCCATGATGAGTCTGAGTAATCAAGTCCTAGTTTGGTGCCAATAGAAGGAAGAAAGACAATACAATTGGATGGATTTAAGAATACTAGGAGGTTGGAAGTTGGAATAATGATTAGTTGCTCGATGATAAGTTCAAGGACTACAAGTGATGAGATGGGCCATAAACCACAGGCCCCAAGACCTACCAAGAAGCAAGCACATTCTAGACGAAGGAATAACCCTTGAGGAAGATACGGCGTTTATCGGCAGACAATTTTATAGGAGTAACGCAAAACCTAAGAGTTGTGAAGGAACGATAGATGTTTGTTTGGCTTGCAGAATCCATGGAATTATCCGAACCTAGTTCGTCGACAAGAGAAATTCTGCAATGCTTGTGAGGATGACTGAGTGTTAGTATGCGAGATTCGCTAAACTGTATACATGGTAATGATTTGGGTGCGGGATGGATTGATCACCATACCGACTAACTCTTATTATTCGCCTTGCTATATGGGATGGTAAATTGGAGTGACTTACCTATAGTAGAGAGACGGCAATATTAAACCTTGTTTAAGCCTTAGAATGGTATAGGTTTTTTTCCTTGTACAAGGCAGCTTTGCCAACCATAGGTTATATGGTGAGGATCAACCAGACCCATTTCCTGCAGAAGGAACCATAAATTGTTGACCACCATGAGATATTGATAGTTGTTTAGTTTTGGCACCAGACCCGTCAGCTAAGAAGACCCAGTCACAGAAGAACCTTACCAAGATGAAAGACAAAAGAATTGAGGAAAAGGTTATGCCACTACCGGAAGAGCTCAGAGAAGGAATTTTCTCGAGGATCTGAGAAGACCGACACTGTCAAGAATAAGGATGGAGTATATGAGTTTTGATGGAATAGTAACCATGCTTCCAAGGGTGGTAGCACCCCAGACCCCCTGTGATGATTGATGGATTTTGAGAAGACCCTGACCCTAACCTATTTCTTTCTAGCCTCTCCGAATCTCGAGGACGAGATTCATTTTAAGGGTGGTAGGTTTGTAACATCCCAAAGTTCTAAATTTTGGAATGTTATAATAAATAGATAGATTTGATTGATTGTTTGATTGATTGTCTGAAAATGAGTGAATTCGAAACTTTTTGAAAGTTAAATGAGAGGGAATAAAAGGACTTTCCCAAACTTTCATATTTGCTTTCTGATCTCCGTGAATTCAAATTCTTTTCAACCCAAAACCCTAGAGAGAAGATGACATGACTTCTTCCATTTAAATTAAATGAAAAGGGTTGTTGAAAATATTTGAATTTCATTTGAAAATATTTCAAATTCTTAAACTTCAAGCAACTCAATGATTTTCACGAGCGAAGATAAAATGACTTCTTCAATACTTATGAAATATGAGTTGGGAGTTTCAAAGAATTAAATTTAAAGTTATTTTGAATTTATTTTTCAATTTGGAGTTATTTGAGTTTTATTCAAATTATTTTTTCTCCAAAAATAAAATATATGAAAAATAGGGTAACATGATTCCCTACATCAGAAAATTGGAGATAAATAAATTTGAATTCATTTTGGTATTTTTAAAATGATTTCTGTTGGATTTTAATAGACCAGTAGCACTCTTTGATTTATCTGAATTTGTATGAATTTTATTTGACTCTAGAAAAATGTTCATGTCATAGAGAATCTTTTTCTGAAATTTTTGATATATTATATGCCTATATAATATTTTCATTTAATTTGTTTTATTATTTAAATTGTCTGGAAAATGTTTTTTTTAAATCTCTCTTCACCGACCGGGCCGGCCCAGCCACCGGGCCAGGCCGCGGCCCAGCAGCCAGCGCATCATCCCCGAGCTCGGGGCGGTTTCCCGAGCGAGCACGCACCGCCGCCACCGTGCCCGACCTCGCCACCTCGCGCCATGCCCCTTTCCCCACGCAACCGCCTCCTCCTCCGCCTTTAAAAGGTGAGGGCGCCGCCCCTGGATCCCGTTCCCGCCGCTAGCTCGCCTCGCATCACCGCCACCGACACTAGCATCTCGCTGCCGCCGCGCCGCTACTCGCTGCCGCACGCCGCCGCTCACGCCTCTACTCGTCCGCGCTCGCCCGCCGCTGTTCCGCCGCAGTCCGCCGCCGTCCCGCCCCGCCGTGCCATCGCCGGAGCCGCCGCTGTCATCAAATTGTCGCGTCAGTTTCTTGCCAGAACCGACCGAACAAGTAACTAACCGTCGATCCGGTTTAGTTTTGCCTCTAGGTTTTCTCTGTTTTTTTTTCTAAAGCCGGTTTTATTTTCTAGTTAGGTTAATTGGTGAGCGTTCGCTAGTTTAGGATTTGTAGCGAACAGTTTTCGTCCTGTATGCCCCTGTAGCGAGCGTCCGCTCGATAGATTTTTCTTTTCCTTGATAGTTTTCGGCTAGGGACCTAGTTGTGAATACTTTATTTATAGAATAGTCCCTGTACTTCAAACGATCACATCTTTTTACTCGTTTGTCCAAATCCAACGAAACCAAAGCCCACTTCTTCGTTATGATCTCCTCTATCTAGTAATCCAACTCAGACATGTTTTTGAAAAGTTTAAAATTTGAATTAGATCAGTTTTGAATTCAAACTTCGTTTGATCATAACTTGAGTTTCGTAACTCCGTTTGAGTTGATTCTTTTTGCAAATCGAAGCTCTTGACCTAAACTTTCTGATAAGGCCAAATTCACATAATTTTGGTACTGTTAGAAATTGTTTTATGTTGCAAGAGTTATTTTCTTAGTTTTGAAGTTTTCCGAATCGTCTTCTTCGTTCTTTCTGATCTTTTGAGTGAGTGCTTATGTGTGGTTACTATTGCTTGCTTACGATAGATTGATCGAAGTGTGACGAGTAGAGCTATCAAGAGTTTTGAGTGCGAATCATCTCCATCAACATTGCAGGCAAGTTCACACTTTGATCATATCCCTTTAACACCCAGTTTTATGCATTAGTTTCAACCCTCAAACATTGCATGGTTAGGAATTGATAACATGTGGGTATTGGGAAGTAGTTGATGAGGTAGGAACCTATTGCCCTGCATTCAAACCTTGGGAGTTACTTCTACATTATGCTTACATTGCCATGCTATGCTCGTAGACGTGGATTGGGTTTTGAGAGTATTCATGACAGATGTAAGATTGTTAATTAATGGTTTACTTAAGGTATCAACTTAAACACACATCTGGGTGGATTGAGGCACCGGGTTATTCTAGGATTGCCTGTCTAGGCACCTGGGTAGACCAGGATTGCTTGTTTTCTTTTGGACCGCCACCCAGGCTCAAAGGGATCATGAGATTATTCATGCTAGAAACTTCCTGGTGCAGCCACAAGCTATTATGGGCTCTAGCATAGTTGACTAAGTCGTGTGAACTCTTACAGTGGTAGACTAGCAGATGTAGGGGTTGTAGGTGGTACGGTCTACCCATCGTAAGGTGCAAACGCTTCTGAAAGACTATGTCTTGGTCATCCGTTTCTCAAACACCATGTAGTACGAGAAATCCAACGAAGGAGATCGAGTCTTGTGGGGAAAAGTGCGCAAACCTCTGTAGAGTGTACAGACTAATCATGATTAGCCGTGTCCCCGGTTATGGACATCTCGAGTCTCTGGTACTTGGATTATCCTGTTGATCTCATCATGTTACTTTAATTAATATTGTTGGGTTTTAATGTTGATGCTTAATTGGGATTGAGAATGCTGTCAACCATTCTCAATGTTTAACAACCACCATGATAGTTAAATAAAATTTATTCCTTTTGTAGTAGGGAAAAATTGGCTTTTCGCAAAAACTATAACCATAGAGCTTTTCCACCAGCCAAATATGCATGTAGTGATAGCCATTGTTCATCATTTCTCTCTATGGTGTGAATTTTCTAGTACATTCAATGTACTGACCCTTTGTGGCTGCAATGTCTCATGTTGCAGGATTTCTTACGACGAGTAAGTGATACGTTAGGGTTACGATTTCTACACTCAACTTTGCCGTTGGTGTTGATGGGAATCCACAACCTTGTTACTTCCGCTATTTTGGATTGAGGTAATAGTATTTACATTACTTTTACATGTGATTTACCTCTGTTATAAATCCTTGAGTACTGTGTGTGTCAGCATACCGATCCAGGGATGACACTTAAGCACAGAGACTTGATCCATTCAGGTCGGGTCGCTACACTATATGTCTCTTGATATGAATCATACCATTAAAATTACTCTCTCTCTCTCCTGTAGACACAACATTTGTTGTGGTTTCCTTTTCGTCTCCATCCCAGACTGACATTATTCATTTGTTTACCGATCAGACAAACCCCCCCCCTCTCTCACACGCACACACACACAACTCCTGCTTCCACTCCCCTTCCCGACTACCGTCTCTCTCTCACTCACACAAAATTCTCGCTTTCGCACCCCCGTCTCGTATTTCTCTCACTAACATTTATCGACTAGCCTCTAGATAGGTTTATACACCCGCACACTCGTGCTTCCACTATCGTATACATGTCTCTCTGCCGCTCCTTGTATCTATGTAGATTTTTCTTCCCTTCCATAGACACGCCCTCTCGATCGTACGCACACACACTATCGCCTCATTTTATGCTGATACCTCTCGCACACACACTCTTTGTGTCTTTGTCACACATGCACTCCGTCCTCCTCCTCTCTCCCTCTCTCTCACACACATGAGCTTGTTGCAACAACTAGCAAGATGCCCATGCATTGCACGGAACATGAAGATGCATTTGTATGAGTAGTTTATCTTGTGGGAGAAAAGGATGAACAAGGGAAGGTGTGATTTGCAAGTGTGGAGAGGGGTGTGGGTATCTTTTTGCAAAATTTCCATAGTTTCCTTCCTATCCGTAAGATATAGATTGGATGGCCTATATTGCAGAATGACAGGCACACGATCATCACCGACTATGCTTTTTATAAGAGTAGGGATAAAAAACAGAGTTGGTGATGATGGTGGGCCTGCCATCCTGCAATATAGGCCGTCCGATTTATATCTGACGGATAGGAACAAAACTATGGCAATTTACCCGCACTCCTCTCCACATTTGCAGATAAGGCCTTCCCTCGTTCATCCTTTTCTCCCACAAGATCTTGATGTTCCATGCAACGCACGGGCATCTTGCTAGTAAGAGTAGAAATTAGACATATACCACTTCTTGAATCTTGAAACCAACAACATTCCTCCCTTATCTCATCAAAACCGCCAAAGGAATATATTTCGGGTGAAACATAACATTTTCTTAGTGATATACATATTTCAAAACTAGACTTTTTTTCTATCAAATTGGTGAATATGTATTAATCTACTCAGATCGGGTGGCAACGCATTGGCACATTGCTAGTAGTTATTATAATTTTGTGGATACCAGAAAAACGGTGGAGTACATATACAAAGAGAAGAGGCGCACACACGTAGTCGGTCTCTGGCTGTCTCACACACATGAGTGTTACGTAAAGGCAACATTAATAGATAAACCCTAAAACCCTAGGTGCACGATTGCTGCATTCGCGGCTACTGGGTACATGGTGGAGCGCACCTTTGTAGGAATAGTCAGCTCGCGTTATAATTTGATCTGTAGGAGTTGATGGTCGGGACCACAGGTGAACGACTTGGAGGCGGTGGCTCGCCAGTTGCCACAGATCGAGTAGCCACGTTTAAAATATCATTTTTAGCGGGGTTTAGAGTTCCAATTTTCAAGGGCGCGTTATAAGTACTAAGTAGTTTTTAGAACGATTGGTATGGAGCAAAAATGGAATTCATAGTACTACCTACTACGTACCTCCTTGGCGTATGGTTGTATGGGTTTATGTTGTGATATGTTGAACCTGGTAGTTCTAGGGCAAATACTATGTTTAGATTTAGATGTTGGTTTTCAGTAATGAAAATCGGAAGGGGCAAACCCTTCTTTGATTAAAAAAACTACTACATCCGTTCTGGTTTACTAGTCCCCATCGTTTTTTGGGTCAAAGTTTGTCCATGAATTTTACTTGTAAAATGTGAATGGAAAACGAGATTTTGTTATACGCAAACAAAAAAGGACTAGAGGGAGTGATTGCTCTGACATGGACGCGACCTCTCATAGCGCAGGCATTGAACCGGTGCGCCAGCCAAGAGGACCCCACTCGCTGCAGGCCTGGCTGAACACACCTCCTCGCCTCATGCAACCGGCTTTAGACTTCCCCGCCTGCCTTCATTGAATCCACGCGTGTGCCGGCAACATGTCCTTCTGCGAGCCGGCCGGCATTTTAGAAGACAAAAAGTGACCAAAATATAATTAATTACGAATGGTCTTGACTTGTTGTGCTCGCACTGGTAGCAGGAACTAGAGGTTTTTCTTTATTCATAACTCTCCTCAAATTTTTTTGGCTTTGAAGTGAATCATGGTTGTGGACATTATGTATGAATGTGGAGATATCTGTGAACATGAGTTTGATGTGGAACTTGAACTTGGAATGTCAGGCTTGCACGTGAACTATACCATGTCCAATGCTTCGTATGTTATTGTTTGGAAAGTAATTGTTGTTCTTACATGACCCGAAAAAAAATTGTGCCACATCAGTAGATGCACGGACATCACAACAGGCATGCTGACTGGATAAACATTTGAACCTAGCTACTATGAAGGAAATATCATATTGACAACAGTTTTAGATAGCAGGAGACGCCTAGCCTACTCTGCCTCTGGTATCTTATTTCTAGCTTCTTCCATCTCTTCTTTGGCATGGGTGAAGAGAGCATCTGATTGCTATTTTCTCTTCTTCAGGAACTCAGCTACATTTTCAAGGGTTGCTGCACGCTTTCTTTCAGCCTTTACTAGAGCCACGAGGACACGAACAACTGACGACTCCACCTGGCTTGTGTGTAATCCAACATCATATGGGAATTTGCACCTTGTGTCTTATCCAGCATCATTAGGGAACTGGCACCTTGTGTGTAATCCAGCCTCATTCTGGAAACATGATCTCGAGGTTGACCATACTTCCCTCCTCACAGGAACTGCATCCTAACATGAAGTTACTTCTTTTTTAGATAATTACTCAGAGCAACCCAGATCCATTTAGTAGAAGTGAGATAAACAGAAATGGGAGAAGTGAATTCAAAAGGAAAATAAAAATAAAAACAGACTACAAGGTGAGAACACCCACTTCCTACATCAAGCTAAAAATGAAAGCATTAGGACGATTAAGACTCTTCTTATGACACATCGAAGAACACGAGGCTTAAGAGAAACAGAAACTACAGCATATACACATCAAAGAACACGAGGCTAAACGAAAGTAAATGAAAGGGTGTTACTTACCAAAGCTCGTTTTACAGGTTCGGTGCAGCTCCTCTTTAACTTGCCATGCTCCTTGAAGATGTCCCCAATATCCCGTGTTTGGTCTTCATTGCTCCGCATGTTCGCACTCATGGTTTTAAAATCTCAACATGGCAAGAAAAATATACTACTAGTAATACTCGCGCATCTTGTGGGAAACATTAAAGCACTCATCTGCCATGTTAGAGCATCTCCAACAGAATCTCAATGCGCGGCGCTTTAAAAAAACGTTTACAGTGCTGAGATCAAGAAGTAGAGATAGAGAGTAGAGGATAGTTCTTAGCATAGATAGATAAAAAGAAGATTATTCAGCTACTCCTCGTCGTCCGACTCCTCCTCCGTGATGTCCTCCTTTGACATCTGACTGTAGGCAGGAAGATACCGATCGTCATTGGATTCCCAGGGCGGCGTTGCTCCTAGCCTCATGTTGAATTGAGTGTCCTCTTTTCGCCTACGCTTGTCCTCGCGATAGGTGGCTCGCTCCTCCCTCCTCTTATCCCTCTCCGCCCTCCTTTGCTCTTAGAACTCATGCTCCTTGATGATGTCCTGCGGGAAGCGTTGGCGCCATAGCGCCATGGCTTCCTCATCCATCTCGGAGATGCCGAGACGGTGCTCCCGCCTCCGGTTGTTGCGACGATCCTCATCGGTGATAAGCCGCGGCAGAGGCGCGAGCTCCTGTGCCCGCTCCCGCATCGGCATGTTGGGGAAGTTCAATGTTCTATGAGGCCATCGGAGGCTCCACGCCACCACGTCGTACACGCGGGCGGCCTCGTCGGCGGTGTTGAAATTGCCGAGGCTGATGCGCATCCCGCAGAACCGGATCTCGGTGGAGAAGCCGCCGGAGGGGAACGCGCGAACGCCGTGGTATCCCCAAGTTTCCCGGCGACACAGCGGCATGGTGGCGCGGCGGCGGCGAGGCGAGGAAGAGCGGGGAGAGAGCGGTGGCGAGGCACAGAGCGGGGAGAGAGAAGTGGCAAGGCATAGAGCGGTGGGAGGACGTTGGATTTTATAAAGCGCCGGATGCCGCGCGCCAAAACTAGCGCACGCCCGGCCATTTTTTCCTGCGCGCGCGCAATCCTTTCCCGACGTCTCTTCTATCTCTACTCTCTTCTCTACTGCTATATTTATTTTATATTTAATATTTATCTCTACTTCTCTACTCTCTATTTTTTCCTTGCTTTTTTCCTTACTCTTATAAAAACAGAGTTGGTGATGATGGTGTTCCTGCCATCCTGCAATATAGGCCATCCGATTTATATCCGACGGATAGGAAGGAAACCGTGGCAATTTTGCAAAGAGATACCCACACCCCTCTCCGCATTCGCAAATAAGGCATTCCCTCGTTCATCCTTTTCTCCCACAAGATAAACTACTCATACAAATGCATCTTGATGCGTGCAACGCATGGGCATCTTGCTAGTTCTAAAAAACTATCTATCATTTGCCACACTACTGGTTGCAGATGAAATACCTACCCAAGCACAGCGCGATTCCAGAGCGACACACAATTACAAGCTGATATTCTGTTGGACAATGGAGGCTATAACCAATTACTTTTACGGGAACAATAGCACCCATGAAATTTGAAGGGTAGGTATGAACAAAATTGGAACTGCACATGTACTACTAAGTAATTCAATACACACATTACCAATTGAGGAGGAGAATGATGGTCGCGGGGGCCTCTGTGAGTCATGGTCGGCAACGGGAGTCAGTTCATTGTCCAAGACGGTGGTGCTTCTGCGCTTGGCGCCAGGAAGCAGATCCGAGACCGTGGAAGACAGTGCCGGGGAAGAGCCTCCGTGTACGATGACGACGGTGGACCGGCTCCAGTGTGGCGTACGAGGTCGTCGATGAGGCAGATGCGCTGCGGTGGACAAGTGCGCCGATGTAGAAGGGGAGGAGCACAAAGGCTGCGGTGCCGTGGAGAAGTCTATTTTGCGATGGGGATAGAAAATTGGGAGTATTCAGGTGTACTACTCTGGGTGCCGGGTGGGGTTGGCTGGGTAGGGTGAACCTGAAGTTACGAAAACAGCCCCCTACCAACTTTCATCCGTAGGCCTGTTCCGAAGGCTATGATGGTAACTTCCCACTGCTTGAATCAGGGTCGCGGGAGATTTTCCCGCCGACCTCAAAATTTTGTGACACTAAACTCCCCGTGTGGCGTGTTGGGTGATTTGGCTAAGCAACTAGCGAGTAGTACTAGTAAACTCTGCATATTAGGTTTGACCAAAGTCAAACTTCCTAAAGTTTGACCAAGTTTATAGAAAAATATAAACATTTACCATAACAGATATGTATGATGTGAAAGTACATTCAATAATGAATCTAATGGTATTTATTTGTTGCTGTATATGTTAATATTTTTTGATAGAAACTTTCTGAGAGTTTACAAAACTTGACTTTGACCAATGCTAATACGCAGACTTAAATAAAAATGGAGGGTGTACACATTTGTTTTCTTAGTATGTAGTGAATTAATCATTTGTTGAAACTGTGAAATAAATATATTAGGCTACTGACTTCAAATGTAATGGTCTATACAATTCAATAGTTACAATCATTGTTGAATTCCAAGATGTATACAAGGTCTATAGTACTTCACAACATGCTCAAACTCGCATAATCCCAGTCAAATGAAAATCAAAATGCATTTCATAGTTATTACTTTGTAGGATGCAACAAAACCAACAATAACTCTACATCAGCCATTATAAAAGCAACATTTTGAACATATCCCAATGTGTGAATGAAATGTGCAGAGAGAGCTTGCGAAGATGGAGCAGATAGGGCGGGAAAGATTGTATGTATGTGGACGAGAGAGTAGGAGACAAACCTAACGAAACAGAAAGAGGGAGATAGAGAGAGAAAGAGAGAGGAAGAAGTTAGGTCTGTGAGAAAGATGGAGACATGTAATATATGTGAGATGCGTGTGCATCCGGATTCTGTACACGTGGAAGGAGAAGAGACAACATGTTTGATGAGAGAGCTGGAAAAACATGGACGAGAGGGGAAGGATCTCGTGGGTTGAGGGATTGATAAGTTTGTGCGGGGGAGAGAGGGATTGGTAATTTTGTGCGAGAGAGAGAGAGAGTGGGGGGGGGGAGGAGTCAGTCACCCGTCGTCACATCATCCTGCTTCCAAATGGCCTCGCATTCTCTAGCGCAGTGTGGTCGCCGTCTTCCATCTCCTCGATGCCCTCTTTGAAGATTGAGGTGTTGTGCATGCTGGGGTGCGAAGAAGCATAAGCAAGAGTGGTCTCCATATAACCTTGGATGGGGATGAATTGTGTGCTCGGGGGAGAGGGTGTGTGTGTGTGATGTGTGTTGTGTGTGTGTCAGATATTGTGAGAAAACAAACCTAAGGAGAGAAATGTGTGTGTATGTGACGGAAAGCTACTTGCTAAACAGGGTATTCACGAAGAGATTGTGCGTGCGAGATAGAGAGCGTTGTGCGGGCCTTGAGGTGGGCAGGGGCCGGGTGAGGGTGCCAAAATGTGTGCGTTGATGCATGTGTTAGATGCGATCGTGCGAGGGACGGACGAATCGAGAGAGATGGTTGTTGTGTTATGGATGCTCCTCTCTCTCTCTCACACACACAAGTAAAATAGAAGATCGTTCTCTCATGTATACACAATGTATCAGCATCTGTCTATGTCTCATTCATGCAAGATCATTTGCACATTCACACCTCTCTATGTCTCTATCACACGCACACTGTCTCCACATTGCCCTTCTGCCACAACACACATATGGACACATACACACGTTCTCTCTCAGTGACACACACAGGGGTTGTTTGGTTTGAGACTAAGTTTGCCTAAGGTTGCCACACCTAAGGTTAGGCAAGTTTGACCAACTTAGGTGGGTGTTTGGTTCAAGCCACACCTTAGGCAAGCCACATTAGGGTCCCACATTACATACACTCAAAAAGTGTGGCAAGATTCCCTTAGGCTTGCCAACTTGTGGCTCTCATTTTGAAGAACTAACCTTAGGCAAGTGTGGCAACATTGTCTCTATGACAAGTGGGCCATAGGGGCAATAAAGTGTGGCAAGCCAAAGTGTGGTAAAAACCAAACACATGCCAACTAAACTATGGCTGCCAAATTTTGGCTTGGCAAACGGTGGCTGGGAACCAAACATGCCCAAAATCAGTATTAAAAAAACAAGGGCTCACCTAAAACGTCCAAATCCAAATAAACATGAACTGGAGCTAAATTCAAATATATGGAAATATTGTAGCGTCAAGAACTTTTCCAGGAAAAAAGTTGAGTAATATTAGGGGATTGTTTTCACACACACACAAAAAGGTTCGGTGGATGTCCTTCGAGCACGACACAGTGACGCACCGTTCGATCGACCGCGCGGCCGCGGTTCACGCGCTTGCACAGGATTCCGTATCGTGGCTGTGGTAACTAATAAAAGTGCTGCCTAAGTCTAATGTTTACGTGAACTAGTACGGTTTTCTTTTAAGTTTGTCCAACCCTATATCAAACTAAACTAAGCTGCCATACGCGCACTCACCGATATGCTGCCGCCACCATTGCGCATGCCGGCGCCCGCCTGCTCTTTCCAACAATTTCTTACCCATCACCGCCGTGTCGCCGCCAAGCCAAAGGCTCGCCCGCTCACGTCGTCTGCAGTCCCTCCTCGCGATACCGTCGCGCTACGAAGCACGCGAGCAGCTGGTGGAGCCGCGTCTATGCATGCAGCGTACGAAGAGGAGGACGAGCGCGTCCTCCAGCACGCTGTCGAGGAGGAACTAGCATGTCATTGTCATCTTCGCCCGCGCAGAGGAGGCGCGCATGGTGGCTGTCGCGGCGGAAGCCGGTCACACGCGCGTCGAGCCCGCAAACCGGGTACGGACGCGGAATCTACCTTCGAGACCTTGAATGCCACGTGGATCCTGCAATCTGAAGGAGCAATTTGGGCCAGTCGACTCTTGTGAGCCGTTTGATGCAACATGGATGGCTAGAAGGGCTTTTTCAACCTCCGAAATAGATGCACGGTTCATCTTCTTAGCCCGCCCCACGCCTAACCGCCTGCCGCCACCGCCACGCCCTCCCCTAAACCGTCTGCCACCGCCATGCTCCCCCCACCCCTGCCATCCGTTTAACCCCAGGCACGATCCATTTTTTCCGGCGAACTGCATTCCACACCCAACACTCATATGATAGATCATGGGCACCTTGCCGTCTTATTCCTTCACTCCGTCGAACTTCTTTCACAAATCGACTGACCCAAATTATACTACTAGTATTAACGTATTAACTATAGTAGGAACACGAAGATACGAGCAGTAGTACCAACTGCAAGAAGAACAGTAGT
Organism: Triticum dicoccoides; assembly: GCF_002162155.2. NCBI lineage: Eukaryota > Viridiplantae > Streptophyta > Magnoliopsida > Poales > Poaceae > Triticum > Triticum dicoccoides. Next base: position 427,197,724 of record NC_041386.1, on the reverse strand, counting down.
AAGACATAGTACTAGTACTACTGTACGTACTAAAGAGTTCAAATAACAAGAAAGAACATAAATATAGTTCTGCTGGGGCCTCAGCACAACACACCCTTGAAAATAAAGTAAGCAACTAGTCTGCTTGACACTGCAGTAGAACCAGGATGAGAGACGGCACTGCCACCTACTCGGAGTCCGAGTCCACGTCCTTGACTTCGTCCTCGCCCCTCTTCCTCTTTGCCGATGCTTCTTTGCTTGAACCAGACACTGGGCTCTGCTTCGTCATCCAACCCTTGTAGATATTTAAACAAAGGTAGGCATCCATTGCTACGTACAGGATGTGATCTTCATCTAATGTCTTCGACTCCCATGCATGATGAAACTCGTGATGAGGTTTCTTCAGTTTAGCGTACGAACGATCAATCATGGCTGCTTCCAGGGTCAACATTGAAGGCTGAGAGGAGGACACCAGCCCTTCCTTCTGGAGGTCGAAGGGGTCGCCTACAATGAGGCCTATCTGACCCAGGATTTCCTTGTCGTTCCTAAAGTCGACATTAACGAATTTGACTCGGCCTCCCTTGAGGAACTTCTTAAATTCCTCGCACTCAACTTCGACATGGAATATGTGGTAGACCAAGCATAAGTCATGCACGCAAACCTAGATCACGGCGGGCTTCTTCTTCTCTGCCTCCTTTAGTTTCTTCTCGCTTCCCAAGACTATGGTGTACTCAACTCTAGCCCAGCGACCCACTCATCATTTGAGTTTTCGAACATGCGTTTGAAGCGAGAAAGGCATTCTTTCAACGTTACATAAGAACGGGTGTATATGACGTCAAACTCATCGCCGGTGATGGTTCTAACATTGTACTCACCGCCGATCATGGAGATTTGGCACACCATGGATTTGGGAGGAGGGTTAGGATTAGTGGAACTACCGTAATGTGAAAGGACGGGACGACTGGGAGCGAACTGTTGTAAGGTACTATACTAGTAGAAGACGGGGACGAGTAGGGCATGCGAACGGCGTGGGGTTGCTGGCTTGCCCGGTGGATAAATGGCTGCAATCCCCCAAAGAGTTCTCGAGAACTATGCGGGACCCACTAGATGTCATGTCTACTAGAACCATATCGTAGGCCTGGCGGTATAGCTTCTGCCTGTTCGCACGCCTTGCCGGCACGTGGGTAACTTCAATTAATTCCGTCAACCATCGCGCCTCCCACGACCTTCGCCTCCCTCACGTGGACACGCCCTTTGAGACTTCGACCGGCTATAAATGAGAATTTTTTTGTCTACTCCGCATGCATGATACTCCCTCTGGTGCTTTTTACTTCCCTCAACCGTTTGCAAAGTGTTCGACCAAATTTATAAGTACTAAAAATATCAATATCTACAATATCTTTCTTGTTTGTGACATATCAACCAATAAGAGATGTGCGCGGTGCATGCTTTCAATGACTTGAGACTGCCAAACATGACATGCAGTGGTTAGTTCATTGCATGCAATGCTATTAATTAGCAAAAAGACATTAAGTGTTCTCGTTTTCCTCTCCGCCTTGGGCGCGGTGCACAACGTAAGATGACTTACAAACCTAGACGGAGGGAGTAACCCAAATAAGCACCTCTTGGGTGGGTTAGATTTTTTTGGGTTAGTTGAGTTCAAACTAACCCAAACTAACTCTAACACATGGATCCAAACAGTGCCAAGGTTAGCTATTAGAGTACTACTACCTCCCTTCTTGTTTAAATGGCTCGATTAAAAAATTTGACCTACTCTTAGCAAGATAGAGGCGGTGGAATAGTTTGTCTAGTTCTTCACAAAAAATGTGTTTACCAATGCATGCATGAACACTAGTTACTTTAACCCCCTCTCTTCTTTAATTGTTTGCCACATTAGCATGTTTGCGATTCCCGTGTGCATGATACCAGCTAAGATACCACCATTATGGCCAGCCTTAATCATCGCATGCAACAATTTAGTGCACCTTGAAATATGAACATGTGTGGGGCGTGTATGTTTTTAATGACTTGAGACTATACCTAGCCCGGCATGCAAGATGAGACTTGTTATGCATCGTTCCCCATACCTGCAGGAAGCCCGTTCGTCTCCAAATATTTTCCTCGCCATGTGTGGAAACAATATGCCTGCCAGATTCCGCTTCTCCCTCCGGCGATCCCACCACTCCACCCCGTGTGGAAAAAAATCTGCATGCATGACTCTCCTCGCCCCGCGCTCGTCCAATCTGTTGTGACCAGCAATATTTCCACCCCTTCCCTCCCCCATAATTTACTCCAACAAATATGCCCACGTAGCTGTTACTTAACTGTAGGTGCATTGGGTCACCGACATATGGGCCCAACAGGGGTCTGGCCCACATGTCAGTGACGCAACTGGACCTGCAGTTAAGTCAGTGCACCTCAGTCCATATCTTACGTAGGTGTGCCATTGCTCTCTATAAATACCGCGCCTCCCACGACATTGCTATCTCCTCCCCCTCACATTCACGTTCATCGCTATCTCCTTCCCTCCCTCTCACGTCGACCACCATGGCCCTGCCCCTCCCAAGCCCTAGGCGCCCCTCGCTGCACCTCGCGGACGGTCACGCATCGCGGTTCCGTTCCTCGCCGCCACTAGTCGAGGAGGACGCGTCGGCATTCCGCTGCTCGCCGCGACACGACGCGTCGCCATTCCGCTCCTCGCCGCCACTAGCCGAGGAGGACGCATCAGTGTTCCGCTCCTTGCCACGACGCGTCGAGGTGGACACGTCGGCGTTCCCAATCTCGCGAGCACGCGTGTCGAAGGACGCGTCGGCTCCCCGCTACGAGGAGAACGCCGCGCCGTCCACCGAGCCCCCCCCAGCCTTGAGGAGCTTTGGAAAGAAATGGATGTCGCCTTGTGGGAGGTTTTGCCTCTAGCGGAGCGCGCCAACATAGAGGCGGAGAAGAAGGCCGAGGAAGAGAAGTGCATCGTGGAACAAGCTACCTGGAGGCCTATGTCGCGTCCGAGAGAGTCAGGCAATTGGCTCTTTGGCAGAAGGCTCCTGCGAGGGCTGTGAGAGTGGCGGAGGATGCCCGTGCCGACGTCCTGAGTGCAGTCGGGCCCAAGTGCCTCATCTACGCTTGGCGGTACGTGGACCGGGTGCACGCTTCCTGCGAGGAGGAGTACCTGTTGGCGCCGGATCACCACACCGGTGAGATCGCGCTCGCCCGCCGGCAAGCCGCCAATTAGCACCTCGTGAGTTGCGAGGCTGAGGATGAGACGTTATGTCGGCGCACTGGGAAACGGCCGTGCACCAGGGCACTCGTGGCGAGCCGCAAGCGCTCCTGTGAGCGCCATGGCTTTTAGGAGGAGTATATTTTTTTTGGTTCGTAAGGCGATCTCATTAGTTTTGGTACGCAAATGATAAATCCCGAACGTTCAGGAATTATTAGCGCCCTTAATTAAGTATGTAAAACAGAAAGTTTGGAAACCTTGTGTATTCATACGCATTTTGCAAGTACATGCATATAGCACAAACTTTACATTATACTATCGCACTACACGTCTCTCTCTATATATGCTTGCAGACTGTGCTACTCCCTCCATCCAGGTCAATAAGTCATCTTTTGTTGTGCACCATGACCAAGAAGGAGGGAAGACTTATACACCTAGACGGAGGGAGTACTACTATTACTTATGTACGTGCAAATGCACGTTTTAACATTACGATGCGGTTTTTGTATAAGTAGAAAAACAACACTAGTCAATCTTGTGAAACGATTCAATGCAAAACAAATGCAAAAATGCTCATTTGACTGTTTACTTTTAGCTTCCTTCTCTGTGGTTATTTCTCTGTCGTACTTTGTACGGAGTATCTCACTGGTTGGAACGACATGCAAATTACCAAACCGCTTCCTACACCCTGTATCGAATTTTTTGCCTAACAAGTTGTGCCGTGCAATTTGAATTCCAACTTGAGTACTACTACTAGTAGGAGTACCAGGGGCCAGTTCTTTTAGGCTTCTAGATTAGTAATACCATAAATACTACCTCTGTCCTGGTTTATTGGTCCCCATTGTAATCTGTGTCAAATTTTTATCATAAATTTAACTAATGAAATGTTAGTTCATGTCACATGCACTAACATTTTATCAGTTAAATCTTTGGTCAAAATTTAGCACAAATTACAATGGTGAGGAATAAACTAGGATCGAGGTACTACTAGCAGTAGTTTAGAAGCCTAATAAATGAGTGAGGCGCCTTAATGCTACTCTCCACTGTGACTAGTCTTATGGGAAAAGCTAGGGAAGCCGCCAAAAGAACTGGCCCTAGGAGTAGTAGCTAGGGATACTAGGAGTAGTAGCTAGGGATCCAGTGTGTGAGATGAACCGGAGAAAGTAAATGCAGAGAGATGAAATGCAAAAAGATGGAGGGATGTGATGGTTGCTTGTTCGTTTATTTTACCAGGCCACTTATTACTGGGAGTGGTTGGGTTTTGTGATATGACGGCTTTACTGTCGCACCATGAGCGGGGTGAGAGGTGAGACTCCCGTGCAACGCCGCCCTCTACACTAGTACTACTACATCGGTCGTGGTTTATCCCCCATTGAATTTGACTGAAGATTTAACTGACAAACTGTTAGTGCATGTGAACAAAAACAATATCGTTTGATTCGTATTTGAACATAGTTTTCAATTATATAATTTTAGGTGACATGCATTATCATTTGTCGTACTATATATAATGTTAGTTCAATTTTTGGTCGTACTAATCTATAGTAAGGTGCCCGTGCGTTGCACGGAAGAGTGAAATGCATTGATCGGGGAGTTATTTATTTTGAAAAAGGATGTGGGGGTCATCTCATGTGTAACGGGTATCGACAGGGTTGTTTAGATATTATCTCATCTCTAGAGCTCACAAACATCCGGGTGAAATAGATAAAATTATCTTTTGCAAACAAAAGCGTTCAACTGTTCAACCTGCATCCAAAACTTGTGAAGAAATAACTCTTATTGTGCTTTGCAGGGACCGATCTTCAAGAATTAGTTTTTGAGTATCCATTGTTATACATGTTGGCTATAGATGACCTGGCACTTTCTTATAGTCAACAGTTGGCTATACTATTTAAGTATTAACCATGCCCTTATACACCTAGACGGAGGGATTAAATCAGGATGACTTGGAAGGGGGCAGAGGATATGTAAGAAATAGTTCATCATAAGTCTTTCACCAGTACTGTAGTAAAAATTCATACATGGAAGATTCTAGACTAAACCATAAATGGATACACTTTTATTCATGCACGATACTCCAATAGAGCAAGATCATACATGGAAGTCTCCACATGCTTAGACAGCGGATTACATTGAGCGAAGATTAATGATCAACATTTAACTTAGTAATGCAGATGTCCAGGTGAACCTCCTTGGAGTCCCCATGCACATTGTTGGGGATCAAATAATACCATGCGTCTTCCATGTCCACATCGGCGCGAAGGTCCCAGCTCGGCAGAGTCCAAGTCAGCTTGACGTAGCCAGTGTCGCCGCCCACGTACCTCCGAGGGGTAGTAAAAGTGAGCACGCACCCGTACATCGGCCTCATGTCAGTGTCAGCGTCAGCGGCGTTGCCCCTGATGCACACTACAGAGATGTGGTGGCGGCCTGCACAGGCCTCGCCAGTGGCCACGATCAAGAGGAAGACGCTGTCGTCCTCCTCCGAGACTAGTAGGCGGCGCTGATCCTCTAGCGACTCTGGCACGGTGAACGGGTAGCACGTCTCGTACTTGATGTTCTTCACCAAGGGCCAGTAGTTATCGCCACACGCCTGCGTCAGGTGATGCACGATGTTCGCTGGCGAGCCCCAAAATGGCACAAGGCACTTATAGCAGTAGACGAAGGGCTCCTTGGAGGCATCGACCAGGCCGTCCATGAAACGGGAGTGGCTGTAGGGGACGTTCCGCCAGTTGAATATATGAGCAAGTTACTATGAGATTTACTACAAAATAAATCATGACGGCTATAACAGAGATTAAACTAATCATGCGGACTAGCATAGTAGATGAACAGATCGAATCTAGGACACAGACTAGAAACATGAATTCTACCACGATTTCGAACAGGAAGGACAGAAACATATACGGTGCAACGGGAGCAGCACCATTGGCGTTGAGGTTGTCGCCCATGTCGTTGAGGAAGAGGTTGCCGAGGTCAGGGAAGAAGTCGTGTCGGTGAAGTCGTCGCTGCTAGCTGTCGCGAGAGTGCGCTCCCCAAATTTCAACAACCCCCGCCGAATGGAGCGCAGGAGGGAGTGGCTGTAGGGGACGTTGCAGCCACCGAATGGAGCGCAGGAGTAGCCCACGAAGCAATAGATGTTGCTCCTCCCTAGTCTCTATTCTTATCTCTATCTCTGCTACTCTTCTTTGTTTTTTTATAATATACTAGTTGTAGTTGTCAAATCTAATAGTACTGCACCGTCCACTGCACGCCCGGCTGAACACGCCTCCTCACCTCCATCAAACCCCTCAGTTAAACCCACATGCAAACCGAGAAACCTACTCCGGACCGTGGGAGGATATTTACCGGACGTGTTGTTTCGTGGAATACAATCACAGTCACTGCAAGGTCTTTGAGCAGGATCCCAACTTCTCTGGGCCTCCAGGAATTTTTGGCTAGAGGTTGGTAAGTAGCCTTGGTACACGCTCTCTGTTTGTTGGACTGAATTATCCGATTAACCAGGAGATAACCGATGTCAAGGATCATGATGGCAGCGTGGTTTCGTTCATCAAGAAAAAATGTGTGTACACAATGTACCATGCGTCTCCGCATGCACCATACCCTGATATGTGCCGCCATGCTCTGCGGCCCAAAGTAGGAGAGAGGGTTGCAAGTATCAGACTTTTTTTTGAAACCCAAGTATCATACTTCGACCTGCTGGTTCGAGTTTCCCCCGTCAGACACCCATCTGGTTCAAGCCGTCAGCCAATCTCCACAGCTTAATAAATAGTAATGTCCATCTGAGCTAGTTAGTTAGATGCGTACACTTGGTGTAGTAGGATCTTTATTTAGTTTGATGCATACACTTGTTCTGTTTTGGTAGCCCTTTTGTAATGATGGTTGATGTTTGGTTTGGAAGAGAGAGCTGCGTTTTCACTCTTCTGGCCTACTTACTGCTTCTGTTGCACCCACAGCCCTGGTTGCTGCTGCTGCTGTTTTCAATGTACAATCAGTAGTATATTTCGTCTGTTGGTTGAATAAATGTGTTGTTAGAACGACAAACACAATGTTTTGGAAGTCATTGCATGGTTCGATCCTTTAGTGCCCCGTACCGTACGTAGCGCATACTATTTTTTGTACGGAACACATTTTCCACTTGTTGATAACATGCAGCCCACTGATGAAGGCCCAATAGAGAAGCCCATAATTAACTGGAAGGGAGGCTCTCACATGAATCCGGCCCAGGTACATGCTCATGGTCCCCTAAAAATAAATAAGTAAATAAATAAATAAAGCTAAATGCTCATGCACCAGTTCCTTAAATTCACGATTTAATAGGAGGATATTATTTCCTATGATAGTGTCATTACATTCACTCGATATTATTATTCGGCAAAGATAGCGACTGTCGGGGATATACCCCGCAGTGTAAACCGGCCGGAAATTAACTCGGCCAGACTTGGCGGTTTATCTGAAGAACCTGCTGACACTTGGCGAGTTACTGGCGACCCGCCCTGACCTGGCGGTTTACAAGCAACCCACCTGGTCATTATGACTCACTGGTGATCCAGCGAGCGAGACAGACGGATGACAAGGCCCAAGGCCCAGAAGGCCGGTTCACGTTTAACGGTGGGCCAGTTTAAGAGGAAAGGCATGAGGAACGTTTATCTTACAAGGAGTTAAGACCTGGACATGTATCCGGTTTGTATTAGAGATAGACTAGTCCTAATCCTAAGAGGACTCCACATGTAAACCGCCCCTTCAACATATATAAGGAGGGCATGGCTCCTCAAAGGGAGGAAGATTCACAAGTTCCACAAGTTGGACAAGTTAGGTTTAGACAATAGCTCTCGAGATAGAGCACTTTTGTAACCATGATCATCATCATCAACATCAATGAAGCATGATGTAGGCTTTTACCTCCACCGTGAGGGGCCGAACCTTGGTAAAACATCGCGTCTCTCGTCCCGCTCAACCCCTCTCAAGATACCACATAGATGCGTTGGCCTCGCGACTAAGTCCTGACACCTAGGACATCTGCCGTGACAATTCCACGACAGTTGGCGCCCACCATGGGGCCAGGCGCACGGTGGTGTTGAGTTCTTGAAGGGATTTCTTCATGGATCTAGGAGCTCGCAATGTGCCGGAGGAAAAAAGAGACGGTACAAAACAACCACACACGATAACCCGGCATGAGATAACCATTGGGAAGAGCCGGTGAATCCGTCGTCTTATTAATTTTGGAGCTGGCAGTACAATATTTTGGGGAAAAGAGATTAAGATTCAATGGTCGAATCCGATTGCTTTTTGCAGCTGTCCAACTACTACGTCCGTGCCGTCCACGTACGTCCCAAGTTCTGAAGCAAATAAAAGCAGAGGCGGTAAAGGGAGCAGCCTTATTGATTCTATGTTACTCAGGCCCGCTGGTCATTAAAATCAGGGATTCCAGCACCTACAAGACACGGGATCAATTTGATCTCAGGATCCTTGTCAGCATGTGCGGATCAGGACAATTTAGGAGGCCACGTATCCTACAAAAAATCATTAAAACAACCATGACCCGGAGAGGATGAGGTCATGGGCACGGACTTGGAATCAACCACTCCGGTTCATATCAAACACGAGCCGCGGAGAGCCGCCCCGCGCCGGTGGGTCTCCCTGCGTCGAGCCACCATGGAGGACCGTTTTCTGCTCCGGGCTAATCGCGCCTCGAGCTGCCGCGGGCCGGCCCGATTGTCTCAGTAGCCGTCTCGAACCGCCTGAGCCGGATCAGGCTTGCCCTCGCATGGAACCGCCTCCGCCGTGAGTCGCCGCATCACCGGGTGGCTGCTGTTGCAGTCACGGTCGCACCATAAATCAGGTGATATTCATCCGAGTCTACTTTTAACACATATTGTTTTTTGTCAAAAAACAATCTATCTTTGCTACAATGTTTTTATGCAGGATAATTATTTATGACAAATGTATTGTTATACCGCGGACATGGAGTGCATGCCAGCATAGTTTTGCAGTGGCGTTCTTCCGGGCCATGCTGCTCGACGGATACACATGCAATCACCGCCCCCGCTGTTTGGTTTACATCCGTCCACGCATGCGGCCGACTCATTGTTCGCGCTGATTTACAAACATCACGGCCGATTCACCCGTCTGCACCGGTTTACCACACTGTGGCCGGTTCATCCGTGATTAATTTCAGCTTCATACAATTATCATCAACATCATGGCGGGTTATATCCGTCCTAAACACATCAGGTGATACCCATATGAAATATATTCTATTAGTACATATTATTTTTATCAAAGAGCAGTTTATCTTTGCCTTGGTCTGCAATACTGTTTATGCAGGACAATTGTTCATTACAAATGAGGCGCTATGTTACGGGCACGGAGCACGCGCTAGCAATGTTCTGCACTGGCGTTTCGTCCGTGTCCTACCACCCGGTGAATGAACGTGAGAAGGTCGCCGTCCCTGTGGCCCGGTTTACATCAGCTTGCCGGGACCGCGCCCGCGATTAACTCGCCCGTCCGAGCCGGTTTATGACACCGGTGCCGATCTTCCCTGTCTGCACCAGCTTACAATACCGCGGCTGACTCATCCGTCCGAGCTGCCTCTGATGTTGCGGTTGGCCGTCTCCCGCGGCCTAGTCTACATCAACATACCGGGCCGCACCTGTCTGCATGAGCTGTTTCTTGAGTATGAACATGGGTAGCCCGCCTTTCTTCCCACAAATTGGAGGCAAATTATCATCTACCATCGTCTGCACTGGATGGTTCAATGGACATGCACACAAGTCACCGCTACTATAGTTTGGTTAAACTTCAAGGATCCAGTTGGAAGGAACCATTGGACGAGTTGCTGACACGTGTCATACGGGATCATTTATAACCCGCCGCAGTCACCTCAACCTTCTGTGGATTCACATTGTGCTGTCAACACCAATGATATACAAGTTATGCCGGTTTATATCACGGTCAAATATGGAGAATCTCAAGCCAACTCCTCGAGTCACCTTGAGACTTGGGGGCTACAATGATATGACTTAGCAAACATTGCCAGTTTTCAGTGAAGTCAAGAACCCCAATACGTTGGAGGGAAAGATAACCCGGTCCCGGATTCACATCGTGCTATCAGAAGGTTTCCGGATTAGAAAGTATATGACAATTACAAAATCCCGGCTCAATGAAGAAGTTTCGGGTCATCAGAAAAGGATTCCGGTTTACAATCCGGTACAAGGGAAATTTGTTCTCCAATAAAGCTCTGAAGCTCTCAAATCTGGTTTAAGAATTTCCGGTTCAAAAAGGAATTAACTTCTCACAAGTTCGAGTTTAAAGGCCGTCAGAAAATTTCCGGCTAAAAATGAAGATTCCGGTTTAAAATCCGGTTCAAGGGAAAGATGTCTCCCACAAAGCTTTGAAGGTCTCCATATCTAGTTCAAGATCCCGGTTCAAGAAGAATTTATCTCTTGCAAAAAGTTAAAAATTGCCAAAGAGGACCTGCTGCCATGATGCGCGGTTCAAACATGGGTATCCCGCCTTACTGGCCTGACATATTATTGATCACATGGGGGCTTCTGCTTCATAAAGCGGGGTCTCTGTTCTTTTACATCATGTGTGGTTACACGGAGTTGTTCTAAAGCGGCCTCCGGTTTACCCCTGGAGTTGGCTTTTTTTAAAAGCATCATGTTATATCACTTGGGGGTTTGGTTGTGTCCGAACCAATACAATACCTCTTGATAGGCGAGAGCCACCAGATCACTTGGGGACTTGGTCATGTCTGAACCAATCATGCCTCTTGATCGGCCTAAGGCTACAGAATCACTTGGGGGCTTGGTCGAGCCCGAACCATTGCCATGCCACTTGATCGGCATAAATGCCACGGTTTCATTTGGGGACCTGGCTGACTAGAACCATAGTTACACCTATCGGGAGCTTGGTCGTGTCTGACCATGGTAACGCCATCTGATCAGCTCAAATAAGCCTCTTTTTGCAAATGTTTTTATCATTGCCTTTGCTTCAATATTTTCCTTGATAACTGTTTATTTTATTTTTGTTGCGTTTTTAAACCGACAAAGTTTTAAACCGGCCCAAACTGTCAATTACAAATTGACAGAACACGGTCAAATCTTAAACCGGAGACTATCTGCCCGGTTTGATTTTCTATTACCATCCTATTATGGAGTAAACCGGTGTTTATCACAGCCCGGCACAGTTTTATCATAAACTGGCACAATATGGAAGGAGTTATCAGTACTCAAGATTTGGGTTATCACCCTTACTACAAAAAGCTGGTAAAACCAACAATGTGATTCAATGTCACAGGTATGATATATTTCATATTTGATTATTCTTAAGTGCAGCCTTGGTTATAAACCCGGGTTGTATGTTGGGCATTATGACCCGTCTAGCGGTAAACCGCCAGGACACTTTAAACTTGTTGTATGCAGAAACATGTTTGTTAAACCGGCTTGACTTTTGACTATAAGTCGCCAGTATGATGAGAAATTATCCGGTGTTTGTTAAACCGGCCTGGTTTTTGGACTATAAGTCGCCAGTATATATATATTTGGATTGCGCCATCGGAATTATGCGCTTATAAATCATTGAGTTATATTATTCAAATAGCCAAACTTGGCTGAATTTTCATTATGATATTGAATGAATAAGGTTTTCACCGGATTATATTATCTTGAATAGCCAACATGGCTGGATTTTTATGGTTATTAATAACCGGTATTATTGAGTTTTCAAAGTCGCTATAGCGCAATGTCTACTATTTTATCAAAGGATATGGTTTATTCTACAATGGAAGGAATAGTCCCGAGTCGCTGTAGGCTTACAACCCGGCACTTGGGGGCTACATTATTCAAATCGAGATTACATGCAAGTCTTATATCGCTGCAAGCATGCATCATGACACTTGGGGGCTAATGCCAAGTCATTTTTAGTCTTGTTGAAGACCCGACTCATCATATTATAATGAGCCGGCCCTTGGGGGCTACCAATTGCTCCTGTCAACAATTCAAGGTACACAAGTTTTTATCCATTATATTGAAGGGTCCACTCCTCAGTTGGTAAAGCCCCATGATGGGAGTTACATCATATGATGTTATTTTCAATGAAGTATATATAAAGTCCCAGCTCAATATTATCTTACTGAACCGGCCCTTGGGGGCTACACTGATTGAAGTTTTTATAAGCAATTACAAGTCCTAGGTTGCTGCAAGCATGACAACCCGGCACTTGGGGGCTACATATATGGAGTATTCAGTTTATATAATTGAGATGAACAAACCGGATTTCTTCAAGATTGAAACACTTATTGGAGCAAGTCTTAAGTTATCACTATGTTCTCCCCTTAAGACTTGGGGGCTACAGGTATTATGCATATAAAGGAGGAACATCTTCATTTTATCAGTTTTGAGCAAATCAGGAAGATCAATTACATGACCCGGTGTCGACAACAATTATGACCCGGCGCCATCAATATTTATAAACCATCCATTTTGGTAATATTAAACCGGCAAGTTTTACATCTTCGAACCGGCTGAATATCAGATAAGTATTTTCAGACCCATATTTCTTAAATCGGCGCTTTGGGAGCTGAGTCAAAGGAGTTATTCTTCACAATATTTCTCGGTGACAAACCAATGTCGGCAAATTGATTATGAAGCTGGTCTGTTGACCCGGATTTCCCAGAAGGAGGAAATAACAAGGACTTAAGGATGATCAGGTACCGGTTTACAAAAATTCTTAACCCGGAGCATAACCTGTCAAATTTGTTCTTGTGTTTATTTTGCAGTATAAGTTTACCATGAATAAATCCAAGCTAAACTTGGGGGCTAATGTCGGGGATATACCCCGCGGTGTAAACCGGCCGAAAGTTAACCCGTCCGGACTTGGCGGTTTATCTGAAGACCCCGCTGACACTTGGCGAGTTACTAGCGACCTGCCCTGACCTGGCGGTTTACAAGCAACCCACCTGATCATTATGACTCACTGGTGATCCGGCGAGCGGGACAGACAGATGACAAGGCCCAAGGCCCAGAAGGCCGGTTCACGTTTAACGGTGGGCCGATTTAAGAGGAAAGGCATGAGGAACGTTTATCTTACAAGGAGTTAAGACCTGGACTTGTATCCGGTTTGTATTAGAGATAGACTAGTCCTAATCCTAAGAGGGCTCCACATGTAAACCGCCCCTTCAACATATATAAGGAGGGGCAGGGCTCCTCAAAGGGAGGAAGATTCACAAGTTCCACAAGTTGGACAAGTTAGGTTTAGACAATAACTCTCGAGATAGAGCACTTTTGTAACCGTGATCATCATCATCAATGTCAATGAAGCAGGATGTAGGCTTTTATCTCCACCGTGAGGGGCCAAACCTGGGTAAAACATCATGTCTCTCATCCCGCTCAACCCCTCTCAAGCTACCACATAGATGCGTTGGCCTCACGACTAAGTCCTGACACCTAGGACATCTATCGTGACAATTCCACGACAGTTGGGGCCCACCATTGAAGTTATATTATTCTTCTTTCTCCCAGCATTTTCTTCCTGCAACCAGCGGACCCATGCAAATCATACTCAACTTCGTAAATAGACCCGGTCCATTTTTATTTTTCAATAGTCCCACCCCAGCCCAGCACATTGGCGACAACATTTTATCCTCCGCCTTGGTGCGCTCTCCGCGGCACTGCCTGATACGTCTCAAACATATCTATAATTTTTGATTGCTCCATGCTATATTATCTACTCTTTTGGACATTGTTGGGCTTTATTATACACTTTTATATTATTTTTGGGACTAACCTATTAACCGGAGGCCCAACCCTGATTGCTGTTTTTTTGCCTATTTTAGGGTTTCGAAGAAAAGGAATATCAAACGGAGTCCAAACGGAATGAAACCTTTGGGAACGTGATTTTCTCACCGAACATGATCCAGGAGACTTGGACCCTACGTCAAGCAACCAACAGGGAGGCCACGAGGTAGGGGGCATGCCTACCCCCCAGGCGTGCCCTCCACGCCCCCTGTTGCTCCACCGACATACCTCTTCCTCCTATATATACCTACGTACACCCAAATGATCAGATACGGAGCCAAAACCCTAATTCCACCGCCGTAACTTTCTGTATCCACGAGATCCCATCTTGGGGCCTGTTCTGGAGCTCCGCCGGAGGGGGCATCGATCACAGAGGGCTTCTACATCAACACCATAGCCTCTATGATGAAGTGTGAGTAGTTTACCTCAGACCTACGGGTCCATAGCTATTAACTAGATGGCTTCTTATCTCTTTTTGTATCTCAATACAAAGTTCTCCCCATCTCTTGTGGAGATCTATTCGATGTAATCTTCTTTTGCGGTGTGTTTGTTGAGACCGATGAATTGTGGGTTTATGATCAAGTTTATCTATGAACAATATTTGAATCTTATCTGAATTCTTTTATGTATGATTGGTTATCTTTGCAAGTCTCTTCGAATTATCAGTTTGGTTTGGCCTACTAGATTGATCTTTCTTGCAATGGGAGAAGTGCTTAGCTTTGGGTACAATCTTGCGGTGTCCTTTCTGTTGGGGAACGTAGTAATTTCAAAAAAATTCCTACACACACTGAAGATCATGGTGATGCATAGCAACGAGAGGGGAGAGTGTGTCCACTTACCCTCGTAGACCGAAAGCGGAAGTGTTATGACAACGCGGATGATGTAGTCGTACATCTTCACGATCCGACCGATCCAAGTACCGAACGCACGGCACCTCCGAGTTCTGCACACGTTCAATACGATGACGTCCCTCGAACTCCGATCCAGCCGAGCTTTGTGGGAGAATTCCGTCAGCACGACAGCGTGGTGATGATGATGATGTTCTACCGACGATGGGCTTCGCCTAAGCACCGCTACGATATGACCGAGGTGGATTATGGTGGAGAGGGGCACCGCACACGGCTAAGAGATCAAGAGATCAATTGTTGTGTCTATGGGGTGCCCCCTGGCCACGTATATAAAGGAGTGGAGGAGGGGAGGGGCCGGCCCTCTCTATGGCGCGCCCTAGGGGAGTCCTACTCCCATCGGGAGTAGGATTCCTCGTTTCCTAGTAGAACTAGGAGCCCTTCCAAGTAGTAGGAGTAGGAGAGAAGGAAAGGGAAGGGAAAAGGAGAAGGAAGGAAGGGGGCGCCCCCCTCCCTAGTCCAATTCGGACCAGCCCATGGGGAGGGGTGCGGTCACCCTTTGAGGCCTTTCTCTCCTTTCCCGTATGGCCCATTAAGGCCCAATACGAATTCCCGGAACTCACCGGTACTCCCGGAAATACCCGAATCACTCGGAACCTTTCCGATGTCCAAATATAGTCGTCCAATATATCGATCTTTATGTCTCGACCATTTGAGACTCTTTGTCATGTCCCTGATCTCATCCGGGACTCAAACTCCTTCGGTACATCAAAACACATAAACTCATAATATAACCGTCATCGAACTTTAAGCGTGCGGACCCTACGGGTTCGAGAACTATGTAGACATGACCGAGACACGTCTCCGGTCAATAACCAATAGTGGAACCTGGATGCTCATATTGGCTCCCACATATTCTACGAAGATCTTTATCGGTCAAACCGCATAACAACATAGGTTGTTCCCTTTGTCATCGGTATGTTACTTGCCCAAGATTCGATCGTCGGTATCTCAATACCTAGTTCAATCTTGTTACTGGCAAGTCTCTTTACTCGTTTTGTAATACATCATCCCGCAACTAACTCATTACTTGCAATGCTTGCAAGGCTTATAGTGATGTGCATTACCGAGTGGGCCCAGAGATACCTCTCCGACAATCGGAGTGACAAATCCTAATCTCGAAATACGCCAACCCAACAAGTACCTTCGGAGACACCTGTAGAGCACCTTTATAATCACCCAGTTATGTTGTGACAGTTGGTGGCACACAAAGTGTTCCTCCGGTAAACGGGAGTTGCATAATCTCATAGTCATAGGAACATGTATAAGTCATGAAGAAAGCAATAACAACAAACTAAACGATCAACTGCTAAGCTAACGGAATGGGTCAAGTCAATCACATCATTCTCCTAATGATGTGATCCCATTAATCAAATGACAACTCATGTCTATGGTTAGGAAACATAACCATCTTTGATCAACGAGCTAGTCAAGTAGAGGCATACTAGTGACACTCTGTTTGTCTATGTATTCACACATGTATTATGTTTCCGGTTAATACAATTCTAGCATGAATAATAAACATTTATCATGATATAAGGAAATAAATAATAACTTTATTATTGCCTCTAGGGCGAATTTCCTTCAGTCTCCCACTTGCACTAGAGTCAATAATCTAGTTCACATCGCCATGTGATTTAACATCAATAGTTCACATCACCATGTGATTAACATGCATAGTTCACATCGTCGTGTGACCAACACCCAAAGGGTTTACTAGAGTCAATAATCTAGTTCACATCGTTATGTGATTAATACCCAAAGAGTACTAAGGTGCGATCATGTTTTGCTTGTGAGAGAATTTTAGTCAACGGGTCTGCCACATTTAGATCCGTATGTATTTTGCAAATTTCTATGTCAACAATGCTCTGCACGGAGCTACTCTAGCTAATTGCTCCCACTTTCAATATGTATCTAGATTGAGACTTAGAGTCATCTGGATCAGTGTCAAAACTTGCATGGTCGTAACCCTTTACGACGAACCTTTTGTCACCTCCATAATTGAGAAACATATCCTTATTCCACTAAGGATAATTTTGACCAATGTCCAGTGATCTACTCCTAGATCACTATTGTACTCCCTTGCCAAACTCAGGGCAGGGTATACAATAGGTCTAGTACACAGTATGGCATACTTTATAGAACCTATGGCTGAGGCATAGGGAATGACTTTCATTCTCTCTCTATCTTCTGCCGTGGTCGGGTTTTGAGTCTTACTCAACTTCACACCTTGTAACATAGGCAAGAACTCCTTTTTGACTGTTCCATTTTGAACTACTTCAAAATCTTGTCAAGGTATGTACTCATTGGAAAACTTATGAAGCGTCTTGATCTATCTCTATAGATCTTGATGCTCAATATGTAAGCAGCTTCACCGAGGTCTTTCTTTGAAAAACTCCTTTCAAACATTCCTTTATGCTTTGCAGAGTAATTCTACATTATCTCCGATCAACAATATGTCATACATATACTTATCATAAATGCTGTAGTGCTCCCACTCACTTTCTTGTAAATATAGGCTTCACCGCAAGTCTGTATAAAACTATATGCTTTGATCAATTTATCAAAGCGTATATTCCAACTCCGAGATGCTTGCACCAGTCCATAGATGGATCGCTGGAGCTTGCATATTTTGTTAGTACCTTTAGGATTGACAAAACCTTCTGGTTGCATCATATACAAATCTTCTTTAATAAATCCATTAAGGAATGCAATTTTGTTTATCCATTTGCCAGATTTCATAAAATGCGGCAATTGCTAACATGATTCGGACAGACTTAAGCATAGATACGATTGAGAAACTCTCATCGTAGTCAACACCTTGAACTTATCGAAAACCTTTTTGCGACAATTCTAGCTTTGTAGATAGTAACACTACTATCAGCGTCCGTCTTCCTCTTGAAGATCCATTTAATCTCAATGGCTCGCCGATCAATGGGAAAGTCAATCAAAGTCCATACTTTGTTCTCATACATGGATCTCATCTCAGATTTCATGGCCTCAAGCCATTTTGCAGAATCTGTGCTCATCATCGCTTCCTCATAGTTTGTAGGCTCGTCATGGTCAACTAATATAACCTCCAGAACAGGATTACCGTACCACTCTGGTGCGGATCTCACTCTGGTTTACCTACGAGGTTCGGTAGTAACTTGATCTGAAGTTACATGATCATCATCATTAGCTTCCTCACTAATTGGTGTAGTAGTCACATGAACAGATTTTTGTGATGAACTATTTTCCAATAAGGGAGCAGGTACAGTTACCTCATCAAGTTCTACTTTCCTCCCACTCACTTCTTTCGAGAGAAACTCCTTCTCTAGAAAGGATCCATTCTCAACAATGAATATCTTGCCTTCAGATTTGTGATAGAAGGTGTACCCAACATTTTCTTTTGGGTATCCTATGAAGGTGCACTTCTCCGATTTGGGTTTGAGCTTATCAGGTTGAAACTTTTTCACATAAGCATTGCAACCTCAAACTTTAAGAAACGACAGCTTAGGTTTCTTGCCAAACCATAGTTCATACGGTGTCATCTCAACGGATTTAGATGGTGCCCTATTTAACGTGAATGTAGCTGTCTCTAATGCATAACCCCAAAACGATAGTGGTAAATTGGTAAGAGACGTCATAGATCGCACCATATCTAATAAAGTGTGGTTACGACGTTCAGACACACCATTATACTGTGGTGTTCCAGGTGGCGTGAGTAGTGAAACTATTTTATATTGTTTTAACTGAAGGCCAAACTCGTAACTCAAATATTTTACTTCTGCGATCATATCGTAGAAACTTTTATTTTTGTTACGATGATTCTCCACTTCACTCTGAAATTCTTTGAACTTTTCAAATGTTTTAGACTTGTGTTTCATCAAGTAGATATACTCATATCTTCTCAAATCATCTGTGAAGATAAGAAAATAATGTTACCTGCCGCGAGCCTCAATATTCATTGGACCACATACATCAGTATGTATGATTTCCAACAAATCTTTTGCTCGCTCCATTGTTCCGGAGAACGGAGTCTTAGTCATCTTGCCCATGAGGCATGGTTCGCAAGCATCAACTGATTCATAATCAAGTGATTCCAAAAGTCCATTAGCATGGATTTTCTTCATGCGCTTTACACCAATATGACCTAAACGGCATTGCCACAAATAAGTTGCACCATCATTATTAAATTTGCATTTTTTGGCTTCAATATTATGAAAATGTGTATCACCACGATCAAGATCCAACAAACCATTTTCATTGGGTGTATGACCATAGAAGGTTTTATTCATGTAAACAGAACAACAATTATTCTCTAACTTACATGAATAACCGTATTGCAATAAACATGATCCAATCATATTCATACTCAACGCAAACACTAAATAACATTTATTTTAAGTTTAACACTAATCCCGAAAGTATAGAGAGTGTGTGATGATGATCATATCAATCTTGGAACCATTTCCAATACACATCGTCACTTCACCCTTAACTAGTTTCTGTTCATTCTGCAACTCCCGTTTCGAGTTACTATTCTTAGTAACTGAACCACTTATCAAATATCGAGGGGTTGCTATAAACACTAGTAAAGTACACATCAATAACATGTATATCCAATATACCTTTGTTCACTTTGCCATCCTTCTTATCCGCTAAATACCTGGGGCAGTTCCGCTTCTAGTGACCAGTCCCTTTGCAGTAAAAGCACTTAGTCTCAGGCTTAGGTCCAGACTTGGGCTTCTTCACTTGAGCAGCAACTTGCTTGCCGTTCTTCTTGAAGTTCCCCTTCTTCCCTTTTCCCTTTTCATGAAACTAGTGGTCTTTTCAAGCATCAACATTTGATGCTTTTTCTTGATTTCTACCTTCGTCGATTTCAGCATCATGAAGAGCTTGGGAATCGTTTCCGTTATCCCTGCATATTATAGTTCATCATGAAGTTCTAGCAACTTGGTGATGGTGACTAGAGAACTCTATCAATCACTATCTTATCTGGAAGATTAACTCCCACTTGATTCAAGCGATTGTAGTACCCAGACAATCTGAGCACATGCTCACTGCTTGAGCTATTCTCCTCCATCTTTTAGCAATAGAACTTGTTGGAGACTTCATATCTCTCAACACAGGTATTTGCTTGAAATATTAACTTCAACTCCTGGAACATCTCATATGGTCCATGACGTTCAAAACGTCTTTGAAGTCCCGATTCTAAGCCGTTAAGCATGGCACACTAATCTATCGAGTAGTCATCATATTGAGCTAGCCAAACATTCGTAACGTCTGCATATGCTCCTGCAATAGGTCTGTCACCTAGCGTTGCATCAAGGACATAATTCTTCTGTGCAGCAATGAGGATAAACCTCAGATCACGGATCCAATCTGCATCATTGCAACTAACATCTTTCAACTTAGTTTTCTCTAGGAACATATATAAAACATAGGGAAGCAACAATGCGAGCTATTGATCTATAACATTATTTGCAAAATACTATCAGGACTAAGTTCATGATATATTTAAGTTCAATTAATCATATTACTTAAGAACTTCCACTTAGATAGACATCCCTCTAATCCTCTAAGTGATCACGTGATCCAAATCAACTAAACCATAACCGATCATCACGTGAAATGGAGTAGTTTTCAATGGTGAACATCATTATGTTGATCATATCCACTATATGATTCACGCTCGACCTTTCGGTCTCCAGTGTTCCGAGGCCATATCTGCATATGCTAGGCTCGTCAAGTTTAACCCGGAGTATTCTGCATGTGCAAAACTGGCTTGCACCCGTTGTAGACGGACGTAGATCTTATCACACCCGATCATCACGTGGTGTCTGGGAACGACGAACTTTGGCAACGGTGCATACTCAAGGAGAACACTTTTATCTTGAAATTTAGTGAGAGATCATCTTATAATGCTACCATCATAACTAAGAAAAGTAAGATGTATAAAAGATAAACATCACATGCAATCAAAATATGTGACATGATATGGCCATCATCTTGTGCCTTTGATCTCTATCTCCAAAGCATCATCATGATCTCCATCGTCACCGGCACGACACCATGATCTCCATCATCTTGATCTATATCAATGTGTTGTCACATGGTCGTCTCGCCAACTACTGCTCTTGCAACTATTGCTATCGCATAGCGATACTTGTAAAGCAATTATTTGGCGCTTGCATCTTATGCAATAAAGAGACAACCATAAGGCTTCTGCCAGTTGCCGATAACTTCAACAAAATATGATCATCTTATACAACAACTTATATCTCATCACGTCTTGACCATATCACATCACAACATGCCCTGCAAAAACAAGTTAGACGTCCTCTACTTTGTTGTTGCAAGTTTTACGTGGCTGCTATGGGCTTAGCTAGAACCGTTCTTACCTATGCATCAAAACCACAACGATAGTTTGTCAAGTTAGTGCTGTTTTAACCTTCTCAAGGACCGGGCGTAGCCCCACTCGGTTCAACTAAAGTTGGAGAAACTGACACCCGCTAGTCACCTGTGTGCATAGCACGGCGGTAAAACCAGTCTCACGTAAGCGTACGCGTAATGTCGGTCCGGGCTGCTTCATCCAACAATAACGCTGAACCAAAGTGTGACATGCTAGTAAGCAGTATGACTTATATCGCCCACAACTCATTTGTGTTCTACTCGTGCATATAACATCTACGCATAAAACCTGGCTCGGATGCCACTGTTGGGGAACGTAGTAATTTCAAAAAAAATCCTACACACACTCAAGATCATGGTGATGCATAGCAACAAGAGGGGAGAGTGTGTCCACGTACCCTCGTAGACCGAAAGTGGAAGCGTTAGCACAACACGGTTGATGTAGTCATACGTCTTCACGATCCGACCGATCAAGTACCGAACGCACGACACCTCGGAGTTCTGCACACGTTCAACTCGATGACGTCCCTCGAACTCCGATCCAGCTGAGTGTTGAGGGAGAGTTTCGTCAGCACGACGGCATGGTGATGATGTTGATGTTCTACCGACGCAGGGCTTCGCCTAAGCACCGCTACAGTATTATCGAGGTGGACTATGGTGGAGGGGGCACCGCACACGGCTAAGAGATCAATGATCAATTGTTGTGTCTTTGGGGTGCCCCTGCCCCCGTATATAAAGGAGTGGAGGAGGGGGAGGACCGGCCCTCTCTATGGCGCGCCCTAGGGGAGTCCTACTCCCACCGGGAGTAGGATTCCCTGTTTCCTAGTAGAACTAGGAGCCCTTCCAAGTAGTAGGAGTAGGAGGGAAGGAAAGGGAAGGGAAAAGGAGAAGGAAGGAAGGGGGCGCCCCCCTCCCTAGTCCAATTCAGACCAGCCCATAGGGAGGGGTGCGGCCACCCTTTGAGGCCTTTCTCTCCTTTCCCGTATGGCCCATTAAGGCCCAATACGAATTCCCGCAACTCACCGGTACTCCCGAAAATACCCGAATCACTCGGAACCTTTCCGATGTCCGAATATAGTCGTCCAGTATATCGATCTTTATGTCTCTACCATTTCAAGACTCCTCGTCATGTCCCCGAACTCATCCGGGACTCCGATCTCCTTCGGTACATCAAAACACATAAACTCATAATATAACCGTCATCGAACATTAAGCGTGCGGACCCTACGGGTTCGAGAACTATGTAGACATGATTGAGACACGTCTCCGGTCAATAACCAATAGCGGAACCTGGATGCTCATATTGGCTCCCACATATTCTACGAAGATCTTTATCGGTCAAACCGCATAACAACATACGTTGTTCCCTTTGTCATCGGTATGTTACTTGCCCGAGATTCGATCGTCGGTATCTCAATACCTAGTTCAATCTCGTTACCGGCAAGTCTCTTTACTCGTTCTGTAATACATCATCCCGCAACTAACTCATTAGTTGCAATGCTTATAGTGATGTGCATTACCGAGTGGGCCCAGAGATACCTCTCCGACAATCGGAGTGACAAATCCTAATCTCGAAATACGCCAACCCAACAAGTACCTTCGGAGACACCTGTAGAGCACCTTTATAATCACCCATTTACGTTGTGACGTTTGGTGGCACACAAAGTGTTCCTCCGGTAAACAGGAGTTGCATAATCTCATAGTCATAGGAACATGTATAAGTCATGAAGAAAGCAATAACAAGAAACTAAATGATAGGAACATGTATAAGTCATGAAGAAAGCAATAACAACAAACTAAACGATCAAGTGCTAAGCTAACGCAATGGGTCAAGTCAATCACATCATTCTCCTAATGATGTGATCCCGTTAATCAAATGACAACTCATGTCTATGGTTAGGAAACATAACCATCTTTGATCAATGAGCTAGTCAAGTAGAGGCATACTAGTGACAGTTTGTTTGTCTATGTATTCACACATGTATTATGTTTCTGGTTAATACAATTCTAGCATGAATAATAAACATTTATCATGATATAAGGAAATAAATAATAACTTTATTATTGCCTCTTGGGCAAATTTCCTTCACTTTCCCAGTGACAGTAGGGGCAGCAAGGCACGTACTGTATTGTTGCCATCGAGGATAACAAGATGGGTTTTTATCACATTGCATGAATTTATCCCTCTACATCATGTCATCTTGTGTAAGGCGTTACTCTGTTCTTATGAACTTAATACTCTAGATGCATGCTGGATAGCGGTCGATGTGTGGAGTAATAGTAGTAGATGCAGGCAGGAGTCAGTCTACTTGTCTTGGACGTGATGCATGTATACATGATCATACCTAGATATTCTCATAACTATGCTCAATTCTGTCAATTTCTCAACAGTAATTTGTTCACCCACCGTAAAATACCTATGCTCTTGAGAGAAGCCACTAGTGAAACCTATGGCCCCCGGGTCTATCTTCCATCATATTAATCTGCCAACAGTTAGTTATTTTCATTGCCTTTTATTTTACTTTGCATCTTTATCATAAAAATACCAAAAATATTATCTTATCCTATCTATCAGATCTCACTCTCGTAAGTGAGCGTGTAGGGATTGACAACCCCTTATCGCGTTGGTTGCGAGGATTTATTTGTTTTGTGTAGGTGCGAGGGACTGGCGCGTAGCCTCCTACTGGATTTATACCTTGGTTCTCAAAAACTGAGGGAAATACTTAGGCTACTTTGCTGCACCACCCTTTTCTCTTCAAGGGAAAACCAACGCAAGTGCTCAAGAGGTAGCATCGCCATCCGGCCCTGTCAACATAGTTTTTTTCGAAACGGTCCCAGTCAACATAGTGAATCAGGAGAGGACTGTAGTTGTGAGTATGGCAATACAGACCCACCAGGTCCACTCCCGAACACAAGCAAGCACCTCTTTTACTACTTAGATGAACCCCTTGTTTTTTTACTCTAATCCACCCTGCTGATATCTGGGACCCACATCATTTTCAATGTATAGTCAATTAACGACAGAATTGCACAACTTTTTTAGTAGTAATTCGGAGGAGCGGGCTATAAACTGGGTTTTGCGGTCTGTACGGCCCGTCTAACAACATGACCAGCCCAGCAGTTTTTTCTTTGGGAAAATAGGTAGCCCAGTATTTCTTTTTGAAGAATACCCAAGCTAGGCCTATTTGTTTTCTCCGACTTACTGGGCTGCAAATCTTTCAAGACGAGGAGGGGTGCATTCTGGCCTAGCCAAAGAGTATGGTCGGTGTCTGTTAAAAGTAATATCAAAAGGGGTTGAAAATTCCAAAAAAAATTATAGCAAATGGGATATTAGTTTCTTTTTTTGTTTTTGTTCTTCAGTGATATCTTATACGTATTTCATTGGATTTAACATGACATAGTACTAATTTATTTTTAAATTTTTTTAGTATGACTACTAATTTTTGGATTAATAATATTTTGTTCCCGAGCAAAAATTTGTGAATTTTCAAAATTTCACACATATTTAGTTAATTTTTTAACCCTGGTACTGACCAGAACATGGGCAGCAATTCTAAAAATGGAAAACGGGCTGCAATAAATTCCATATGAATTAGAAAACGAGTAAAAAATATAAAAATAATAGCAAATAACACATGATTCTAGCAGTAGTGACTGTTGGATGTCCATCCAACAGCCGACGTGCTTCTTCAATCTCTGATCTTCCTGCTCCAGCCGCCTAAACTAGCGCCGGCGGGACTGCCTGCTCCCTCCTCTTGTGGCCCGCTGTGATGCCGCACAAGCAATCAACTGCCTCCTTATTACGTGAAAAAATGATTCCTCCCACTGACATCTGGGGCGCACCGGTTCGGAGGCTGACCTGTGGGCCTACTAAGTTGACGCGTAAGCAGGGCTTGTCAACTTAGTCAACAAACGATTCTAGCAGCAGTAACCGTTGGATTTGAATCGAACGGTCCTGCTACTTCTTTAATCGCTGCTCTTCTTGCACCAGCCGCCCAAACCAGCGCCTGCGAGACCGCCTGCTCCTGCCTCCAGTGGCCGGCTGTGCTGCCGTTGAGGCCTCATCGCCCCTACAACTCCCACCGCTAGCCAGGCCCTGCGGCAACGGCAGCCTCACACCGCAGCCGAACTAGTGAACCCTCGTACCCTTCTCCGCGTGGGCATCCACTTCCGCATCTTCCCCGGCTCAGCGTCGTCCCCTTCCTAGGCCTCGCCGTCGTCCACAACCTTGGTGCTCTCGGCGCGGCGTGGTCAATGTGGTCAACGACCGACTTCCGTCGGAAGAGTATTGTACGTGGAGAGGCTGACACCTGGGTCCACAGCACAGCCCAGTTT
This sequence comes from Triticum dicoccoides, assembly GCF_002162155.2. Classification (NCBI taxonomy): domain Eukaryota; kingdom Viridiplantae; phylum Streptophyta; class Magnoliopsida; order Poales; family Poaceae; genus Triticum; species Triticum dicoccoides. The sequence continues at coordinate 427,172,099 of NC_041386.1, read as the reverse complement.
TTTTGTGATTTGCCAAGTCGCTTTGTCAGGCCTGTTGGGCTGCAAATCTTTCAAGACGAGGAGACCTTTCATTCGGCTGGCCGAGAAATTGGCTTATCAGTAATGAGAAATGGGATGTACATTTTTAAAACACATCAAACCGGCAATTAGTTTCAAATTTCCTTTTTTCATTTTGAGATTTTAAATTGCATTGATTTTTATGCATGGACAATTTGTTGGATTTTATATTGATATATATTTATTTTTAAAATTAGTTTGAACGTGACTTGAAATTTCGGGATTAAAAACAGTTTGGACCGCACCGAAATATGCAAAATTTCGTACAATTTTTTAACCATGGCCACAATATGGGTTGTAATGCTAACAAAAAGAATATGGGCTCCAAAAAAACCTTAAGAATTAGCAAATGGGTTGTAAATTATTAGAAATAATGGCAGATGGGTTGTATGATGTTTTCCACAAATTTGAGGCTTTCCTAAAAAAAGGTTGACGCACAAGCAGTGACTGTTGGATGTCCATCCAACGGCCGTCGTGCTTCTTCAATCTCTGCTCTTCCTGTTCCAGCCGCTCAAACAAGCACCAACGGGACTGCCTGCTCTCTCCTCCCCGTGGCCGGCTGTGCTGCTGCGCAGGCCTCACCGCCCCATCGTACTCCCATCGCTGGCCTAGCCATCCCTCTACTCACCCACACTTATTGTTATTCTCCGGCGATGGTAGACGAACCAGTAAACCCTCGTACAGTCGTACTCCCCTCCGCGTGGGAAACAACTGCCGAGTCTTCCTTGGCTCCGTGTCGTTCCCTTCCTAGGCCTCGCCGTCGTCCACTGCCCTGGTGATCTCGGCGCAGCCTAGTCAACGTGGTCAACGACCGACATTCATCTGATGTGGACTGTACGTGGAGAGGATGACAGTTGGGTCACGACCGCACACAAGGAAATGCCTCCTTATTACGCGCAAAATAATGATTCCTCCACCTGACATCTGGGACCCACCGAAAGGGCCTCTGTATTTCGTGAAAAAAACGTTACCGCCACTGACAGCCCGTACCCACCAGCTATATCTTCGCACGCAAGGAAGTTCCTCCTTATTAGGAACAAAATAATGAATATTCCCCCTGCTAGCTGGGACCTAGTATAGTGGCAGGCTGACTTGTGGGCCTACTAAGTTGACGGGGACAGAGGGCTTTGTCAACTTAGTCAATATGCACGATTCTAGGTCCACTGACCGTACGATGTCCATCCAACGGCCGTAGTGCTTATTCAACCTCTGGTCTTCTTGCTCCAGCCGCCCAAACCAGCGTCGGTCGTGCCTCGTGCTCCAGCCTCCCGTGGTCGGCTGCAATGCGGCTGAGGCCTCACCGCCCCCTACTACTCCCACCGTTGGCCAGGCCATCACTCTACTCACCCACACCCCCTGTTATTCTGTGGTGACGGCAGCCTCAAACTGCAGCGAACCAGTGAACCCTCATACTCCTCTACACGTGGGCATCCACTGTTGCGTCTTCCCCGGCTCCGCATCGTCCACTTCCTAGGCCTCTCCGTCGTCCACCGCCCTGGTGCTCTCGGTGCGGCGTGGTAAACATGGTCAAGGAACGGCTTCCATCGGATGTGGACTGTACGTGGAGAGGCTGACAGCTGGGTCCTCGGCCGCAGCAAGGAAGTGCCTCCTTATTATGCGCAAAATAATTATTCCTCCACCTGACAGTGGGGACCCACCGGACGGGCCACCGTATTTCACAGAAAAAACGTTTCCCCCTGACTGCTGGGACCCACTAGCTACATCTTCGCACGCAAGGAAGTGCGTCCGGGAAAAAATGATTCACCCCCTGACTGCTAGGACCCACCAGCTACATCTTCGCACGCAAGGAAGTGCCTGACAGTCGGGATCCACCTGGTCGAAGCATACGTAGCGTTGTCATTCTGGTCGCGAATGTGTATGTACATACTGGTCGATGTAGAGGCGCACACGTGTCGTAGCAGAGGTGCACACGTAGCATGTACACGTACGTACATCGGCCAGGGTGCAAGAAAGTAAATACGACCACATACGTACATACGGGCGGGGTCTTGAATGCCTACTCGCACGTACGTACAGCCAGGGCTCATGTACATGGATGGGTCGGAACAGAGAAACAGTGTCGTCGTCGTGTTCATGGGGAGCCAACCGGCTGGGTCGGAACGGAATGCATCGTCGTGTTCATTGAGAGGGCTTGGACGGAACAACCAATGGAAACGAGGCCTGGCATACCGCAGAATGAAGGAAACGTCCTTGTGTTCGACCGGCCACGTTCGAAACGGGATCCTGTTCATCGGGAGGGGTCTGGCATACCGCAAAACGGAGGAAACGGACCTCCTATGGTCGAAACGGGGGTCCTCTTGATTGAGAGGGGTGTGGCGTACCACAAAACGGAGGAAACAGACTTGTGTTGGGGTGCTACGGTCTAAACGGGGGTCCTGTTCATCAGGAGGGGTGTGGCGTACCGTAAAACGGGACTCCACGGGGTACTGTTCATCTCCACTGTCGACCCCCTCCAGCCTCCATGGGCTACTGTTCATCCACCGTCGACCTCCTCCAGCCTCCACCTATGATTGTTCATCCACGGGCTCCTGTTCATCCAGCCTCCACCGCGCACTACTCCACCGGCTACTGTTCAACTAGCCCTCTCCACGGGCTCCTGTTCAACCACCCCTCCACGGTCTACTGTTCATCTTGCCCTCCACCATCTACTGTTCATGCTGCCCTCCATGGGGTGGTCCTGTTCATCCTGCCCTCCACGGGGTCCTATTCATCCAGCCCCAACCGGCTTGATCGATCGGGGTACTGTTCATCCAGAGGCAACACCACGGGGTCCTGTTCATCCACCCCCACCAGGAACTATTCATCCACCCCCCACAACGCTCACTGTTCATCCAGAGGCAACATCGATCGGCTTCAGTTAGCAGCAGTAGGGAAGGAATCGCTCGATCGGGTTCAGTTAACAGCCATCGATCGATCGGTCGGGTTCAGTAACGCGTAGCCTGCAGTGCAATCGCTTGGGTTCAGTTAGAGCCCAACGCCTCGCTCGGGTTCATTTAGAGCCCAACGCCTCACACACACGCACGTACGTACGAGAGAAACGCGCATCGCTCGGCCCCCGACCACCCACCGTAACCGGGGACTCACTGATATTTTGCACGCCCTCGCTTCTACCATGGTTTTTTCGTCATGGACGGCCCAAAGAATGTCATGCAGCTGCGTCTCCGGCCCGCCCAGGACAAAAAGCCCATTTTTTGTCATGATTGTTTGTCATAGAAGTAGGAGCCCACCACATCTATTATGATACCGGGTTTTTTCACAATTATCGTCATAGAAGTGTCATAAGTATGACAAAAAAATTCGTTCGGCCCAAAATATCACGGATGTGTCATTTTTTTGTTGTGATGCCCTGCAAAAACAAGTTAGACGTCTTCTACTTTATTGTAGCAAGTTTTACATGGCTGCTACGGGCTTCTAGCAGGAACCGTCCTGACCTATGCATCAAAACCACAATGATTTTTCGTTAGTTGTGCTATTTTAACCTTCAACAAGCATCGGCAGTAGTCAAATTCGATTCAACTAAAGTTGGAGAAACAGACACCCATCAGCCACCTGTGTGCAAAAGCACGTAGGTAGAACCAGTCTCATGAACGTGGTCATGTAATGTTGGTTCGGGCCGCTTCATCCAACAATACCGCCGAATCAAAATAAGACGTTGGTGGTAAGCAATATGACTATTATCGCCCACAACTCTTTGTGTTCTACTCGTGCATATCATCTACGCACAGACCTGGCTCGGATGCCACTGTTGGGGAATGTAGCATGCAATTTCAAAAATTTCCTACAATCACGCAAGATCTACATAGGAGATGCATAGCAACGAGAGGGGGAGAGTGTGTCCACGTACCCTCGTAGACCGAAAGCGAAAGCGTTAGGTAAATGCGGTTGATGTAGTCAAACATCTTCACGATCTAACCGATCTAGTACCGAATGTATGACACCTCCGAGTTCAGCACACGTTCAGCTTGATGACATCCCTCGAACTCTTGATCCAGTAGAGGGTCAAGGGAGAGTTCTGTCAGCACGATGGCGTGGTGACCTGATGGTGATGTGATCCGCGCAGGGCTTCGCCCAAGCACTAAGACACTATTACCGGAGGAGTAAACTGTGGAGGGGGGCACCACACATGGCTAAGAGAACAATTGGTGTGCCTTTGGGGTGCCCCGCCCCCGTACATAAAGGAGGGGAGGAGGAGGCGGCCGGCTAGGAGAGGGCGCGCCAAGGGGGGAGTCCTACTAGGACTCCTAGTCCTAGTAGGATTCGCCCCCCTTTTTCCTTCTCTTGGAGGTGGAAAGGGGGAAGTAGAGGGAGTAGGAGAAGGAAAGGGGGTGGTGCCCCCTTCCCTAAACCAATTCGTCCTCCTCCCTTGTGGGGGGTGCACCAGCCCCTTGTGGGCTGGTTAGCCTCCCTCCTATGGCCCTTATGGCCCATATCTTCCCCCCGGGGTTTCCGGTAACCCCTCGGTACTCCGGTAAAATACCCAAATCAATCGGAACCATTCCGATGTCCGAATACTACCTTTCAATATATGAATGTTTACCTCTCGACCATTTCGAGACTCCTTGTCATGTCCGTGATCTCATCTGGGACTCTGAACAAACTTCGGTCACCAAAACACATAACTCATAATACAAATCATCATCGAACATTAAGCGTGCGGACCCTACAGGTTTGAGAACTATGTAGACATGATCGAGACACATATCCGGTCAATAACCAATAGCGGAACCTGGATGCTCATATTGGTTCCTATATATTCTATAAAAATCTTTATCGGTCAAACTGCAATAACAACATACGTTATTCCCTTTGTCATCAGTATGTTACTTGCCCGAGATTCAATCATGGTATCATCATACCTAGTTCAATCTTATTACTGGCAAGTCTCTTTACTCATTCCATAATACATCATCCCGCAACTAACTCATTAGTCACATTGCTTGCAAGGCTTATAGTGATGTGCATTACCGAGAGGGCCTAGAGATACCTCTCCGATACTCGGAGTGACAAATCCTAATCTTGATCTATGACAACCCAACAAACACCTTCGGAGACACCTGTAGAGCATCTTTATAATCACCCAGTTACATTGTGATGTTTGATAGCACACAAGGTGTTCCTTCGGTATTCAGGAGTTGCATAATCTCATAGTCAGAGGAATATGTATAAGTCTTGAAGAAAGCAATAGCAATAATACTTAATGATCATTATGCTAAGCTAATGGATGGGTCTTGTCCATCACATTATTCTCTAATGATGTGATCCCATTCATCGAATGACAACACATGTCTATGGTCAGGAAACTTAACCATCTTTGATTAACGAGCTAGTCAAGTAGAGGCATACTAGGGACACTCTGTTTTGTCTATGTATTCACACATGTACTAAGTTTCTAGTTAATACAATTCTAGCATAAATAACAAACATTTATCATGATATAAGGAATATAAATAACAACTTCATTATTGCCTCTAGGGCATATTTCCTTCATGTCCTCCTTCTCCTCCTTGGGGGTAGTCTCGCCATGGAACGGGCCACCCGACTCTGCTCTCAGGCAAGAGCACACTTGTTCCTCCTCTGCCGCTCCTTTGCAATGTAAACATAGATGGGTAGGATTTGGTCCGACGAGCAGATGAGAAGGAATATATGTGGGTTCGGGTGGGCTAGCACGGGCCGGGACCAACATGGTGGACGCGCCTGGGCGCCCCCACGTCCAGCCTAGATTTGGACAGGATATGAGAGGTCTCTATCAGACTAGGTGTTTGAGGCAGGTTTAGGGCTGCCGGCTATAAATGCTCTTAGCGAGCACACAGTTCAGGTGATGTCCGCGCCTCCATGGACCTTGTAAAAGAATGAAGAACACACTGTTTCTTCCTTTACATATTCTTTTTATAAGAAAACTTTGAACCTAATCCTGGTAGTACAATGAACACCAGAAATAATAAAAAATTAGATCCATATTTGTAGACCACCCATCGATGACTACAAGCATTGAAACAAGCTGAAGGCACGCCACCATCATCGCTCCTCCCTCATTGTAGTGGGGCAAAACTTATTGCCGTAAATAGTCGGGAAGTCGTCGTGCTAAGGCATCATAGGAACAGCGTACCAGAACAGCAGGCGCCATTGATGAAAAGACACGTAGATTAGAGGGACCAACCTGAAGGCACACAAACATAAATGAACAAAGAGCAGACCCGAGTAGATCCACCAAAGACAGTCATGGAGCGAATCTGGCGAGATCAGTCAAAGAAACACCTCGACACGCCCTCCATCGATCCTAGATGCACCACCGCGACAAAAGCTAGGAGGGGAGAAACCTATTCCATCATAACGGAGCCCTCCCGCCATCAAGGACCAAGATCCACTGAGCCCCATGGCCCTAAGGCCACCGGAGATGGGGGATGTCGGTGGAAGGCACATGAACCCAAAGCTTTTCTAAAGAGGAGGCAACTCTATTATAGAAGTTTTAAAATTGATTAGCCTGTTTTTTTTTGCTATTTCGTACTATATAATTATTTTTTATGAGATCATTTCCCTAGGGTTTCCAATCAATGGGGCGTAGTATAGGTAGTTAGAGAGTGTAGGCCCCTACCTTGAATTCTTTTTACCCATTCTTTGAGAGTCATAGGTTTGATTTTTTTTTCATACTGTAATAGAAGAGCTCAGAAGAAAGACCTAATTATTATATAGAAACACGAGCATTCAAGCTAAAGGTCAGAGGATCCATAATAGGACTTTCATAGACTTGCATTCAATTAATATGTTTGTCATTTGTCTTCATTTGACTCCACACGTGCAAAGGAGCTAGCTTTTTTACTATAGAAAATACATTTAACTTGTACCCATTATAGGTAGTGAGATGCTACGCGCCGGTCAACTAATGCAGCTTTAGAGCATCTCTAGCCATCC
>NC_041386.1:427133402-427164651 GCF_002162155.2 Triticum dicoccoides | reverse complement strand
TCACCCCAAAACCCCAAAGGCCTAGTTTTCGCCGGATTTAGCCAAAAGAGCCGACGCTCCCAGGCGAACCCCAGCCCACCAGGGGCACTTGGGGGAGGAGAGAGAAGGCTTTGCATGTCATTTGGCCCACATCCAGCCTCCCACTCCCCCTCTTCACCCCTTTTCTCCGGGCCCCACCCACATGCACTCTCTCTTTTCCTTCTCTCTCGTTTGTGGCGACGCACGTCTACCTCCCCGTTCGCCGCCTTGCTCCTCCCCGCTCGCCGCGCGCCTGCCTCCCACTCACCGCAGCTCGCCGCGCGCCTACCTCCCACTCCCTGCCCGCTCGCCGCGCGCGTGCCTCCCCTCTCCCCGGCTGCTCGCTGAGGGAATCCAGGATTACGGGGTCCTCGGGCATCCGGGCTATGCAACATGGGCCAGACTAATGGGCCGTGAACATACAAGATAGAAGACTTTCCCCCGTGTCCGGATGGGACTCTCCTTTGCATGGGAGGCAAGCTTGACGTGCGGATATGAGTATTCCTTTCTCTATAAACCAACTTTGTACAAACCTGGCCCCCTCTGGTGTGTATATAATCCGGAGGGTTTAGTCCGTAGAGGCAATCACAGTCATAATCACATAGGCTAGACATCTAGGGTTTAGCCATCACGATCTCGTGGTAGATCAACTCTTGTAACCCCTATACTCATCAAAGTCAATCAAGCAGGACATAGGGTATTACCTCCATCAAGAGGGCCCGAACCTGGGTGAACATCGTGTCCCCTGTCTCCTGTTACCATCGATCCTTAGACACACAGTTTGGGGCCCCCTACCCGAGATCTGCCGGTTTTGACACCGACATTGGTGGTTTCATTGAGAGTTCCTTTGTAGCGTCAACTGAAGGACCGATGGCTCGCCTTGTCATCAATGACAATATCAGTTCCGAAGGAGCCCTAATTCTATAGAAAACCCTCCGGCTCGGCGACTTCACTATGGGTGCCTGTCCGGCCATTAAGCCAAAGGCAACCCCCCAAGTAACCGAAAATCCCCTTCACATCAGCCCCGAATATTTTGACGAGATGGACTCGGTAGATCTATCGTCTTTGAATGAACTGCTAGATCGCATCGCCACCCTGGGAGTCTCAACTGACTATGATCGGATCAGGCTTAAACCCGATTAGAGAGAAATTAAATCTCCGCCGGTCACCCATCAGGTAGCGGTTGTGGAGGAATAGGCTGATAATAACTCCTCTCCTACGTTGAGAACCAACTATGTTCGGATTTCTGAACTCGGAGAACCGGATACCAACCCTCGAGAGGACACTCCCTGTCCTCCGAACACAAAATCGGGTGTTAAGCCTGAGAATTCCCCAAACACTCCGGATCCTGGGCTGGTAACCTCGGAAATTATTCAAGCTCCAGATTCCACGGTGGGTCAAGGTGCGAATTTGAACTTGCCCACCCACCACAAGCAATATTCTCCAAGCAACTCCGGCTCTCCGGACATATGCGACCTAATGTATGTGTGGCAGCAGCCTCGGGAAATAGTCCATCACTTTTGGGTTAGATTCCTCCTTGTTAAAAACAAGATAAAGGACTGCCGCGACGACGACGCAATTTCAGTATTTCGCAACAATTTTATGGACGAGGGAATCCTTAATGCCCTCAATCGCCTTCGTGTCCCGCACTTCGCAGATTTGGCACGCATAGTACAAAAGTACTGCGCAATGGAAAGCGCCTGGAAAACTCAAACAACCTGCTGGGAACCGCAGGCCTTTAAGACATCTCCCAGACGGGCAAAAAGGGTGCACCGTCACGGGGCACCTAATCATCATCCCGTGGACAAGAAATTCAAGCCCTTTACGGGACACAGAACTGTCTTCAAAGAATAGCTCGACAGGCCCTGTCAAATACATACGACGCAGAATACCGAACCAACGCACTACCTACGGGCATGTTGGATACTCTGGCAGGTGTCCAAGAGCGGTGAGGGTATCCTCACCAATACTACACTAGAAAAGTACTCTTCGGAACACGATTCCGAAGTACTCACAGTCTTCGTGACCTTCTCATCAAATAATCAACAGAAACAGGTGCTTCACGACCTAGCCGAAGTCTGCCATGTAGCAGCAATAAACCCTTGAAATGATATGGCAATTACTTTCAATGACGATGATGAACCAAGATTCCACTCAGTTCGGGCACCAGCTGCTCTGGTCCTCAACCCAATTGTGGACAGTTTTTGGCTCACTAAAGTGCTAATGGACGGTGGTAGCGGACTGAACCTCATCTACGAGGACACGCTCAACAAAGTGTAAAATAGATAGGAGCCGGATTGAGCAGAGAAATACATCCTTTAGGGGAATCATCCCCAGCAGGGAAGCAAGATGCTCGGGGAAAATTAAGCTGGATGTGGTATTCGGCACATCAGAAAACTATAGGTCCGAAGAGATAATCTTCCAGGTGGCTCCTTTTAACATCGGATATCATGACCTTTTAGGGAGAGATACATTCACATGCTTTCAAGCTATACCTCATAACGGGTATATGAAACTCAAAATGCCCGGGCCCAATGGTGTTATTACTATCTCCAGTGATCCGGACATAGAACTCCGCGCCGAAAATAAAACCGCATACCTAGCCCTTAAGGCATTGTCCAAAGCACTAGCGGCTAAGGAGCTCACCGCACTGCGTTCCATAGTGAATAGGGACGACATAATTCTTGACAAAAGGCCCAAATCCACCCTTTCTAGCTAGCTGATGAGATAGTCAAATTTCATGTCCACCCAACGGAGCCCAAGAAAACAGCTTCCATTGGGGCACAGCTGGACCCGACGGTCGACGCCGCATTACGCGCGTTTTTGCGTGAAAATTGGGACATCTTCGCCTGGCACCCCTCAGATATGTCAGGAATCCCACGCGCCCTGGCTGAACATAGTCTCAATATATTGAAGGGATACAAGCCAGTCAAGCAAATGCTCTGGCGACTTTCCAAACCCAAACAACATGCTATGGGGAGGAGCTGGCCAAACTACTCGAAGCCGGGTTTATCAAAGAGATCAAACATTCAGACTGGCTAGCAAACCTGGTCATGGTACCAAAGAAGTATAAATCCTGGCGCCTGTGTGTCAATTTTGAAGACCTTAACAAGGCATGCCCTAAGGACCCCTTCCCACTATCCCGCATGGACCAGATTATCGATGCAACCGCGGGACACGATTCACTGTATTTCCTCAACGCATACTCCGGATACCATCAAATTAAGATGAAGGAATCCGACCAAGCTGCAACGACATTCATCACCCCATATGGGACTTTCTGCTTCAACACTATGCCTTTCGGGCTACAAAACGCCGGCGCCACTTACCAACGCATGATTCAAACGTGCCTGGAAAAACAAATCGGGAAGACATTGGAGGCATATGTAGATGACGTAGTCATCAAAACCAAGCATGTTGAATCATTGGTGGACGACTTACGCCTCACATTCGACAACCTCCGAACATATGACATAAGGCTCAATCCGGAAAAGTGTGTTTTCGGCATTCCCGTCGGCAAATTACTCGGATTTATAGTCTCCAATAGGGGAATCGAAGCAAACCCAGCCAAAATTCGAGCCTTGTCACAATTGGCAACACCAACCGACCTCAAGCAGGTCCAAAAACTAGCTGGGAGCGTGGCAGCCTTGAGCTGCTTTATCTCTAGATTAGGAGAAAAGGCGCTGCCACCGTATCGCCTGCTCCGACGCACCGACCACTTTGTGTGGATGGATGCTCAACTACCGAGCTGGAGGAAATAAAAACTTTGCTAGCAAGCAACCCCTTCCTGGCTGCACCAAACATCAGTGAACCAATGTTGCTTTACATATCGGCAACTCACCAGGTGGTGAGTGCGGTGCTCGTTGTTGAACGAGAAGAGGAAGGACATAAATTCCCACTCCAAAAACCAGTATATTATGTATCGACGGCCCTCACACCATGCAAATCCTGATACCCACATTATCAGAAGATAGCATATGCGGTTTTTATGGCATCCCGCAAGCTACGACACTACTTCAAGAATGCTCAATCACGGTGTCTTCTGAAGTACCACTCTGTCGGTGTCCTGGGAACGGTGGTAGCCAGACTTGCCTGCCTGCAGCCCAGGGCGTGGCTCCACCGGCGGCCTGGTACGGCCCATCTTCACTAGCAACCACTCAAGACCCTTGCGAGGGGCCAAGCCTCGCGAGGCGGACGACACCAATACCTCCTCCGGGGCGGCCTCCCTAGGATGGCTCCCGAGGAGTGGAGATATCTATGCAAGGGGGCACATCGCGAGGAGCGCGTGACATGAGCCATGACGACCAAGGCCAGGCGGGCGCCAGTGGGCGCAGAGTGTCAGTTTCCTCTTTGGTGCTAAAGAGGCAAGCGCGGGCGAGGAGTCTGAAGGCATCGGGAAAAGGTTTCCATATCGGTGCAACGATACCAAGGCCAGCAAGACAGCAGGACGGAGGTCACCGTGGAGCCCATGATGGCATCACCGCCAGAGTCTTTTCCAGGCGAAGACCACCTTTTGTCAGGATAACTTGTACTAGTTGTCCCCTTTCAAACTGGCCATTGTGGGATCCCTTGCCGCCTAATATTTCGGAAGAGGACCAAGGCCTCTATAAATAGGACTAGCCACCGCCATAGAAGGAGGAGGGGAGAAACCAGACCATCCACACACGCCCAAGCTCATCGAGCTCAAGAACACCTCTCCTCAGGAGGCCGTTCTTCCCTTGTACTTGTTCATCCTCATCCTACAAGGCAATCCACCACACCACACTGGAGTAGGGTATTACACCACAACGGTGTCCTGAACCAGTATAAACCCTCGTGTCCCTTGTTCTTCGGGTTCGGCGAGTGAGGCTTTGAGATCGTTGCGAGAGTGGGCTCACGGGGGAGAGAGATCTTCGTGCGCACCCCAGTGTTTGAACCTCAAGGGTTTGCCTGAACCCGTAATCCGACATTTGGCATGCCAGGTAGGGGTGCGCTGAAGCCTCTCTTCTGTCAGTTGATCCGCCAACCCCCCGTGGTCTCGATGTCCAGAGACCCGAGGACCAACGGCGACCAGTGGGCTGCTTGGCCCGTCAAGGCGGCACCGTCCACCCAAGGAGACCTCAACTCCGCACTCCAGGCGGCCCGCACACCGCCGAACGCCACGGGACGTGGGCAGCGCGGACCGATGCCTTCCACCCTCACAACGCGGTGTGCGCGGTCCGCCGCAAGATCCTCAAGCTACGCAGCAGCAACGACGCCACACACCCAACAGGAATAGGCAAACATGCGAGCCGCGCTCGTGGTGGTGCGGGAGCGTCTGCGATGCCGGCTGATGGGGAGCGGCCACGACACGTTGCTGGAACGCGTCACTGAGCTATTGGATGCTGCAGCCAGGGGTATGCCGCCTTTCTGCTCCCTACATACATCTCAAGTTGTGGCCAGGTCACACGATGGGCCTCGTCGCTCTCGTGTGCTCCAAGATGCACCTCGAGGGCTCGCTAGCGCCAGCACGACCAGCGGTGCCGAACATCCGGCCACGCCCTTGCCTCCCCTGAGTGGCATCGGTGCGGGCATTGCTCCTCACGGTCCCAATCGAGCGCCACCCTACAGCCACCAGGGAGGCACACCGGGCTCAGCGGCGTGGGCACAGGGCGCCTCGACGGAGGTTCCGGAGAGGCAGCTCAGGAAGCCTATGTGCCCCGCATGGTGGATCAGGAGTACACGCCACAGGACGACCCCTACACGTTCCTCAAGTCAGGCTGGGAAGAAGAGATGGTGGAAGCCGAGGCCTTCCATGAGCCACCTAGGAGCCTCGCCGACCCCGCCAATGACAACCATAGCAGGGTACCACTGATATCTCAGGACCATGCTTACACTAACCACGGGTACTAGGTGGACCAGGCCGCCGCAGCGGACGGCGGCCCCAGTGTGGCAGCCCCACTCCAGTCAGGGGTAGTGCACTGGGGCTACACGAAAGGGGTCCGGAGCAAGTCCCTCCCTCATGCCGCGCGGGGAAAGGCGTCACCCGGAGGTAGGTCCTCTGCCGGGGAGGCGGCGGCGAGCCCTCCCCCCGGCAGAGGGCCCGTGGTCGCCGAGGGTGCCGCTAGCGTCCCCTTTGCCCCTTGGCATCGCCCTGGTTTCCGCACACGCCAACGATGGTTGAGGGTGGTGCAAGGCGGGGCCATCCTCTGGTGATATGAAGTAAGGCTCGCACCTGTGAACGTCTCCACCCATGACACTCTCATATAATAATGAATCGGGCGGTACATGCCTCGGAGTCTCCGAAGAGCCGCCCTCGGGCCTCGGGGGCTCCCGCCCACGTCCTAGTGGAAGCACCATGCTCAGCGCTGGCCGTCGACATTGTCCCCCAATGACTATGCTCCCGGCCAGTGAAAGCACTAGGCTCCGCGCTGGTGAGAAGACAAGAAGGCTAGCTAGGTGTTGGATGCGGCCATTTGCTTTCAACCCCTTTTCTGTAGCTCGATTTGCCGCCTTTTGGATTTGAACTCGCAGTTGTATTTTCATTGGCAAGCATGGGGGCCATCTTTTCTCGTTCATGTTGATCTCTGGATTTTCTGGCTCCGTGCCTTGTTTCAAGGCCAGCGCCTACTGCCCCTCCCTTACGAGCGCCTGACGAGCGGGGCCTGGGCGTGGTATGCGCGCGCATCTCGCCGTGATCTAAAGCTCGTCTCTCACAAGGCCCTCTCGGGCGGACCAACGGGCTCCTCAGAAGCCCGAAACCTCGTGAGCCTGCGGAGGACTCCCCTCGGGAGAACTACACATTGACAACTACAAGGCCAGTCTAAGGCCCGCCTAGACTAAGGTAAGTGCTACCTCTTGAGCACTGCGTTGGTTTTCCCTTGAAGAGGAAAGAGTGATGCAGCAAAGTAGCGTAAGTATTTCCCTCAGTTTTTGAGGACCAAGGTATCAATCCAGTAGAAGACTACACACAAGTCCCTTGTACCTACACAAACAAATAAGAACCTCGCAACCAACGCGATAAAGGGGTTGTCAAGCCCTTCACGGTCACTTACGAGAGTGAGATCTGAGAGAGATAATAATAATAAGATAAACATTTTTGGTATTTTTATGATATAGATTGGAAGTAAAGATTGCAAAATAAAATAGATTGGAAACTTATATGATAAAAGATAGACCCGCGGGTCATCGGTTTCACTAGTGGCTTCTCTCAAGATAGCACAAGTATTATGGTGGTTGAACAAATTACTGTCAAGCAATTGATAGAAAAGTGCATAATTATGAGAATATCTAGGCATGATCATGTGTATAGGCATCACGTCTGCGACAAGTAGACCGAAATGATTCTGCATCTACTACTATGACTCCACACATCGACCGCTATCTAGCATGCATCTAGAGTATTAAGTTCATAAGAATAGAGTAACACATTAGGCAAGATGACATGATGTAGAGGGATAAACTCAAGCAATATGATATAAACCCCATCTTTTTATCCTCTATGCAACAATACAATACGTGCCTTGCTGCCCCTGCTGTCACTAGGAAAGGACACCACAAGATTGAACCCAAACTAAGCACTTCTCGCATTGCAAGAAAGATCAATCTAGCATGCCAAACCAAACTGATAATTCGAAGAGACTTGCAAAGATAACCAATCGTACATAAAAGATTTCAGAGAAGAATTAAATATTGTTCATAGATAAACTTGATCATAAACCCACATTTCATCGGATCTCTACAAACACACCGCAAAAAGAGTTACATCAAATAGATCTCCAAGAAGATCGAGGAGAACATTGTATTGAGATCCAAAGAGAGAGAAGAAGCCATCTAGCTAATAACTATGGACCCAAAAGTCGGAAGTAAACTACTTACACATCATCCGAGGGGCCATCACAAAAAAAAGACACATCCGTGACATTTTGGGCTGAATGAATTTTTTTCTGTCATACATATGACACTTCTATGACGATAATTGTGACAAAACCCGGTATCATCATAGATGTGGTGGGATCCTACTTCTATGACAAAAAATCATGACATAAAATGGGCTTTTCGTCCTGGGCGGGCCGGAGACGCAGCTGCATGAAATTCTTTGGGCCATCCATGAAGGAAAAAACCGTGGTAGAAGCGAGGGGAGGAAAATTTCAGGGAGTTCCCGGTTATGATGGGAGGTCGGGGGCCGAGCGATGCGCATTTATCTCGTACATGTACGCGCGTGTGTGTGAGGCGTTGGCTCTAACTGAACCCGAGCGAGGCGTTGGGCTCTAACTGAACCCGAGCGATTGCACTGAAGGTTACGCGTTACTGAACCCGAGCAATCGATTGATGGCTGTTAATGGAACCCGATCGAGCGATTCCTTTGCTACTGCTGCTAACTAAAGCCGATCGATGCTGCCTCTGGATGAACAGGACCCCGTGGTGTAGTGGAGGGCTGGATGAACAGTAGACGGTGGAGGGGTGCCCATGGAGGGGTGGTTGAACAGGACCCCGTGGTGTGGAGGGTTGGATGAAGAGTAGACGGTGGAGGGGTGCCCGTGGAGGGGTGGTTGAACAGTAGCCGGTGGAGTAGCGCACGGTGGAGGCTGGATGAACAGGAGCCCGTGGAGGCTGGAGGAGGTCGACGGTAGCACATGGAGGCTGGAGGAGGTCGACGGTGGAGATGAACAGTATCACGTGGAGTCCCGTTTTGCAGTATGCCACACCCCTCCTGATGAATAGGACCCCCATTTCAACGGTAGCGCTCCAACACAAGTCCGTTTCGTCTGTTTTGCGATACGCCACACCCCTCTGATCAACAGGACCCCCGTTTCAACCGTAGGAGGTCCTTTCGTTCGTTTTAGGGTATGCCACACCCGTCCCGATCAGCAGGACCCCCGTTTCGACCGTAGGAGGTCCGTTTCCTCTGTTTTGCAGTACGCCAGACCCATCCCGATCAACAGGACCATGTTCCGAACGTAGGAGGTATGTTTCCTCCGTTCTGCGGTATGCCAGGCCTCGTTTCCATCGCCTGTTCCGTCCAAGCCCTCCCGATGAACATGGCCACGCATTCCGTTCCGACCCAGCTGGTTGGTTCCCACGCGTTCTGTTGCCTCTTGATGAACAAGACGCATTCTGTTTCCTCCCCATGAACATGACGCATTCCGTTGCCTCCCCATGAACACGACGACGACGCTGTTTCTCCGTTCTGACCCAGCCATGTACACGAGCCCTGGCCATACGTATGCGCGAGTAGGCGTTCGAGACCCAACCCGAATGTACACATACGTGGCCATATTGAAAGCACAAGTGCTCCCTAGGTGGTTTTGATAATTGATGACAACATATCTCTTGTTGGACTAACATTTCTATCTAGCATGTTTCAGATAAGTTCAACAATGGAGTGGCATGGCATGGATGTGAAAGTGGAACTCCTTCAAGATGCTAAGGACAAAGGATTGGCTAAAGCTTAAAGATCAAGACTCTTCATTTTACATTTTAGTGATCCAAGATCACATTGAGTCCATAGGAAAAGCCAATACTATCAAGGAGGGATGAGGTGTTGCTTAATGAGCCTCTTGCTTCATGTTCTTAATGATATGCTCCAAAATCCTCAGCTACTTTCCCACTTCCACATATGACCTAAACCCTAAGCAAAACTCGGACCTACCGATTATTCCTATCCGGCGCCACCGAGTTTCACTTGTCATAAGCCACTGCCAAACCCTAGCAATTCGGTTCTACCGATAGGGATCTCGGTCTCACCGAGATGGGATTGCAAACTCTCTGTTTCCCTTTCGTAACTTTTCGGTCTCACCGAAAGAGCGAATCGGTCCCACCGAGATTGCAATGTAAACTCTTTGTTTCCCTTTTGTAACTTTTCGGTCTCACCGAAAAAGCAAATCGGTCCCACCAAGTTTGCCTGACCAACTCTCTGGTTCGCTTATTACCAAACTCGGTCTCACCGAGTTTGTGTAATCGGTCTCACCGAGATTACGTTATGCCCAAACCCTAACCATATCGGTCCTGCCGAGTTCCGTGTCAGTCCCACCGAAAATCTCTAACGGTCACTAGGTTTACCTTTTCGGTCCGACCGAGTTTGTTGATTCGGTCCCACCGAGATTGGAAAATTGTGTGTAACGGTTGGATTTTGTGTGGAGGCTATATATACCCCTCCACCTCCTCTTCATTCGTGGAGAGAGCCATCAGACTAAGCCTACACTTCCAGCATCCTATTTCTGAGAGAGAACTACCTACTCATGTGTTGAGGCCAAGATATTCCATTCCTACCATATGAATCTTGATCTCTAGCTTTCCCCAAGTTGCTTTCCACTCAAACCTTCTTTCCACCAGATCCAAATCCTATGAGAGAGAGTTGAGTGTTGGGGAGACTATCATTTGAAGCACAAGAGCAAGGAGTTCATTACCTACACACCATTTGTTACTTCTTGGAGAGTGGTGTCTCCTAGATTGGCTAGGTGTTACTTGGGAGCCTCCGACAAGATTGTGGAGTTGAACCAAGGAGTTTGTAAGGGCAAGGAGATCGCCTACTTCCTGAAGATCTACCGCTAGTGAGGCAAGTCCTTCGTGGGCGATGGCCATGGTGGGATAGACAAGGTTGCTTCTTCGTGGACCCTTCGTGGGTGGTTGCTTCTTCGTGGACCCTTCGTGGGTGGAGCCCTCCGTGGACTCGCGCAACCATTACCCTTCGTGGGTGGAGCCCTCCGTGGACTCGCGCAACCGTTACCCTTCGTGGGTTGAAGTCTCCATCAACGTGGATGTAGGATAGCACCACCTATCCGAACCACGGAAAAAACATCCGTGTCTCCAATTGCGTTTGAATTCTCCAAACCATTCTCCTTACATTCTTGCAAGTTGCATGCTTTACATTCCGCTGCTCATATACTCTTTGCATGCTTGCTTGATATGTATTGTGTATGTTGAAATTGTGCCTAAAACTCCACTCAAACCAAAAAGGCCTAAAAATTGCAACTTCAGCACTAAGTGTCTAATCACCCCCCCTATAGACACATCTACTTCTAGATCCTACAAGTGGTACCAGAGCTTTGGTCTCCATTGCCTTGGTTTAATCACCATTGGAGGAAGATGGATGTGTCTACCTTAGGGAGTCTTAGACATAGAGTGCCTATTCTTGATGGAGAGTATTTTCATGAGTGGAAAAATGAGATGCTTGTAATTTTCAACCAATATCATTTGAACAAGTATATTGCTAACCCTTGTGCACCTCGTATTGATCCTTTGCATCCTACCCTAGATGAAGATATTGACATGATTCGCAATC
Organism: Triticum dicoccoides; assembly: GCF_002162155.2. NCBI lineage: Eukaryota > Viridiplantae > Streptophyta > Magnoliopsida > Poales > Poaceae > Triticum > Triticum dicoccoides. The sequence goes on along the minus strand of NC_041386.1, from coordinate 427,153,391 downwards.
TTAGAACTATTGAGCTCATCATTAGAGGATTGCCCAAAAATTTGATTGCTAGTTTGCCTACTCTTAATTGTGCCTATACTATATGGAAATTTCTTGAGGAACGATTTCCCGATCATTCCTTGAAAACTTTGAATGAAATTCTCCATAAATCTATTGCCTTGAGTAAGATGAACTCTAGTGATCCTAGTTTTGGTAATTGTCTATTTGAACTTACCAATCTTAAGCATGCTGAAGGAGATGTTGGAATCATTAGTGATATCATATTCGAAGCTATAAGAATTCATAAAAGTGACCACTTTGATGATCATTTATCTAATGAATTACCCTCTCTAGGAAATGATGAGTCACAAGATCATGGTGAACATGGATACTATGATGATGATGATGACAGTGACTTCGATCTTGATGATGCAATGAGACATTTCGGTCTTATGGCAAATCTTCGGGGATATGAGTCAGGAGGAAAGGAATGGGTTCTTGATAGTGGATGTACTGATCATATGACCGGAGATGAAGAGATGTTCCGTGAGCTTGCTGAAAATGACAGCCCTCGAAAATATGTCACCTTTGGTGATAATTCAAAGGGTAAAGTGGTTGGCCTTGGTAAGGTGGCCATCTCACATGATAGTTCCATTCAAAATGTCATGCTCGTTGAATCTCTCGGCTACAACTTACTTTCAGTATCTAGACTTGCTGATTTCGGTTTGAATGTCCTATTTACTGAGGTAGATTGCCAAGTATTTCGTCGAGACAATCATAAAATGGTCTTTACCGGTATGCGTAGAGGTGATCTTTACATTGTCGATTTCTCTAAAAAGGCACAACCTAAAACTTGCTTTGTTGCTAAATCCTCAAAAGGTTGGTTGTGGCATAGACGACTAGGTCACATTGGCATGAGAAACCTTGACAAGCTTACTAAAGGAAATCATATCCTTGGAGTTAGCGATGTCATATTTGATAAGGATAGACTTTGTAGTGCTTGTCAAGCAGGTAAACAGGTTGGAGGAAGGCATCCCGTGAAGAACATCATGACCACAAGAAGGCCACTCGAGCTACTTCATATGGATCTTTTTGGTCCCAACGCCTACAAGAGTCTCGGTGGAAATTCTTTTGGTCTAGTTATAGTTGATGATTTTTCAAGATTTACGTGGGTGTTCTTTCTTAATGACAAGTCGCAGGTCCAGAAGATCTTCAGAAACTTCTCTAGGAAGGCCCAAAATCAGTTTGACGTGAAGATCAAGAAGGTTCGGAGTGACAACGGAACGGAGTTCAAGAACGCAAATGTGGACACCTTTCTTGACGAAGAAGGGATTTCACACGAGTTCTCGGCTACGTACACACCTCAACAAAATGGAGTTGTTAAGAGGAAGAATCGGACTCTCATCGAAATGGAAAGAACGATGCTTGACGAATACAAGACGCCGAAGCACTTTTGGGCAGAAGCGGTTGAGACAGCTTGTCACGCAACAAATCGCTTATATCTTCACAAGATACTCGGCAAGACGGCATACGAGCTTCTCACCGGTAACAAACCCCAAGTTGGATACTTTCGAGTATTCGGCTCAAAGTGCTACATTCTTGATAAGCATCGTCGTTCAAAGTTTGCTCCTAAATCTCATGAAGGTTTTCTACTTGGTTATGGCTCAAACTCTCACACTTACCGTGTCTACAACAATTTCACCCGAAAGGTTGAAGAGACGGTAGATGTGAAGTTTGATGAATCTAATGGCTCGCAAGTAGAGCAATTGCCAATTGATGTAGGAGACAAAGACCCTTCAGAAGCAATCCAAGACTTGTCCATTGGCAAAATTCGTCCAACGGAGGTGAAGGAGAGTACTTCATCCGTCCAAGTGGAAGCTTCTACTTCATGACAAGGTGAACCAAGAATTGACACGGAAGCATCCACAAGTGGGACACACCAAGATGAAGAAGACAAGGAAATGCATCAAGACGAACATCGACAACCTCTTTCTCCACCACGACAAGAGAACGACGACGTCAACAATGAAGAAGGCCAAGAAGAAGAACAAGATGAAGAAGATGTTCAACAAAGACCCAAGCAAAAGCTCTCACGAGTTCGAGCAAGAATTGCTAAAGATCATCCCGTCGAGCAAATCCTCAATGATATACAAACCGGGAGAATCACTCGCTCAAAAACTCGTTTAGCTAACTTTTGTGAAAACTATTCATTCATCTCTAGCATTGAACCTATGAAGGTTGAAGAAGCATTGGAAGATCTGGATTGGATAAACACTATGCATGAAGAGCTACACAATTTTGAGAGAAACCAAGTTTGGACATTGGTTGAGAAGCCCGACAACAACCACAACATCATTGGTACCAAATGGGTGTTTCGCAACAAGCAAGATGAAGATGGACAAGTGGTTCACAACAAAGCACGTCTCGTCGCCCAAGGGTACACACAAGTTGAAGGTATGGACTATGGTGAGACATATGCTCCCGTTGCTAGACTTGAGTCCATTCGCATCTTACTTGCCTATGCTAATCACCATAATATCACCTTGTACCAAATGGACATTAAAAGTGATTTTCTAAATGGTGAAATAGAGGAGGAAGTTTATGTCAAACAACCTCCCGGCTTTATCAATCCTAAGAAACCAAATCATGTTTACAAACTTCACAAAGCTCTTTATGGTCTTAAACAAGCTCCTAGAGCATGGTATAAATGCTTGACCAAGTTCCTTATTACATGTGGTTTTGAAATTGGTAAAATTGATTCTACTCTTTTTACTAAAAGGGTTAATGGAGAACTATTTGTATTCCAAATTTATGTCGATGATATCATATTTGGTTCAACTAACCCTCTCTTTAGTGAAAAGTTTGGAAAGCTTATGTCAGAGAAGTTTGAGATGTCTATGATGAGTGAACTCAAATTCTTTCTCGGTTTGCAAATCAAGCAAACTAAGGAAGGTACATTTGTCTCTCAAACGAAGTACACCAAGGACTTATTCAAGAAGTTCAATATGCAAGAATGCAAAGGTATGTCTACACCCATGCCTACTAGTGGACATAATGATTTGACCAAAGATGGTGAACCGGTTGATCAAAAGGTTTATCGCTCTATGATTGGTTGATTGTTATACCTATGTGCTTCACGTCCCGATATTATGCTAAGTTTGTGCATGTGTGCACGATATCAAGCTGCTCCTAAAGAATGGCATCTTAAGGCTGTGAAAAGGATAGTGAGATACTGAATCCATACACCAAACTTTGGCATTTGGTATCCTAAGAGATCTTCTTTTGATCTTGTTGGCTATTCCGACTCGGATTATGCCGGAGACAAGGTTGATAGAAAGTCCACTTTGGGTACTTGTCAATTTCTTGGTAGATCTCTTGTGTCTTGGTCTTCCAAGAACAAAACTCGGTATCCTTATCCACCGCCGAAGCGGAATACATTGCCGCTGGTTCATGTTGTGCTCAATTACTTTGGATGACCCAAACTCTTAAAGATTATGGGATCTATGTGAAACATGTTCCACTACTTTGTGACAATGAAAGTGAAATCAAAATTGGTCATAATCCTGTACAACATTCTCAAACTAAGCATATTGAAGTTCGTCATCATTTCATTCGAGATCATGTTGCTAAGGGTGACATTGATCTTAAGCACGTTCGCACCGATAAGAAATTAGCGGATATATTTACTAAACCTCTTGATGAGAAAGTGTTTTGCAGGTTGAGAGGAGAATTGAACATCATTGATGCTTCGAACTTGGAGTAGAAACTCCATGGATACATGCAAGACATGAGCTTATGACTAATCCATGATATATCTCTTATGATAACTATCTTATGTCTTGGATATATTTGCACCTTGCTTGTTGTCTAACCCATGTAGGTGCTTGGTTGAATCTAATTCCATGAGATTGCGACTCACTCACATCTTGAGCAATCTCTACATCACCAAGACTCTACACAATGGTGGTTGAAGACAAGGAAGCACAAAACCATTCAAACATATCCTTTGACAAATTCTATGTTGAGCTTCATGATTGTCATTTTTGGATACACAAGTGCTCTTCCTTGCAAGAACTAACCCATGTAGGTAGATGAACTCAAACTCCAAGTGGTGCTCCCAACTCTTGATGAGCTACATCAACCTTGAGCACCCACACAAGTTCAACTACATGAGCAAGAACCACACCACCACCCAAGGTATGTTATTCCATCTTAGAGAAGCTTTACTCCAAGACATGAGTCAAAGAAACTCAATAAGATGTGAATACATCAAGATGCTTAAACAAAAAATGGTAACCCCATTTTGAGCTTAAACGATGAGTATGACCTATGATCAAGTGTTCTCACTTGACTCCTAAGTCAATATACTCTAACATAGGTGACTATGTCACCGCCCAACTCTAGATGAAGTTCTCTTGTGTTCTTTTCTGTGTTATTGCATTTGTCTCATGCATGTTTATTTTCTTTCTCTTTTTCAAAAAAAAACTTCATCTAGATCTTTCAGTTTCTTCTCTTTTCTCGTTGTTTTTGTTCTGCATTTTCTGCATTCAATTCCTTGAAATCCTTCAGGTAATTCATTGCAAATCTTTGTGAGATCCTACATGTCTAGTGAGCTGAGGTGACAAATGTTTTTCTCTGTGTAAACTCAGTTTCACCGACTTGTAATTTTCGGTCCAACCGAATCCTTTCGGTACCACGAAACATTCCACTCGGTGCCACCGACTTCGCAATAGGAAAAACAATTTGCCACTTGTTCTATATTTCTTCTGATCCAGCTCTACTCAATGAATCTTGTCCTCTTCAAGAATCACAGTTTTATCCATTGCTTTGTGCTGAGTCTCAAGAACCAAACCTATACGACGGATTCCAGAAAGCTCTTCTTGGAAATTGATGTCAAAGGGGGAGAGAGAGATCACATCAAAGCTTGTAGGAGAGAGAGATCACATCAAGGGAGAGAAAAAGTCTCAAGAACTAAAGAACTAAACCTACAAGAGAGAAAGTATTAAGGGGGAGAAAGAGATTTCTAGGGGGAGAGAATACTCAAGGATCCCAGATGCTTGATGTTCAAGAGGAGAGATGTCACATGCCTTTTTGAGGGAAAGACATGTATTTGCATTAAGTTCTATCCATTTGTATCTTTCAGCTCTGATTTTCTATTCCCTATCTTCTCCCAATATCCCATGTAAGATTCAGGGGGAGCAAGACACCTAAGGGAAAGAAATCAGTCAAATTCATTGCATATCTTTACTCTTGGGGACATGTTGAATCCAATGTGGTACCTTGTACTCACTCTCTACATGTCATCCCAGTCTTGGCATTCTTGTGGTTTCTTTTGTGTGCTCTGGCTAGTGGATGTACCTGTGTTATCTAACTTTGTTTGAGCAGGTTCATTCCATCCTAAGCCAACTCAAAGACTACACGGTAAGTGTATGCATCAAAATCATGAGTATGAGGAGTTCTTGCTTATGTACATACTGTTTGCAAGAAGGACTCATGAGCATGAAGGTATTTTCCTTGATAATCTTTTACTCTGATGCATATGGCCAAGATACATGTAACACATTGCCTACTCTGTCATGGTTATGCTCTCACATGCCTCTATATTTCATATTTACATGAGTGCATACATGTAGGGGGAGCCTATGCTTGTTACATGTCCTTCCAAAGCTTTACTTGCTGTTCTTTATATATTTATCTAAAGCTTTGATGTATGTTGCCATCAATTACCAAAAAGGGGGAGATTGAAAGCACAAGTGCTCCCTAGGTGGTTTTGATAATTGATGACAACATATCTCTTGTTGGACTAACATTTCTATCTAGCATGTTTCAGATAAGTTCAACAATGGAGTGGCATGGCATGGATGTGAAAGTGGAACTCCTTCAAGATGCTATGGACAAAGGATTGGCTAAAGCTTAAAGCTCAAGACTCTTCATTTTACATTTTAGTGATCCAAGATCACATTGAGTCCATAGGAAAAGCCAATACTATCAAGGAGGGATGAGGTGTTGCTTAATGAGCCTCTTGCTTCATGTGCTTATGATATGCTCCAAAATCCTCAGCTACTTTCCCACTTCCACATATGACCTAAACCCTAAGCCAAACTCGGACCTACCGATTATTCCTATCCGGCGCCACCGAGTTTCACTTGTCATAAGCCACTGCCAAACCCTAGCAATTCGGTTCTACCGATAGGGATCTCGGTCTCACCGAGATGGGATTGCAAACTCTCTGTTTCCCTTTCGTAACTTTTCGGTCTCACCGAACGAGCGAATCAGTCCCACCGAGATTGAAATGTAAACTCTTTGTTTCCCTTCTGTAACTTTTCGGTCTCACCGAAAGAGCAAATCGGTCCCACCGAGTTTTCCTAACCAACTCTCTGGTTAGCTTATTACCAAACTCGGTCTCACCGAGTTTGTGTAATCGGTCTCACCGAGATTACGTTATGCCCAAACCCTAATCATATCGGTCCTACCGAGTTGCATGTCAGTCCCACCGAAAATCTCTAACGGTCACTAGGTTTACCTTTTCGGTCCGACCGAGTTTGTTGATTCGGTCCCACCGAGATTGGAAAACTGTGTGTAACGGTTGGATTTTGTGTGGAGGCTATATATACCCCTCCACCTCCTCTTCATTCATGGAGAGAGCCATCAGACTAAGCCTACACTTCCAGCATCCTATTTCTGAGAGAGAACTACCTACTCATGTGTTGAGGCCAAGATATTCCATTCCTACCATATGAATCTTGATCTCTAGCTTTCCCCAAGTTGCTTTCCACTCAAACCTTCTTTCCACCAGATCCAAATCCTATGAGAGAGAGTTGAGTGTTGGGGAGACTATCATTTGAAGCACAAGAGCAAGGAGTTCATTACCTACACACCATTTGTTACTTCTTGGAGAGTGGTGTCTCCTAGATTGGCTAGGTGTTACTTGGGAGCCTCCGAAAAGATTGTGGAGTTGAACCAAGGAGTTTGTAAGGGCAAGGAGATCGCCTACTTCCTGAAGATCTACCGCTAGTGAGGCAAGTCCTTCGTGGGCGATGGCCATGGTGGGATAGACAAGGTTGCTTCTTCGTGGACCCTTCGTGGGTGGTTGCTTCTACATGGACCCTTCGTGGGTGGAGCCCTCCGTGGACTCGCGCAACCATTACCCTTCGTGGGTGGAGCCCTCCGTGGACTCGCGCAACCGTTACCCTTCGTGGGTTGAAGTCTCCATCAACGTGGATGTAGGATAGCACCACCTACCCGAACCACGGGAAAAACATCCGTGTCTCCAATTGCGTTTGAATTCTCCAAACCATTCTCCTTACATTCTTGCAAGTTGCATGCTTTACATTCCGCTGCTCATATACTCTTTGCATGCTTTCTTGATATGTATTGTGTATGTTGAAATTGTGCCTAAAACTCCACTCAAACCAAAAAGGCCTAAAAATTGCAACTTCAGCACTAAGTGTCTAATCACCCCCCTCTAGACACATCTACTTCTAGATCCTACACATATTTTCTTTCTTGCACCCTGGCCGCTGTATGTACGTGTACATGCTACGTGCATGCCTCTACTACGACACGTACGTGCCTCTACTACCACCAGTATATATGTACGTACACATTCGCGACCAGAATGACAACGCTACGTACGCTTCGACCAGGTGGGTCCCGACTGTCAGGCACTTCCTTGCCTACGAAGATGTAGTTGGTGGGTCCCAACAGTCAGGGGGGAGAATCATTTTTTTGCCCGGACGCACTTCCTTGCGTGCGAAGATGTAGCTGGTGGGTCCCAGTAGTCAGGGGGGAACATTTTTTTCGTGAAATACAGTGGACCGTCCGGTGGGTCCCAGTTGTCAGGTAGAGGAATCATTATTTTCTGCATAATAAGAAGGCACTTGCTTGTTGCGGCCGTGGACCCAGCTGTCAGCCTCTCCACGTACAGTCCATGTCCGATGGAAGTCGTTCCTTGACCACGTTGACCACGCCGTGCCGAGAGCACCAGGGTGGTGGACGACGGCGAGGCCTAGGAAGGAGACGACATGGAGCCGAGGAAGACGCGGTAGTGGAAGCCCGCGTGGAGAGGAGTACGAGGGTTCACTGGTTCGGCTGCGGTGTGAGGCTGCCGTCGCCGCAGGGCCTGGCCAGCAGTGGGAATAGTAGGGGGCGGTGAGGCCTCCGCGGCAGCACAGCCGGCCACAGGAGGCAGGAGCATGCAACACGACCGGCGCTGCTTTGGGCGGCGGGAGCAAGAAGACCAGAGGTTGAAGAAGCACTACGGCCGTTCGATGGACATCGTACGGTTAGTGGAGCTAGAATCGTGCATATTGACTAAAGTTGACAAAGGCCCCCTTCCCAGTCAACTTAGTAGGCCAACAAGTCAGCCTCTCACCATGGTGTGTCCCAGCTAGCAGGGAGAGTATTCATTTTTCTATGCGTAATAAGGAGGCACTTTCGGTGGGTCCAAGCTGACAGCGGGGGGAACGTTTTTTTCGCGAAATACGCTGGCCCGTCCGGTGGGTCCCAGCTGCCAGGGGGGAAACGTTTTTTTCACGAAATAAGGTGGCCCGTCCGGTGGGTCCCTACTGTTAGGTGGAGGAATAATTATTTTGCGCGTAATAAGGAGGCACTTCCTTGCGGCCGCCTGGACCCAGCTGTCAGCCTCTCCACGTACAATACTCTTCCGATGGAAGTCGAACGTTGACCACGTTGACCACGCCGCACCGAGAGCACCAGGGCGGTGGTCTGGACGACGGCGAGGCCTAGGAAGGGGACGACGCGGAGCTGAGGAAGACGCTGTAGTGGAAGCCCGCACGAAGAGGAGTATGAGGGTTCACTGGTTCGGCTGCGGTGTGAGGCTGCCATCGCCGCAGAATAACAGGGGGTGTGGGTGAGTAGAGGGATGGCCTGGCCAGCGGTGGGAGTAGTACGGGGCGGTGAGGCCTCCACGGCATCACAGCCGACCACGGGAGGCAGGAGCACACGACACAACCGGCGTTTCTTTGGGCGGCTGGAGCAAGAAGACCAGAGGTTGAAGAAGCACTACAGCCGTTGGATGGACATTGTAGGATTACTGTAGCTAGACTCGTTTATATTGACTAAGTTGAAAAAGCCCTTGGTACGCGTCAACTTAGTAGGCCCATAGCTCGGATTTGGCAGAGAACATATAGCCCAATTGCGATTTGTAAGAATGTACAGCCCATTTTTTAATTCTAATGGAATTTACTACAGCTCATTTACAGTTTGTTAAAAGTACAACCCAACTTCTAGCTAGGACAACGATTAATAATTTCAAACAAGCGCTCAAAACAGAATTCAAAAAAAATTCCCACATTTTGATGGGATCCGAAATATTTTTATCCGAAATTTCTAGTCAGGTTAAATATAATTTCGAAATAAAGTTGTATTACGTTAAAATCCAACGAAATATTGCACGCGCAAGAAGTAATGAAATTAAAAAATTTGAATTCCAAAAATAATATATTTTTCAAACTAATTACGTGTTTGGTGCATAGTAATTGTCCAATTATTATTTACATCCCATTTATTATTTCTTAAAGTCCATTTTCTTGTTAAGCCTAATGCATACCTCCTAGGAAAGTTTCCAGCCCAGCGAGGCGGAGAATAACAAGTTGACCCGGATATTGTGTACAACTCTCGGCCCAGTTGCATTGCTGATGTTGAAAAAAGGCCTGTGTAGTATAGTACAACCTAACATGGTTACTCAGTCCACATTCAGCGACGCCGGAAAGGCCCAAACAAGGCTTCTGTATAACTTTTTGAAGTCACTGAGCTCAATTAATAACTTAAGAAAAAAGTTAGATTATAGTGGAACCTAATTAAAAGCTGTCACGAGCAAATAAATAATTCAACGGGTCAACTTGCGCGTGTGCGCATGTGTGTGCGTGTGTGTGTGTGTGTGTGTGTGTGTGAGAGAGAGAGAGAGAGAGACCCATCGATCGATGCTCGTAAATACATCTTTCAGCCATATGCATTGCTGATGCTCAGTAAAAACTTATATAGTTGACACAATCATATAGAACATCATAGCACACTGAACTTGCATACAAAAATTTCACGCAGGCAGCACAATCAGGATGGAAGCAGTGGATCGCTACGTGAAGGGCTATGTTGAAACCAACGAAGTCGTACATAATGGTTCATCGTCTTTATCAATGACGGGGAAATATCTTAAATGTTGTGCAAAGAAAACAAACAGACAACACAATAAGTTCTGCTAGCACATTAAGTTGACGTACAACCCTTTCTAAAAAAAGTTCAGGTACAAAATTAGAACAAGTCACAATCAAATGTACTGGCATATCCGTGCTTCACACCCATAGCTCGGATTTAACTAGTATCTGACAAGATTCAGTTGTTACCTCAGATTAGAGCACATCCAGGCAGCCAGCCCTGCCTCTTCTCCCAAAGAAGCTGTGGCCTCCGCCACGCGATGGAGTAGGCCCTATGACATCCATCGTTCCAAGCAATACGGGGAAAGTCTAACATTGACTCCTGTAATGGACGTCATCGATGGACCCTGGCACCAGCGGCAGCGGTAGGACTTCGGTTGATGGATTGACCACTTCTTCGACATGCACGAACACTCGATATAGGTACATCCCTAACGTGGTCCGTGGCGGCCTTGGTGGCGACGAATAGTACAACCCCGGTTCCTACACCGGTATCTAAACACCAATCACCTTCGATATGGTGGACGACTTCTTCATCCATGCCATAACCGTCAGAGCCCAGCTGTCTGGAGAAACAAACATACTTAAGAGCTCACCTCCAAGGTCGTTGATAAGCTCGTTCATGGACTCGCTGTTCCAAGCACATCGATGCATGCCGTGGAAGGTAAGCTTTGTTAAAAACTCAAGCTCAGAGAGCACCGAGCCCCATCCTGGGTGCCACCGATCAAAGCTCACCAGCGCGCCATCCCAGAACAAACGCCGGGAAGATTCGAACACACGACTGCAGTCGAAAGTTGTTCGAAACCTGACGAAGAAATCAGCCGGTGGCAGATAGACTTCGACGAGCAAGTCACTTATTTGGATGTCGTGCGTAATGCCAAGAGCTTTGACAAGGTCGTCCAGCGAGACGGGAGGCCGGTCGTCGTTGATGGTTACCATCAGCACTTTGCCGGCAAAGTGGTCGTCAAGCGCCGCCATGCCACTGTTGAGCGACAGCACGTAACGACCGAAGGCAGGACGGACCTCAGGATCTCTGGCTCGGAGATCCGCGTTGACCGGTGACATGATAGTCCGCTTGAGTACAGGGAGTACAAGAGGGGGATTTGGGGGAACTGGAGTAGGAATCGAGATTCCAAAGGTGGGGGAGGGGCGAGAGACTTGGGATGAAAAGGTAGCATGAATTTCGAGCACGCGCCAATATGCTCTCGGCGCGCAAGCGCACGAAAACACCGGTGGCGCCCACATGTCGACCGAAGAGTCCTTATTCTTTCTTTTTTGGAGAGCCCGGCCTTTTTTCAGGATCTTTTGAGAGCCCGGCCTGAAAGTCATAATTGACCTATTTGGCATTGTGTTACTACTCGGCCCATATTCAACGACACCTCACTTTCCCAAACAAGTGTACATCATCGAAAAGACACTGATCTCAAATTATATAACTTGAAAAAACGAGATATACTCTGAGCACTAGAGAATGGTTATGCCCTCATTTAGCCCACCAGTAGTTCGAGACAATAAACAGTTCGAAACAACGATATATACAACATTCAAACACTGACTAATGACTACTACTGACATAAACAACAAGACTTGATAGTTCATAAGAAGTCTTGCTAAACCACCAAAACGCACCCATCTGCAGCACTCAAACTCTCGTGATCTAGACTAGAATGGCATTCTAAACAGAAGCAACTATTACATAGTAAGAGTGACATAGACGAGGATGACCAAATGAGAAGGAATATGCATAACAAAAGAAAGAACTACCCATCCAGAACCAGCAACAAAGACAACAAAGTCATTCGAAGAGATGATCCAACACCATCATAATTTGCAACCCTGCTTCAGCGACCAGTGATCTGGAGACACCAGTACTCCACCCTTTCGATGCAATAGCCCAATTACCTATCAACCTGAAGGATTGAACCACATCACTGCCTGTTGTAATTGAGACATCCAAGGATCAAAGTTAATCTGGATGCCTTTGTCATTCTCACCTTCTTTTGGCTGCAGGCTATTTCATTGAAAATCAGGGGAGTTTGCTCCCGAACTCCTAGGGCTCGCCGTGTAGACACGGTTTTCCATAGCAAACAGAGCCTCTCTGCCATCAAGGTTCTTGCCAACGGTGATCTCCTGGTTAATCGGATAATTGAGTGCGAGAAACAGAGAGTGTGAACCAAGGCTGTTTACCCGCCTCCAACTAAAAAAATCCTAAAGGCCCCAACAAGCTGGTATCCTGCTCATAGACGTAATAGCCACTGTCCGGATACTCACGTATTACACGGTGCTTGTATATAGTGGGGTTTTTGCAATATAACTTTTTCGGCTCATGTGTCCGAATAATCATTAGTCTTTCGCAGTCGTCTGATCGAGTGAGGAACCAGCTGTGCTTCCCTGTTATTGGCAAAGGTGGTGTGATTACAAAGGGCAGTAACTGTAGGGACACTGCATCATATCAACAAGGACAGGCATTGTTAAGAAGATCAGCATTGTTCAGAGTATGAGTAGGATAACGCAAGAAACAACATTGATATGTCCCTGTTGGAACTGGGAGGAAAATACAGGGAAATGTATACTGGATTCGAAAATATAGAAGTGCCATGCATGGTTATACTCATGTTATCTCGCAATCGATTCTTCACATGAAACTACCATGTCATGCATGTTATGTAATTATGTTCTGTCCTCACAAACAAATTCTTCAAGGTAACTAACAGACCATGGATTGTTATATACTCATGTTCTGTGGGCAAAATTTTTGTGAGGATATTATTCTAGCCATTGATTGCTGAAGGGTGAATATAGGTATGTACACATGGTAAGCATTGCAGGATTTCACTACTTCCAAATATAGAGTTCTCCATATGCACATTTACTTCCCTAATGTATGGTTAGATGAAACCAACAGTGTGGAGCATGTTTCTACAATCTTCTGCAAAGCAAGGTCCGTCCAACTGACGTAGTAATCTAGATGACTTGGACTGCGATGGTAATACTCTATATAATCCAACGGAGGAAGGATAATCTCATGGGAGGTCTGGAAGTTCATGAGCACCAACTTTTTATCGTCTTCTCTGAAGGCAGCCATCCAGTGGGAGTTCATGCCGACCCAGTACATACCTGCCAAGAAGTTTCAGGCGATGGTGATCGGATCGATGTCGAGGGAAATGATGTCCGGCGACCCACTACATACCCGCAAAGAAGTTTCGGCCAATGGAGATCGGACTGAAGTCGAGGGGCATCATGCACGCCTCCGTATCATGGTGAGCCAATCTTGCAAGACCAGATAGCAACAAGCAGGGTGTCTTGAAAATCTTAGGCCTCGCTTCGATGATGGTCGTGTGCATGTCCCTCGAGCATGCAGCCAGCCGTAGGGTGCTCAACATATCCATACACGAACAACAGAGGTCGAGGATGTCACTGGGGAGATTGCTCCAATCGCGGCTTATATGGATGCTGCGCGGTTCGCGTTCGGCCATGGTGGAGTTTGGAAGGGGGCTTGTTTTACGGGGGAGAAGGATGTCAGTGCTGGAGCGGCTAGCGGGGGAATAGTGGTACTGGGGGAGGCGAGTGAGATGACGGTACACGGGGGCACAGTGAGATGGAGACGGATAAGGAGATGGAGATGGAGTGGTGCTATGGGAGCGGAGAGGGAGACGAGGCGAGGCGCCAATGTGTTGTACAGCGGCGGTGACAGACTGCACAGTGCACAGGGTGAGGCTGACTTTGGTAACCCGAACACGCCGCCTGGACTAGTGTCAGGCACAGGGTGTTGTCACATCACTATGAGGACCGGATGAATAGTATTTTGACCATCAAGTGTACCATAGTTGTACTACTACTACTACTACTACTACTACTACTACTACTACTACTACTACTACTACTACTACTACTACTACTACTACTACTACTACTACTACTACTACTACTAATACTACTAGTAGTAGTAGTAGTAGTAGTAGTAGGAACATGAGTACTCCGATATTGTATAGTGGAAATAGGTCTCCTGTGCTAGCATGCATGTTCACTTCATCGTTCAGGTATCATCCATATTGCGAGCAGAACCAAATTCTCGTGCATGCCCAATCAACGCCCTGTCGCAATGCATGCAGTGGTCGTTCTGGTGCATCAAGGACGGCATGCAGATCATTCCGCACTTGAGAAGAGGAAAAATGGAAAGGTAGAACATGGCAGCAGAGGAAGAGAACGCTGGCTAACGAGGCTGGGAGGGGATCGAGTAGGAAGTTAATGCTCCACGCCTAAAGGTTTTGGGAAAATCTGATTTTCATAAGGTGACTTATACTCACCTAAACGGAGGGAGTATTACTTAACCATAGAATGTTGTCTCTCCCACTCACGCGCTCAAAAAAAACTACGACACATTTTTTATTTGTTTGCATAGGTCCCACCTATCAGGAAGGATGGGCACGTATACGAACATGTACGACTCATCAGTCTACCCGCATAGCCTTTTTGTTTAGTCTACCTAGCCGTCTAATCAACTGCCTGCATGCCACTTCTCCCATTTACTTCTCCATCGGGAACCGATTCTCCTCGGCTTCTTCACCTCCCCTTTGTCTTCATTTGCATCCAAACCCCACTACGTTCACATTGTTTTAACCTCTTTAAATAATCATCTACTACTTTAGTTAGACTAGCCATCTAATCCTAATTCTCCAAACCTCTTTAAATAATCATCTACTACTTCAGTTAGACTAGCCATCTAATCCTATCACTGCCTTGCCCTGCCTTTCCTTCGCTGACAGGTGGGACCCACGCTTATGGGTCCCACATGTCAGTGACAGAATGGTAGGATTGTTCGCGTCCGGGGATCCTCATCCCCCCGACATGCCCCTCATCCCTCTCAGCCCCACCGCTCCTCTGCCTTTGTGTGCATGACATGCGGGCCAGCTGAACTGCGACGACCATCAACTTTCTACCACAGACACACCCGATTGGACGCGGTTTGCCTGCTCCGCTGCTGTTCTCCGATCCGTACTCCCGCACCATCGATTTTCAACCAGCGGCTGTGACACATTTCGTCCCGGGCATCAATCCTCAGTTGGAGTACTTATGTACTACAGGTAGTACCCACCGGTGAGGCCATCTACACCTCGTAATGCCCCGACGCCCAACTGTCGCACCCTCGCCACGGCCACGCCACCACCGGCCGGTTCATCTCGAATGAGTGAGTCGCGAACCACGCCACCACCATGAGAATGACATGTGGGCCAGCCGCATTTAAGGTCCGCATGTCATTGACTCATAGGCCAGGCACTAAGCCACTGAAGTTCGGTCCCGTGGGCTCCGAGAGGTAAATGTAAATCCCGCGACAGGCCTTGTGGTGCTCCCGCAGTACGAGCTCGTGCCAAAACTAGAATTTGTTTCTTACTACTGCTCCTACCAACTAGTACTAGTAAGGTACATGTGCATTGCACGCATGAGATTCTGGTGGTTTGTGCATTATGCTTCTACATGTGGAGCTTTCTGGATTCTAACATGTGGCAAAATCTGGTGGAATGTAAGCTTAGGCAAGTTTGATTAACTTAGGTGAGTGTTTGGTTCAAGCCACACCTTAGGCAAGCCACGCTAAGTCCCCACATGACATACACACAAAAAATGTGGCAAGATTCCCTTAGGCTTGCCAACTTGTGGCTCTCATTTTGAAGAACTAATAACTTTGCCTAAGCTTAGTTGTGGCAAAGTTAGTCATGAATTAAGTTCAACCATGGAGTCTTCTAGATTATACATGTGGGAGAATCTGGTGGATGATATCCAATGACTAGTAGTGCTCGGATTTGCCATCTTTGTACCGTCGGATTGGCTTCATCCAACGACCAACTTTCAATGTTTTTCACACACTATATAGGGGTATAGATATAGATGTTCCGGACCGTTGCAATGGATCCAAAGTATATCTATTTAGTGGGGTGCACTCTAAACACATTATCTATTTATTTTTCTCTAACCTTCCATAGCCATGCAACCAAGCCACATAAGCTTCATGGGTGCCCCCCACATCATATTATTCATACTACGTTGATCGAAAAAAAAGATAAATCACCCAAAACAAGATCTTCCCATTTTTTGTTCCTACGATGATGTGTCGTGCACGTACCTACTAGTTGTATAGTGGTAGTACTAGTAATATAGTATTAGGAGTAGAAACTTGGTAATAGTAGGAGTAGTACTAGTACAGAATGCTCCTACTCTATCAACGAGCCCCGTCTGACACCAAATTTCTTGGCTTCCGTGCTACAGCTAGATCTTCCCCTTGTTTCTGTTTTCCAACCCGGCGGCGCGCGAGGTGTCGGTTTGCTCAATGGCGGTCCCACATTAAAGTGAAAATGCTAGGCAACACGCCTTCCCTAAGCTATGTGTCGTGCCGGATGGGCCGTGTTGTACTCTCGATTCCCGGGCGTGTGGGGGTGCGACGCGAACACTGCAGACCTTTTCCTTTTACCAGCAATGTGCCCGTGCGTTGCGACGGATCCAAAGTAGTAGAATAGTAGTATTTGTTCACAGACTTGAAAGAAATCACTATTGTTTTGATATACTCCTAATATATTACTCCCTCCGTACCTAAATATTTGTCTCTTTTGAGATTTCAAATGGACTATCACATACGGATTATATAGACATATTCTAGTGTTTCTAGCATGATGCCCGCGCGTTGCACGAAGTTTATGGAAAAGGTAAGCACAACTTATAAATTGACGGATGGAGTACTAGTTACAGTGATGCATATAATTAAGCAAAGGGATCGCACATGTTGGTATTGACTGGAACGAGAATGCAACAGCACAATAAGAATTGAGGCCACGATGATGCGATCGTAGTGGTAGTTACAGAAGGCAAGAAGAAAGATGGATCCACGAACGTACGACCTCCTCCTCCTCAACTTAGTGCGCTGGGCCACCGACCGGCGGCTAAGGAGCGGCGGCTTTTGGGGCGAGGTTGAGGTGCTTCTCAGCAAAGGCATCCAAGGCTTCCAGCCGGGTGAGGCCGGCCAACGTCGTAGCGTCCTCACTGGCCTTGTAGATACCTATGTACATGATTTCCTCGTACACGTGGATGTGTAGGTCGACGAATTCTTGCAGGGCGAGGCACCTCGCGGTGAGCGCGACCTCCAGGTGGACATTCTTTGTGGCGTCGGCGGGCAGTCGCAGGGCCACCAATGCTTGAAAGAGGTTCTGGCCATGGAGGCCGATTGGGGTGGCAGGCAATGAGGAGCCCGGGCGCGTGGGCTAGAGGAGTACGACGATGTCCTCCGCGAGCTTCTTGAGGACAGTGAACTTGTTGCTGGTGGCAACGATCATCTAGTCCACCTGAGAGTCGTAGTTGGCGTCGACGGTGGCCATCCACCACCTGGTCTCCAACACCGTCTGGAGACGATCCTCGGCGCCATGCCACAGGCCGGCGTCGTGGACCATATGGCAAAGCCGCTGGCCGCTCACGCGCATCGCCGCCATGGGTCTAGAGTGAGCTCTTTTGCGCTTAGTGTAGGTGCTTAGGCAAATGCTTAGGTGCGTACGATGTGGTAGATGCATTGGAATGGAGGGCGCCTTTATATGAGGGCAATGAGGGCAAACTGCGTTGCATTCACATCGTGCAGCCTCTTTTCCCGGACCTCCTCCCATTACTTCCCTCATGCATAAATTGGAGGAGGATGCATTGGCCGTTCAACATATTGGGAACCGCTACTCCCTCCCTCGTCTGCATTAAAGCCGTACCGGGAACTGCGTCGCCTGCTGTCAAATCGAATACTCCCTCCGTCTAGGTGAGTATTAAGTCATCTTACAAAAACCAAATAGTAAACACATAGGCGTGGTGCATTAACTCTCATGTTGTTTCTTATTTTTTGACATAAATAGAGGAATCAACCAAGAAGAGATGTGGGGCTTGTATGCTTTTAATGACTTGAGACTATCAAACATGCCATGCAGTGGTCAGTTCGTTGCACAAGAACAAAGACAACCCACGTCAGCACACACGCATCTTATATAGCATCACATCCAATGGCTATAAAAGATGAATGAGACCAAATTATATCTCATCTAGATGATTTCTAGCAAAACTGTATTAATAATACTTTGTACTCCTGCACCATGTATCATATATTAGTATCATGTACTACTTTATTTATTTATGAGGTATCCAGATGGTACTGCACCGCCAAGAAAAGAGGGTAACATCAAAATTATGGACTACTTTTTTGAGTATGCTGGTAAGGTCCGGTCATAGTCACTTGTGGAAATCTCTAAAAAGACAAATACACCCTCCGTCCGGAAATACTTGTCATCAAAATGGATAAAAGGAAATCTATCTAGACGCATTTTAGTTTTAGATACATCTCTTTTTATCCATTTTGATGACAAGTATTTTCGGATGGAGGGAGTAGAAAACAGAGTTGGTGATGATGGTGTGCATGCCATCCTGCAATATAGGCTGTCGGATTTATATCTCACGAATAGGAAAGAAACTATGGCAATTTTGCAAAAATATACCCACACGTCTCTCCATGTTCACAAATAAGGCCTTCCCTCATTCAACCTTTTCTCTCACAAGATAAACTACTCATACAAATGCATCTTGAGGTGTCCATAGAATCGAAGAGAGGGATGATGTGTGCGTGTGTGCGCGCGCAATCGATAATGAGTGCCATCGAATTTGTGTGTGCCCATGTCAAAGATATAGAGTGGCTGGCCTACTGGAACGTGGGATGGGACATGTGCAGTTTGTCTCTGTGGCATGGATACCTACCTGCAGCGCTCAACTATCGGTGTGTGGTGGGGGAAGAGGGAGGCCCAATTAACTATAGAGGTACAATGGCTGGTATATGTGTGGAGGAGGAGAGAGGCCTACCTCATGTATTAAGGAGATCGATCTGCCTCATGTATTAAGGGAGATCGATCGGCATCCATGCATATGTGCAAGAGAGGAATAAGGTTGGGAGAGAGACAGAGCTAGAGTGTTGGAGGGGGTGGTAGTGGAGTTGCTTCTAACAAATGGTGGGATAGGCTTGCTAGACAAACGGAGGGCACGCCCGCAATATCAACAAGAGAGGAGATGACTGCTTGTTGTCTGTGCACGTGCGTCTGAGAGACATGTCAGGAGGCATGGACAAATGATGAGGGGGGACGATGTGGCTGTGGTAAGCAGACGTAACCACATAGGAAGGTCAATCGCCCTTTGTTAGAGAAAGGAGAGACATAACTTGTGAGGTACGTCGATCGATGGGGGGGGTAGTTAAAGTCGATCTAGGTATATGTTGGGAGATCGATCGGTATACAGGCATGTGTGTGTTAGAAGCAAATGAGGCACGAGGAGAAGGATAGAGAGAGAGGCACTACTAGGAAAAGGGCTAAAGATGAAATTGACACTAATGGCGCACTAGAGAAGTGGTGCGCCACTACTATTTACTAATGGCGCACCACGTGAAGATACGCCATTAGTGTGTAAGACACTAATGGCGCCCAGGCACAAGGTGCGCCACTAGTAACAAAATGTTTTTTTCATTTTTTCAAACATGCTAATGGCGCATCCGGGCAAAGTGCGCCATTAGTAGTTAGAACTACTAATGGCGCACCAACCGTTGAGTGCGCCACTACTGTATTCTTTTTTTTTAATTTTTTGCAAAACTACTAATGGCGCACCGTCGCATAGTGCGCCATTACTAGTTCAAACTAGTAATGGCGCACTGTGCCACGGTGCGCCATTAGTATAAAAATTATTTTAAATACTTTTTTGCAAAACTACTAATGGCGCATGTATGTGTGGTGCACCCTCCCCCGCTCCACCGCCGCCGACGAGCACCCCCCGCACCCGGCCCCGC
>NC_041386.1:427132123-427132799 GCF_002162155.2 Triticum dicoccoides | reverse complement strand
ACGAGCCACCGCATATATGTTACTCCCAAAAGCATATAAAGTTTGTCAAATTTTGAGCTATGGATATTTAGTTATGATTTAAACAAGTTTGAACATATTTAAACACAAAAAAATATCAAACGACATTTTAAATGTTGTTAACATGGCAACAAACTGCATATTATTTTCTACAAGAAATTCTGAGCATCTAGCATATGTGACATGTTATATCTGGATGCATGCATAAAAAGATATGTGCAAAGAAAAAAATGCATAAAAACAAAAATTGGGGAGCGTGGGAATCGAACCCAGGACCTCCCAGTGTGTGTGTTGCGTGCTGACCAGTCGGGCTAGTGTGTGTGTTCTGTTTCGGATACGGTTAGGTGGAATATAACCTGAGGGCTCGAACTGTAATAAAAAATTTGTACTAATGGCGCACCTGGGGGTGGTGCGCCATTGCTGTCGTCGTACTTATGGCGCACCAGGGGGAGGTGCGCCATTGCTAACCCTCCCCCACTCCACCTGTTCCCCTCTGGCCTCTCTCCCTCCCTCGCCAGATCCCCCACTCGACCTAACCTCGCCGCAGCCGCCCACGCGCCCCCGCCGCCTCCCTCTCCCCTTCGCCGCCTCCCTCCCGAGCCCCGCCTCCCCCCCGAGCGCCGCCTCCCCCGCCTCGGAGCCGCCCCGCCCCGAGTTC
>NC_041386.1:427081867-427131865 GCF_002162155.2 Triticum dicoccoides | reverse complement strand
ACGTCCACCAGGAGAGGAGGCCCGCGACCTCCCCGCCGTCTATCCCCGCCTCCCCCAAGCTCGCCGTCTCCGCCCTCTGTCGTCTCCGCTCCGGCCACCACCTAATCGTGGTCAGGTAACCCTCCTCCCTCTGCCTCTCTTCTCCTCTCTTCCTCCTCTCCTCCCTCCGGCCATGCCCTCTTCTTCTCTCTTTTGCTAGGTTTAGGTCAAATCCCTCTCGAATTTAGGTCAAATTAGGTTCAAAAAATTGTGGGAGTAGTGCCTAGCAAACATGAATAATTAGTACTCCATGTGCATTGGAGTACTTGGTACCTGCAAGATTTGGACACACTGAAAAAATGCACTGGACACACTGAAGAAAATTTTTGTGTCCAGTAAGATTAGAGAAAATTTTGTGCTAATGGTGTGCTAGTAGAACACGCAATTTTTGTTAGTTCGTTGCCATGTCATGATAGGTCATTCAGTTGTTTCTGTTGTTCACAATGCTCTGAATTTGTGTGCCAAAGAGAGTTTTCTCTGAATTTGTTGTTCACAATGCTCTAATGGTTTGTCAGTGAATGGTGGTGCAATGGTGGCCTCTGTTTCAAATATTTCAGCAATTACCTGACCATAAATAAAAAAGAAGATTTGGGGATGGTAACTCCTATGTGGTTTCTATTAAATTTAAAATAGTGAGGGTGTCATTTTCATCCATTCATCTCTTTCTCTAGCTTGTTAAAAGTTATGTTTACAATATTGCTGCATTTTCTAGAACAGCCACCACACTATAATATTTCATAAGATGATGATATAGTTAAGAATATTACTTAAGGTATGCTTCTAAATATTGTTGTCCACAATGTCTTCGCGCCAAACCCTTATCCATTTATGAGCCATGGTCATAAGCAGTCTGCTTGAGGGTGGTCTTCCACAACATATGGAATTTATCCATCTAATGTAGTCAATAGATGTTGTCAAGTGATTGTGTCATGGTTTTGGTTCTGTTTTTAAAAAGGAAAGCCAATTGTTCAGGCTTCAAGAAAATATTTTCTCAGAATATTACTGCTAATCCCAAGCTTGTTAATCATGTAACTTGAGAAAATTATTGGAGTAGATCAAATTTAGCCATTATAATGTTTGATGCCTGCATCAACACATCTCTGTACTGCATGCGGTTGTTATAGTTGAGGGTCAAAAGTAGAGGTTAGCTTTAACATGATTCGCTAGTGCTTTCATCACTTGTGTGGTGATTGTCTTGGTCCTTTTCATTTTTGTCATGGCATTCTTGAGGTGCTGATGTGTCTGAGGGCATGAACCATGATCAGGTTGAGTTCAGATTTCATTAGATTAGATGGATTGTCAGAACTTGACGTGGTTTTCCACTTAGCTATCTGAATTGAGAAAAAACATAGCTTTTGTCGTCTCTGAGGCAAAACTTGCTACTGCATATACAACTAATACTACTACTAGACAAGATACTACTCCATATACTACTAATACTACTACCGTATTTCATTTCAAAGTTCAAAATGCTGGTACTGAGATTTTCATTTCCAATGAGTGCTGTTTTTCCTAGCAGTAGAAAAAACATAGCAACTTCTCTGATGTTATAAAGTTGTTCTTGTATGGGTGAAACTTCACTTGTTTTTAGGCTAGTGTAGGGTGTTGCTTCTTCTGTATGGGCCAACTATGTCACAAATAAATTGTTCCTTCTTCTGTATTTGACAAGTAATGACTTGCAAAGATGATGATCATCTTGCTAGTTTGCTGGGTTTTGTCCCCGAGAGGCCCTTGAGTTTGCCGGAATGTCGATTAACTTCCGTTCCGGCAAATTCGGGTACTCCATATGTCCTATTCTCAGCAAAGGTCATGCTGAAATTTTCCGTGAATTTTAGCATGACTTTGCTAAAAATAGGACATATGGGGTACTTGCAACTAATGTTGATTATCTTCTGCTCAAAATTTATGCTGCTATAATGTTGTAAGGGTACTAATTGGTCTCTTCTGCTACTTATCAGAGATGGGGGGAAGCAGCCATCGCCGCTCTACCTCACCGGAGTATGAGTTGGATGCTTTCGAGTTCTTCACTATCATACTTTCTTCTTCAGTATCAGCCACGAGGCAGGTATATAAAATGAGAGATCTCCCCTTCACCCATCTCATTATGATAACTCTGTTGTTTTCTACATCACTCCTTGTCTCAAATTGCAGAGGCTGCCTGACGCTTTTATGAAGATGCTGGATGAAGATCCGCCAGATAATGTGAAGCTCCGACAGGCCGGCAGCGGGGTTCGCAGGCTGTGGGACGTGGAGTTGGTGATCGAGGAGGGCCACATGTACCTGTGCCGTGGCTGGGAGAAGTTCTACAGTGCCTACGACCTGCGGACCAGGTACTTTCTTCTCTTGAGGTACGACGATGACGCCACAATGCTCATTGTGAAGGTTTTCAACAAGACTATGTGTCGCATGCGCTACGCTGAAGACGAAGATGCCAGTGCGTTCTGCCTCTTCTTATTCCTCCATATTTGGCTTTGTCTCACATCGATTGTTAACGGTCATTGTTGCATTTGGACAGGCAATGGGAGCAGCAGCAGCAACACTGGCTACAGTCAAAGTAGCAGCGATTATGGCTGTAGCAAAAGCAACAGCGATTCTGGCCTTAGCAAAAGCAGCAGCGAAGACAACAAGAAGGATGATCCGGACTGGAGTGGGGGAGAAGAGGAGAAGAGTGGGGATGAGGAGCTGCAGGATGACGATGGGCATCAGGCTGAGGATGACCTAGCGCTGGTGGTGGCTGACCAAGGGCAAGAGATGGTGGTGGCTGACCATGGGCAAGAGATGGTGGTGGCTAACCATGGGCAAGAGATGGTGGTGGCTGAGGGTGGCCTCGCGATGGTAGTGGTGCCTGACAATTACCACGCACCAGTGGTGGCGCCGGCGATCCCACAGCTAGGCGACATGACCACACCAATTGTGGTAGAAGACTACATCCCACAGCTACCTCCACTGCCTCCACCGCCTCACCGCTCTTGGTGCATCAGGCTGAGGAAGGAGAAGGAGAAGAACAATGAGAACTGAACTATGTCAGGTATGTCGGATCTCCAAAATGATATATATATACTTAGTTACCTATTTATCTCTAATATGCTTAGTTTCCTATAGGTTAGCTCCAAAATTACTTATGTTAGCACAAAATGATCAAGTTTACATAATAAGCTTATAGTCTTCTTCTTATTCTTCTTCTTATCCAAAAAATGACATATGTTAGCTTCATTTTACCTAAGTTGGCTCTAATATGCTAACTTAGAGCTTATATGCTTAGTTTCCTATAGGTTAGCTCCAAAATTACTTATGTTAGCACAAAATGATCAAGTTTACATAATAAGCTTATAGTCTTCTTCTTATTCTTCTTCTTATCCAAAATGACATATGTTAGCTTCATTTTACCTAAGTTGGCTCTAATATGCTAACTTAGAGCTTATATGCTTAGTTTCCTATAGGTTAGCTCCAAAATTACTTATGTTAGCACAAAATGATCAAGTTTACATAATAAGCTTATAGTCTTCTTCTTATTCTTCTTCTTATCCAAAATGACATATGTTAGCTTCATTTTACCTAAGTTGGCTCTAATATGCTAACTTAGAGCTTATATGCTTAGTTCCTATAGGTTAGCTCCAAAATTACTTATGTTAGCACAAAATGATCAAGTTTACATAATAAGCTTATAGTCTTCTTCTTATTCTTCTTCTTATCCAAAATGACATAGGTTAGCTTCATTTTACTTAAGTAGGCTCTAATATGCTAACTTAGGGCTTATATGCTTAGTTTCCTATATGTTAGCTCCAAAATTACTTATGTTAGCACAAAATGATCAAGTTTACATAATAAGCTTATAGTCTTCTTCTTATTCTTCTTATTCTTCTTATTCTTCTTCTTATTCTTCTTCTAGTCTCCTTCTTCTTCTCTTCTTCTTCTTCTTCTAACTTCTTGTTTATCATTTTGCAAATTTGATTTAATTCACGGAAGCTTGCATGGATGGAGTGCTTCTTTTCCATTTGTGTTTTTATTTTGTATCAATGTGAAACTTTTGTGAATTGATGGATAACAGTGTTGAATGAACATTGTGAAACTTTTGTAATATGTAATGATGGAACTATGTGTTGGCTATGTATGTATATATGATGAAACTTGTGTGTTGGATATGATCTGGTGGACGCAGGTAACATCGTTACATATGGCCCCCTGTATGTAAGCTAAGCAGATCTGTGTTGTATGTTATCTCTAATATTTTTAACATGTGAAAATATCAGAAATGAAAAAAAATCCCTAATATTCATACTAGTGGCGCACCACACAAGACACTAATGGCGCACTGTTATAATCACACTAATGGCGCATCACCCAACAGTGCGCCATTAGTATACCAAAGCACATGGTGTTCTATACTAATGGCGCACTGCTCGGTGCGCCATTAGTATACTAGATACTAATGGCGCACCGGTGGTGCGCCATTAGTAAGAAATACTAGTGGCGTGATACTAATGGCGCACCAGCAGTGCGCCATTAGTGGGCAAAACTGGTGCGCCATTACTAGCCCTTTTCCTAGTAGTGAGGGATGCACGTAGGAGGTGGTACGAGAGGCATACTATATCGAGGGGGGAGGAGTGTGCGAGTACGAGAATGATGAAAGGAGTGGTGGGAGTGAGGCATGGACGGTGACAAGATAAGAGGGGAAGCTTGTGTTTGTGCTAGGCACACCTGGCTAGAGAGGCATATCGATCGATGTGTGCCGTAAAGAAGGAGCTGGGGGGCCTACACACACCATGGGTGAACGACCTAAAGTGAAAAGACGAATTTGCGCGATGGAGCTAGAGAATGCTGAGGGAGGGTGAGAGGGATGCGGGCGTGTGCATGCACAAGAGAAAGTTAGCGCTAGCTACAAAGATAAGAGGGTTGTGTGGGTGTAAAAGACGAATAGAGATCATATATACTTCATTATAAAAAGCGAATTCAGATATTTGAAGAATTTATCATAGTGTTTCAAACCGACGCATGTGTGAATATATATAACGGTGATACACATGGTGTGGTTATGAACATGTTATACTCCATTTAATATATTTTATCTCTACTCTTATAAAAAAACAGAGTTGTTGATGATGGTGTGCCTGCCATCCTGCATTATAGGCCGTCTGATTTATATCTGGCGGATAGCAAGGAAACTATGATGGTTGAAGTTGGCAACAATCATGATTGTAGATTCTTATTGAAATAGAGAAATGAATTCAAATTTAGTTCGAATTGCAGCGGTAGTATAGACATTTGGAATCCACTCAAATGTTGGTATGAGTAGGTTACATGCATTATACAGCAAGCGAAAAAATTTAATCGGACATAACATGGATTCATACTCCCTCCTTCCATCTATATAGGGCGTAATGAGATTTTTAAGACCGCCTTTGACTATTGACAAGATTAATAGTACATGACATGCACAATGTGAAAATTATATCATTGAAAGAACCTTTCACAGACGAATTTAACGGTGTGCTTTGTGTAAGTTGCATGTCATATATCATTGCTCTAATATTTGGTCAAAGTTAGCATCGAAAAACGCATTAGGCCCTATATAGATGGAAGGAGGGAGTAGCTTTGAATAGCATTTGTATAGTAAAACAGGGCAAGACTCTCTCTTTGTGTGGTGTGAATAGTTTTATTTTTTTTCGTTTTCTTTTTGGTTGAGGGAAGTGCGAATTCATTTGGTACGTACAAGTACAATATTACTACATGTTAGGCTTGTCCCTAAAATTCAACCCGCGTCTTGTTATATCCCGAAAAATCAAATATCGTGCTCCCAAAACTGGCGCCTTCACAACCCGCGCCTTGCTATCTCGAAATTACAACGCGCGCGAAAACTCCCTCCAGCTGCCAAATCCCGACACGTGAAATCCCCCTTCTAACCCTGAGCCGAAAGGGTCGTTAGTTCAAAACGGTGGGGGGTACTTTTGTAACACACCCTACATTTTGGACAAGCGCGTCCCTAAGTCATGCTTCACCCCCTCCCATCGCCGCCTTTTCGCCATTTGAAATCCCAGGCCGCCATAACCTCTTCGCTCCAGCCGCGAAACCCCACTCTTCTCCGTCCGCCACGTCACCACTACCTAGCCGGAGCCTCTTCCCCGACAACATCGTCCACCGCAACAGCTCGACATCCCTCGTCCACCTCCCCAGATGAGGATCTGTCGTCCATCTTGCCGTCCCGCCGGTTCAGCCGCCCCGTCCTCCACCTCCAAGCAGCTGCTCTGACGATCGCCTCATCTATCGCGGATGCTCCATCCCCACAGCGCCGCCTTAACCTACTCCACCGGAACTGTAGCATCCTCACCGACTCCTCAGACGAAGCCGAGGCCTACTCGGCGCCACCAAAGAGGTTGTACACTCATATCATCGCACCTTCTCCTTAACTCGACCTCCCGGCGCCGACGGTGCTCCATCCCGCACTCCCATGGAGCGGCTACCTTGAAGCCAGCGCCGCGGGCGACATCTCCACAGCGGCTCTCCCCCAGTGCGAGGCCCCTTCGACGGCGGCATCCATACCAGCCGGATCTGCTGCTACTGCTCCGGCTCTCGCTCGCTCGCTCGCGCTGCTGCTGCTCTGGCTCTCGCTCGATCGCTCGCTCGCCCAGCTGCTGCTGCTGCTCTCCCCCTCGCTTGTGCTGCTGCTCTGCTCCGATTAAGCCACACTTCTGTCGACTGAATCGACTTTTGGGCCAGTCGATTTTCAGGGGTTGGGGGCTCGCCGGAGTTAAGGAAGAACCACCCGCAGCGGGGACAGGGGCTCGCCAGAGAGGTACTCCACTATCTATCTTAGGGTTTAGGGTGGGGGCGGGGCCTAGAGGGCTGGCTGGGGCGGCGGTGGCGAGTTGTTTCGAGGCGGCGAGGCGGTGCTAGGGCCAGCGGTTCGGCCGGTGGTGGCTGACAGCTTGGGGTGGTGCAGGTTGAAGATGAACTGCAGGCCCTCCCTAAACTACATGTCAAGTGCCTCTCTGCTACCATTGCGTTCAGTTTCGATAGTAGCATTCAGATTCCACAGTAAATTTCAGTTTCGACTGTTAAGTTCAGAGTTAACAGTTTTTACCTCATCTGTTGTAATCAGGTGGTTTTTGGTGATGTTAATTTTACATCCATTTTACATCATCTATTGGAGATGCTATTAGAACCCCACTTGATATTGATGATGTCTGTCTTGTGCTGCTTCAGCCTTCACGTCTTACGGCTCACCGGAGCTGCTCCAACGACAGAATGATCCATCACAACAGAGCAGTGCCCTGGAAACCCTCTACAGATTTCTCAGATCTTCCTCCACACCTCCGATAGCCACCTCTGCCTCAACTGCTTCAGCGACCAACCCAATGATGCCGAGGTCGACACGGCTACAGCAAAGAGGTTGTACACTTGTTGCATCACTTATTACTATACATTCACGTCGATCCATTAGGGCTATTTTGGTTCAACGGAAAAATGTCGATCCACTGGTTGTTACCATCACTCTAAATTTCTGCATGCTCTCCTTACATAATCTCACCATATTTTTTTCGTATGCATGTCAGATATTGTACACAGTCATGCTGAACATGTAGAGAAAAATATAATAGTTTTGCGCGGTAATACAATGTCATGCAGACATCGCTCCATGGTGGGTTCAATGGCAAACCCTCCCCACCCCTCTCCAGATTGTAAACCAGTGGAAGGTGTCTGTTCTAAGGCAGATTCAGGCGTCGCTGACCACTCCTATTTACCCCCCAAGGTGTTTGCTCTACCTTGGCATGATGATGTTAGTCATATCATGCATATGTTGCCTTGCAGTGCCTACTTTTGACATCATATATGTCATCTGCTTAGTTTAGACATGTTCTGTAATGCCACCTGTTTAGTTTCTATATCATATATGGGAATTATGTAGTCTCATGTCTTTTAGCTAGCCATAATATATGTGAAATGTGCAATGCCATCCTGTTTAACCAGGCATCATATATTTGAATGATATCTTGCCCATCCTTTTCTTCATTACATTTCCATTTGTCGACAATGTTTGTACATTAAACTACTCTTCCTGTGAATCAGCCATTTGGGTGGGAGCTGGAAAAATCTGGAGTGAAAACAAGGCCTTAAGAGCAGACAGTGCTACCTATCGAAGAAGATCTCTTGTTGGGTCCCAATAGCTCCTCAGAGATGGATTCAGAGACAGATGACCAGTCCTATTCCCCCACTGAGGTGTATGCTCTAACTTGGCACGGTTATACTGCTCATATCATGCATACGGTGTCTTGCATTGCATAGTTTAGACATCATATACACAATATTCAACACCATGTTCTTAGTTCAGACATCATATCGAATGCCCTCTATTTAGCATATAAATCACATATGTGAATTAAATGATGCGATCCTAATTACTTAGATAACATGTAGGTGAATTATGTCATGCGATGCTGTTTAGTTACTCATCATATCTTTGAACTATGTTATGCTATGCTATCCAGTTTAGATAGACATCATATATGTGAAATTATGTCATGCTATCCATTTTAGTTAAACAATATACATGTCAACTATTTCATGCCCTCTTTTTTCCACACGATCTATTGCATCTCTCTCTCATACAATGTCTGTACATTCAACTATGTTTCCTGTTTATCAGCCATTTGAATTGGAGCGGGTGATGCCAGTATCTAGCGGACTAAAAACACGATCTTCAAATAAAACAGTGCTACCTCTTGGTGGAGATAGCATGTAACGCCCCGAGACCGTTGCGCCAGGTGTCGTCCAGTTATTCGTTGTTGTTGCCTTGTCATTTGCTTGCGTGTTGCATCTCGCCATGTCATCATCCGCATTGCATCATCATGTTTTCAAAACTTGCATCCGTCCGGGTTTCCCAGTTCCTTCCGTTGTCCGTTCTGAGCCCAGTCACACTTCAACGCGCCCGCGGCATGTCCGAAATATTATTTTATAAGTGGCCGGAAAATGTTCTCAGAATGAGATGAGACTTGACGTGTGGTCTTATTATAGTGTAGGTAGGCCGCCTGCCAAGTTTCATCACATTCGGAGTTCGTTTGATAGCCCAACCGTTAAACTATAGCGGCATTATAGCCGGTCTTTTCGTCGGATGTTTTCGGTCTCCGGAAACAGTCGCCGGGTCTCTCTCTTCTCTTCTCTCAGCTCGAGACCGTCTACACAGCCCACTACTCACCGCCAGGCCCTACCCAACCTCTCTCGTCAGCCCGCGACCCTCCTCGCGCGCGCCCGAAAGCTGTCCCGGACCCGACTCGGGCTGTCACTATCGTTGTGTCCGGATCATCCCCTAACATCTAGAAAACGTCACCGTTTTCTTATTTGGACTCCTCTAACCTTTTATTCTCGATCGTCCAATTTAATCGGAGGTTCCAAGATCTATCCCCCTACCTATTTAAATAGAGCAACCCCTAACCCTAGCCTTAGCCCGTCCAATCCTCCTAGCGCCGCCACCCACTGATTTCTCCAACTGGTCTCCCCCCTTCCTCGGGATCTGTCTGATCCTTCCACCCATCCCTCCTCGATTTCAGTCCCCGGCCAGTCGCCTTCGAACCTACCCAACCGGTGCCTCCCCTGGATCCCGTCGTCCACCACCGAAGCCACTAGGACCGGCCGCGTCCCTCTCCTTCCCTTCGTTCTCCTCCTCCTGTCGTTTCTCTGTCTCTCTCACTCAATATTGCTCTCTCTCTCCCAGGTACGTCCATGCAGGAACCGCAAGGAGGAAGCCGCCATCGCCAAGTTCTTGCCGTACGCGTCTGGATCCGCCATGCCCGGCTCCTCCGTGCTCGATTTCCGCTGTTCTCTGGCCGTTCCCGCTGCTCCTCGTCGCTAGCGTGTCTGCTCCGGCCATGGGTTACCAGCGCGGTACCTCGCCATGGACGCCAGGTCCCAAGGTCTCCGCTGCCTTCGCTTTGATCCGACAGGAAATGAGACCCGAAGGTTTCTCGCGCTTGGATCCGAACGCCACTGAGCTCCCGCGCCGACCCCTCCTCATCCTGCTGCTCGTCGGAGTCCTCAGCGCCGCCGTGCCTGCTATTTGCTTCACCGAACTGGCCGCGAAGTCCCACGCCGCTGCTGCTCTTTTTCCTGTCGAGAAGAGGAGGACACCGCATCTGCCCCGATTCGTCCAAGTGACCCCGTTGACCAGCCCCCGCGAGCACTAGCCGGCAGCGCCGCTTGGGTTCATCCTTGACTCGCCAAGACCCAGAGTCCAGACGGCCTGCCTTGGCCTCTCCACCGACCGGGCTTGGCCCATGGTGCGAATCCCCCCCGCCCCGCTCCCATGCTTTGTTTCAGGCCCAGTGCATGGATTCGGCCCTGTTATGTTTTTTCGTGCCAGGACGTTTTTTTCTATTTATCCAGAGTTTGCCAGTTTTATAGAAAACCCCCCTAGCTTCATACATATAATTACTCACAAACGGTGCATCGGATTAAAACAAACTTTACATGTAAAATGTCTAGAATTTTGTCTAGTTTAATAATTTGTCATTTTCACCCATGTTTAAATTTTTTTAAATGATGTTTGTTTTAAATTTGCCCCTATGCCATGCTAAAATGATTTATTTCATAATTAAATAACCGTAGCTCGGTTTCTAACAAACTTTATATGTAAATGGGGTAGAAAAATGCGTAGTTTAACATGGTGCACTTTTCTTGCATGTTTAACAACTCTAAAATATGGCTTAGGGCAGAACAGTACCATAACCAAAATATGCATATGGGGTTTTACTGGAATTGTTGTTCGTTGCTTCCGGCCTCATTTAAACTTGACTAGATAGGTAGTTTTACTTATGCTTCACCTCTTGCCATGTTAATCAACATTTAATTTTGTTGGGTACTTAAATGAGATCGAACTAAATAACTTGTTGTGGTGTTTCGTCAATATGCAACTCGTTGCATATTGATCTCCACTTAATGTGTAGAATTGCTTGTGCACTTCGCCATGCCATGTATCTTTAAACCGGACATGCATCATACTTGGTTGTGCATCATGCCATGATTATGTGATGGTTGTTTACTTTTGTGTTTGCTTCTTTCCGGGTTACTTCTCGTGTTATCTTCGGTTTCGCTCCAGAGTTGTGAGGATCCGTTTGTCTACTTCATGGACTCCTTCTTCTTCCTTGCGGGATGTCAGGCAAGATGACCATACCCTCGAAATCACTTCTATCTTTGCTTGCTAGTTGCTCGCTCTTTTGCTATGCCTATGCTGCGATACCTACCACTTGCTTATCATGCCTCCCATACTATTGACCCAAGCCTCTAACCCACCTTGTCCTAGCAAACCGTTGTTTGGCTATGTTACTGCTTTGCTCAGCCCCTCTTATAGCGTTGTTAGTTACAGGTGAAGATTGAAGTTTTGTTCCTTGTTGGAACATGGAGATGTTGTTCCTTGTTGGAACATGTTTACTTGTTGGGATATCACAATATCTCTTATTTAATTAATGCATCTATATACTTGGTAAAGGGTGGACGGCTCGGCCTTATGCCTGGTGTTTTGTTCCACTCTTGCCGCCCTAGTTTCCATCATATCGGTGCTATGTTCCCGGATTTTGCGTTCCTTACGCGGTTGGGCTATAATGGGAACCCCTTGACAGTTCGCCTTGAATAAAACTGTTCCAGCAATGCCCAACATTGGTTTTACCATTCGCCACCTAGCCTCTTTTTCCCTTGGGTTCCGCGGGCTCAAGGGTCATCTTTATTTAACCCCCCTGGGCAAGCTCTCCTCTGAGTGTTGGTCCAAACTAGAGTCCTGTGCAGCGCCCCCTGGGGGAAACTCGAGGTTTGGTTTTAGTTGTATCGAGCGCTCATCTGAGTGTGCCCTGAGAACAAGATATGTGCAGCTCCTATCGGGATTTGTCGGCACATTCGGGCGGTGTTGCTGGATTTGTTTTAACTTGTCGAAGTTGTCTTGTAGAACCGGGATACCGAGTCTGATCAGAATGTCTCTAGAGAAGGTTTATCCTTCGTTGACCGTGAGAGCTTGTGATGGGCTATGTTGGGACTCCCCTGCAGTGTTTTCAACTTTCAAAAGCCGTGCCCGCGGTTATGGGCAAATGGGAATTTGTTAATGTCCAGTTGTAGAAAACCTGAAGTTGACCTTCATTAAAATACATCAACCGCGTGTGTTACATTGATGGTCTCTTTCCGGTGGAGTCCGGGAAGTGAACACGGTGTTGGAGTTATGCTTGACGTAGGTTGTTCTAGGATCACTTCTTGATCATACTTTTATCGACCATGCTTTGCCTTCTCTTCTCGCTCTCATTTGCGTATGTTAGCCACCATATATGCTAGTCGCTTGCTGCAGCTCCACCTCATACCTTTTCCCTACCTATAAGCTTAAATAGTCTTGATCGCGAGGGTATGAGATTGCTGAGTCCCCGTGACTCACAAATACTTCCAAAACCAGCTTGCAGGTGCCGTTGAACCGTGTAGATGATGCAATCAAGCTCAGGAGGAGCTCGATGAAGATCTTATCCTTTGTGTTGTTCCGTTTGCAGTTGATCAGTAGTGGAGCCTAGTCGGGATGATCGGGGACCTTGTCGCATTTGGGGTAGTCTTCTTTTATTTTGGCTCCGTAGTCGGGCCTTGATTGTATCTGGATGATGTAATGCTTTATTCTTGTATTTGTGTGAAGTGGCGATTGTAAGCGAACTATGTATCTCTTTCCCTTATGTATTACATGGGTTGTGTGAAGATTACCTCACTTGCGACATTGCTTTCAATGCGGTTATGCCTCTAAGTCGTGCTTCGACACGTGGGAGATATAGCCGCATCGAGGGCGTTACAAGTTGGTAGTTAGAGCCTTCCCCGACCTTAGGAGCCCCCACTGCTCGATCGGATTAGCAGCCGTTGTTGAGTCTAGAAAAATGTTTTGAGTCATGTAGGAATTATATATCGAGGAGTTTAGGAATTCTTTTTACTCCCCAGTCCCTTCATCGCTTTGGTAAGGCATCCTGATGTAGAGTTTTGACTCTTCTCTTCTCAATTTTTTCACAAATTTTTTTTAGGATCACGCGGGTATCTTGGAATCGTTCTGATGGTTTTGTGGCGAGAACATTGTTCTTGGTGCCTCCTGACATTTAGGGGTTGTGGCAGTGTCCCGGGGAGTTGAGCTCCGAGGTGTTGTCGTCACAATTTTATCGCTGCAGTTCTGGAATATCTGAGTTTAGTTTTGCCGACATCGAAAATCTCTTTTATGCAGTTCGTTGGTGAGATAACCTCGACGCCACCCAGTACTGGGGCGGGAGTTCGGGAGTATTGCCATAACTCGTATAACGGATGCTTTTCGAAGGTTGAGGTAGATGATTTCCGAAGGTTTCTTGGTTATGTGTTGAATGATGGATACAGCTGGATGTAGGATTTGCTAGTTTTGGGTGAGACATTATGCTTCCCCTGTATCCCCAACACCTGATTGCATAACCAGAAAATTTCGGGAGTTTATAAGTGGGAAATCAAGTAGCTCTCAGGATATATTTCTGACAGATGTATGATATGAAATTGGGGTTCAACGTCTAGTGGTCCACCTATTCACGGTTGATTTTGCAGTGGTCTCATTGTGTCTTAAAGAGTCCTTGGCTATGCCGACTCGGGGACGCTTCGTATGTCATGTGCACTGCCTTGTACATGATGGTGCTGTACGATCGAGCCCGTGTAGGCCCCACCACGAAAACTTCAGACGAAATCTCTATCATATGTTTGTTCCGGCTTATTCTGCAAGCCAATCCTTTGTTTTGTTTGAGTTGTGGTATTCGAGTTGCTTCGAAGTCAAATGTTGATTCCATCCCTTGTCTAAGTGGTGTTCTCATATTCCTATGGGAATACTAATCCTTTTGGATCATCAAGTTTGTCATGTTAATTCTTTTTCAACCGGCGTGTCTCTCTTCAAGTGGATCCAATCTTGTCAACATTCGCAAGATCTATTATTAGTTCTTCTCAATGGTGTTTGTTTCATCCGTCCCAAGTTGTCTTTGTTTTCCCCACCCTCCCAACCCTTTTTCCTTCAAGGATTCGTATTTCTTATTCAACTGTCATGTTATTGATGTGAAGCCTCTCCATTCTTTTCCGTCAATATTCTTATCCGGTGAATATCAGGAAGATAGTAGCAGAGTTTCAAGTTCATCATTATTCGTTCTCTTTTCATCTCCGGTGGTTTCAAGTCAAGCTTTGTTGATCATATCCTTTCCTCGTTTCAATGCTCTCTCATGCCGGTGCAATTCTTAATCATCCACTCTTCGCTATTCAATTGTTCCGGAGTGCTAAACATATCTCGAGATTTGTGTTTCCATTTTTAATCCGTTCAAGCTATTTTGAGGATGTTATCTCATTCAAGCCTTTTAATGCAACCAGTGCAATCTCTCTTTTAATCATTCTAACGGTGTTTTTCTCTTGAGTGGGCCCTAACCCACAGGTCTTTTCCTAGGATCTTACCTGACTCTTCTTATTTTCCCGGCATTACTCTCAAATTCTATTCCAAGTTTGACGTATGAATGAGTTATCATCAGTCAAATGCCTTTCTCCTAGATCTTCCAAATTCTTTTCATCATTGGCTCAACCTCTTTGTTTTGATTCTTTCGGTGTGTCTAAACAATTCATGGTGGTGTTCCTCATCGTCATTCTCTGCGTTTGAAGACCGAATAAGAATTTTACCTCCATATCTTATCCGTTCTCTCAGAGATTCGTGGTTCTAGTTCGAGGCCATCCTCTCTTAATTGTTTTGATTGTGTAAATTCTTTTCACCTATCCGGAGCAATTCAGGAGACTTCCCAGTTTGATTATCCGGAGCCCATCTGCGAAGATTTATTCATTCCAGCTTTCAGCTCTCATACTCTAAATCATACCGGTGCTTAAATCAAGTATTCTCTAATCAGTTTATGATCTCTTCGTTCTCATGTATCTACATTCTCTCAAGCATCTTCGTTTATTTGCTAAATTCTTCCCAGTGTTTTCATTATCTTTTCTTTGTTCATTTTTAATTCTTCGGGTGGTTCTTCCAAGATTCTTCTTCCGTCGTTTATCATATCAATGCATTCGTGTTTTTCTAAATCCTACCGTTGGTTCGTCGAAAACCTTCCCAAGTTGACGCTATGTCTATCTTAATCCTTTCTACGGGAATAAGTACTATGCCAAATCCACTATTTGTCATCAATTTAACTGATGAAGGATAAGCATAATGTAATTCTTATTCTTGTTTCATCGAGTAACTTCAATTCCTTATTCCGGAGGTTCATCAAATTCGCGGTTTCACTTGATTCATCTTTCTTTTCCCGGAGTTCCAAGTTCTCTCAATTATTTCACCACGGAGATTCATCTAAATCGTTACAAGGATTCAACTTGTGTTTTCGACTTCTCTTTCCTTTCGTTTGACCATTCTTTTGTTTACCGGAGTTCTTCATGGAGGCTCTACATGATGGTTCATAAAGGATTTAATTCCTTCTCGATGTGTTCATTGAGATTCTTTTCAGAGGATTTCAAGCATTCTTCATCTTGTAATCCGGAGTGCAGTTCTTCCTATCTAATCTTTTGAGGTGGTGTTATGTCATTCTTGTCAATTTGAGTTCGTGTTTCATGATTCACATCTTGTCAAGAATGAGATATTTTAAATCCATCAATCTCTTCATTGGAATTATCTTGGGTTATATTTCACCTAAAGCCTTCCCTAAGGTTTGTTGCTATCTATGACGCTTATAAAGGACCCAAGTTCTTCTTTATCCTCCTGGTGAAATACTTCCTCATCTCCTTGTTCTTATCAATCCAATTCTTTTTCCCATGAGTGGCAGGTTGTCACCTCATAATTTTGAGATGTATTCCATAAGACCATATCAAGATTATTCTTTTCGTTGTTGGTGTTTCAACAACTCCGTTCGACCCTTCTCCTAAGGATGCCTTCTCAGACTCTTTTTGTGATAGAAGTTGGCATTTGCTTCTCCATTCTTTTATTTCAATTATCTATATTCTATTCTTTCATTTTGGAGGCATTGTGATGTTGCTCTTTTCAACCCATCATCTCGTTTGTCAAAGATCATGTTCTTTTCGTGCTTATCCATTTAACCGGAGTGTTGTGTCCTCTGCTCAAGTTCTTTCATTTTATCAAGCCTTGCATATCTTTCCAACCGGAGTGCTGCTCGAATTTGTTCTTCCTTGTTCTTTTTTCCTAACGGAGTGGTTTCAACTTCGCTCTTTCTCGTTGCATTCTTTCTTTCAAGTTTCTCAACCTTGCAAGGTCCGTGGTTTCACTGGTTTGTCAAAGAAGCAACTTAGTTTTTACTTCTTCTCTTTCTCGTCTGTTTTCCCTCCGGTGCCATTCTAGATCTCGGGACGAGATCCTCTCGTAGTGGTGGAGTGTTGTAACGCCCCGAGACCGTTGCGCCAGGTGTCGTCCAGTTATTCGTTGTTGTTGCCTTGTCATTTGCTTGCGTGTTGCATCTCGCCATGTCATCATCCGCATTGCATCATCATGTTTTCAAAACTTGCATCCGTCCGGGTTTCCCAGTTCCTTCCGTTGTCCATTCTGAGCCAAGTCACACTTGCACGCGCCCGCGGCATGTCCGAAATATTATTTTATAAGTGGCCGGAAAATGTTCTCGGAATGAGATGAGAGTTGACGTGTGGTCTTATTATAGTGTAGGTAGGCCGCCTGCCAAGTTTCATCGCATTCGGAGTTCGTTTGATAGCCCAACCGTTAAACTATAGCGGCATTATAGCCGGTCTTTTCTCGGACGTTTTCGGTCTCTGGAAACAGTCGCCAGGTCTCTCTCTTCTCTTCTCTCAGCTCGAGACCGTCTACACAGCCCACTACTCACCGCCACGCCCTACCTAACCTCTCTCGTCAGCCCGCGACCCTCCTCGCGCGCGCTCGAAAGCTGTCCTGGACCCGACTTGGGCCGTCGCTATCGTTGTGTCCGGATCATCCCCTAACATCTACAAAACGTCACCGTTTTCTTATTTGGACTCCTCTAACCTTTTATTCTCGACCGTCTGATTTAATCGGAGGGTCCAAGATCTATTCCCCTACCTATTTAAATAGATCAACCCCTAACCCTAGCCTTAGCCCGTCCAATCCTCCTAGCGCCGTCACCCACTGATTTCTCCAACTGGTCTCCCCCTTCCTCGGGATCTGTCTGATCCTTCCACCCATCCCTCCTCGATTTCAGTCCCCGGCCAGTCGCCTTCAAACCTACCCAACCGGTGCCTCCCCTGGATCCCGTCGTCCACCACCGAAGCCACCAGGACCGGCCGCGTCCCTCTCCTTCCCTTCGTTCTCCTCCTCCTGTCCTATCTCTGTCTCTCTCGCTCAATATTGCTCTCTCTCTCTCCCAGGTACGTCCGTGCAGGAACCGCAAGGAGGAAGCCGCCATCGCCAAGTTCTTGCTGTACGCGTCTGGATCCGCCATGCCCGACTCCTCCATGCTAGATTTCCGCCGTTCTTTGCCTGTTCCCGCTGCTCCTCGTCGCTAGCGTGTCTGCTCCGGCCATGGGTTACCAGCGCGGTACCTCGCCATGGACGCCAGGTCCCAAGGTCTCCGCTGCCTTCGCTTTGATCCGGCAGGAAACGAGACCCGAAGGTTTCTCGCGCTTGGATCCGGACGCCACCGAGCTCCCGCGCCGACCCCTCCTCATCATGCTGCTCGCCGGAGTCCTCAGCGCCGTCGTGCCTGCTGTTTGCTTCACCGAACCGGCCGCCAAGTCCCACGCCGCTGCTGCTCTTTTTCCTGTCGAGAAGAGGAGGACGCCGCATCTGCCCCGAGTCGTCCGAGCGACCCCATTGACCAGCCCCCGCGAGCACTAGCCGGCAGCGCCGCTTGGGCTCATCCTTGCCTCGCCAAGACCTAGAGTCCTGCCGGCCTACCTTGGCCTCTCCACCGACCGGGCTTGGCCCATGGCGTGAATCCCCCCCGCTCCCATGCTTTGTTTCAGGCCCAGTGCATGGATTCGGCCCTGTTATGTTTTTTTCGTGCCAGGACGTTTTTTTCTATTTATCCAGAGTTTGCCAGTTTTATAGAAAACCCCCCTAGCTTCATACATATAATTACTCACAACGGTGCATCGGATTAAAACAAACTTTATATGTAAAATGTCTAGAATTTTGTCTAGTTTAATAATTTTCATTTTCACCCATGTTTAAAATGTTTAAAATGATATTTGTTTTAAATTTGCCCCTATGCCATGCTAAAATGATTTATTTCATAATTAAATAACCGTAGCTCGGTTTCTAACAAACTTTATATGTAAATGGGGTAGAAAAATGCGTAGTTTAACATGGTGCACTTTTCTTGCATGTTTAATAACTCTAAAATATGCCTTAGGGCAGAAAAGTACCATAACCAAAATATGCATATGGGGTTTTACCGGAATTGTTGTTCGTTGCTTCCGGCCTCATTTAAACTTGACTAGATAGGTAGTTTTACTTATGCTTCACCTCTTGCCATTTTAATCAACATTTAATTTTGTTGGGTACTTAAATGAGATCGAACTAAATAACTTATTGTGGTGTTTTGTCAATATGCAACTCGTTGCATATTGATCTCCACTTAATGTGTAGAATTGCTTGTGCACTTCGCCATGCCATGTATCTTTAAACCGGACATGCATCATACTTGGTTGTGCATCATGCCATGATTATGTGATGGTTGTTTACTTTTGTGTTTGCTTCTTTCCGGTTACTTCTCGCGTTATCTTCGGTTTTGTTCCGGAGTTGTGAGGATCCGTTCGTCTACGTCCGTTTGCCTTCTTCATGGACTCCTTCTTCTTCCTTGCGGGATCTTAGGCAAGATGACCATACCCTCGAAATCACTTCTATCTTTGCTTGCTAGTTGCTCGCTCTCTTACTATGCCTATGCTGCGATACCTACCACTTGCTTATCATGCCTCCCATACTATTGAGCCAAGCCTCTAACCCACCTTGTCCTAGCAAACCGTTGTTTGGCTATGTTACCGCTTTGCTCAGCCCCTCTTATAGCGTTGTTAGTTGCAGGTGAAGATTGAAGTTTTGTTCCTTGTTGGAACATGGAGATGTTGTTCCTTGTTGGAACATGTTTACTTGTTGGGATATCACAATATCTCTTATTTAATTAATGCATCTATATACTTGGTAAAGGGTGGAAGGCTCGGCCTTATGCCTGGTGTTTTGTTCCACTCTTGCTGCCCTAGTTTCCATCATATCGGTGTTATGTTACCGGATTTTGCGTTCCTTACACGGTTGGGCTATAATGGGAACCCCTTGACAGTTCGCCTTGAATAAAACCCTTCCAGCAATTCCCAACATTGGTTATACCATTCGCCACCTAGCCTCTTTTTCCCTTGGGTTCCGCGGACTCAAGGGTCATCTTTATTTAAACCCCCCTGGGCCAGTGCTCCTCTGAGTGTTGGTCCAAACTAGAGTCCTGTGCAGTGCCCCCTCAGGGAAACTTGAGGTTTGGTTTTAGTTGTATGGAACGCTGATCTGAGTGTGCCCTGAGAATGAGATATGTGCAGCTCCTATCGGGATTTGTCGGCACATTCGGGCGGTGTTGCTGGATTTGTTTTAACTTGTCGAAGTTGTCTTGTAGAACTGGGATACCGAGTCTGATCGGAATGTGCCGGGAGAAGGTTTATCCTTCGTTGACCGTGAGAGCTTGTGATGGGCTAAGTTGGGACTCCTCTGCAGGGTTTTGAACTTTCGAAAGCCGTGCCCGCGGTTATGGGCAGATGGGAATTTGTTAATGTCCGGTTGTAGAAAACCTGAAGTTGACCTTAATTAAAATACATCAACCGCGTGTGTTACTGTGATGGTCTCTTTCCAGCGGAGTCCGGGAAGTGAACACGGTGTTGAAGTTATGCTTGACGTAGGTTGTTCTAGGATCACTTCTTGATCATACTTTTATCGACCATGCTTTGCCTTCTCTTCTTGCTCTCATTTGTGTATGTTAGCCACCATATATGCTAGTCGCTTGCTGCAGCTCCACCTCATACCTTTTCCCTACCTATAAGCTTAAATAGTCTTGATCGCGAGGGTATGAGATTGCTGAGTCCCCGTGACTCACAAATACTTCCAAAACCAGCTTGCAGGTGCCGTTGAACCGTGCAGATGAAGCAATCAAGCTCAGGAGGAGCTCGATGAAGATCTTGTCCTTTGTGTTGTTCCGTTTGCAGTTGATCAGTAGTGGAGCTTAGTCGGGACGACCAGGGACCTTGTCGCATTTGGGGTAGTCTTCTTTTATTTTGGCTCCGTAGTCAGGCCTTGATTGTATCTGGATGATGTAATGCTTTATTCTTGTATTTGTGTGAAGTGGCGATTGTAAGCCAACTATGTATCTCTTTCCCTTATGTATTACATGGGTTGTGTGAAGATTACCTCACTTGTGACATTGCTTTCAATGCGGTTATGCCTCTAAGTCGTGCTTCGACACGTGGGAGATATAGCCGCATCGAGGGCATTACATAGCACCCCGGTTGTACATGCACAAGAACCAGCCCTACCACACATAACCCAAACTCTCGCAGATTGTACCCCTACCGCGATGGATAGAGAACCAGCTTCACCCAATCTAACCCCAACCCCAGCCGATAGCAACCCAGTTCCTGTTGACACAGCACCTTCTCCACCACATAGGTCCCAAACAAGAGCAGTTAGTAAGGCAGCTCCAGTGCCCAAAGGGCCAGTACTATCACGGCGAACCCCAACTCCACCAGTTAGTATGCCTATTCCTGTGGAGGAAGCAAAACCAGCTAGTCATAGTTTAGCATCTATCGCATTTGATGTTGTTAAATCGTATGTGCGTATCTTCCCATCTTGGAAATATTATACTGAAGATTAAGGAAAATGCCAGTTGCAAGTGTTTGTCCAGGAGTTATGTGTAAGTAATGTTATTCATGGCAATTACTTTGCTTCGTCCCACACATCCTACCTCCATGATGGTTATAATACAGCAAATTTTCCCATTTTTCTCTATAGAGAAGGACCGATTTGGAAACTCAGGATGAGGTAACCTGTGCTAATACCTCTGCTATCTTCAAGAATGTTTGGTGGTAGTATCGGAATTACCTGAAGAAAACATACTTCACCGGCAAAGAAACTAATCAAATTCCCTTACGTTCTCCTGAGACACATTTACTGGAC
The DNA here is from genome assembly GCF_002162155.2 of Triticum dicoccoides. Taxonomy (NCBI): domain Eukaryota; kingdom Viridiplantae; phylum Streptophyta; class Magnoliopsida; order Poales; family Poaceae; genus Triticum; species Triticum dicoccoides. Next base: position 427,110,720 of record NC_041386.1, on the reverse strand, counting down.
GATGACTAGGAACGCCTTGTTCTGTACTGGTCCCAAACCAACAAAGTGGTAAGGTCTATGAGCTCATTTTCTATTTTTAAGTATTATATTCTTGCGTCTTACTGTACTCTGTTCATGTAGAACAAGTGCATAAACCTGAAGAACAACTGTTCTAATTTAAGATTCCATTGCTATCATAGTTCAAAAAAGCACTAGGCGTTAATTGTGCATTTTGCCACCGCCTTGCGCTTTACTGACCAAAGCGCATGCTTATGCGCAGTTATGCACAGATTATGCATAGTTATGCGCAATGCGTTTTGCCAACACCTCGAGCCTAGGCCCGCTTAAGCGCTCGCTTAGGCGCACCTTTTTTATCTATGATTGCTTTGCTCTTGTATCACTGTATTTTCTCATACAAACTTATTTTTAAATTGAAGGATCCAATCAAAACTCCAATGGCATAGCAGGTACACGCATGTTTCTTTAACAGGTTTGCTCTTATCAATTGCTCTGTTGATTTCAATTTCAATTGTGTATACAATTGACTTTTGTATCATGCACATTACTTGCATCACAACAGAGCCAATAGTGTTGTTGTATATGTAGCCCTGTGGTACCCATCTGAAATCTTGTTGTGACGTGTAGTTTCCCACGCTTTGTATTCTTTCACTGCTGCTTTGTCTTGAACTGATATGATTTGAACCGTGTCTCTATTTTGATTTGGCAAGACAATGCAGTGACCATAGGACATAGATATATGTTTGTTTGATGCTTTTATTTTGTACTAGTAATTGGCAATAGAAGACTTGGTAGTTTAATCTTGTCCACCTTACTAATGAACTGGTTCACTGAAATGAGTTTCATATACTAGTACATGCTAAACTTGTTATGTGTCTGCTTGTATCTTCTTTTAGAATGCTGACAGAATATTGGGGAAGAGTGCCTTATTAAGCAATGGTAAAGGAAGTAATGCAGATATGGTTTAGGATAGTGACACATCCTTGTTGGTCTCCAACAAAGCTGATAAAATAGCTAAGGAAGACTATCTTGAAGATAGCGAGACAACCCCAAAGTCATGTCTTGGTTTTGTGTTCGAGTTACTGGCCACTACCGCTTGCACAAGCTATTCAAACTCACTGTCTGAATCAGTTTGGTTTCTTGAGTCTCAACTACAAGCTGAAAAACATCGATCAGCTGTGCTGCGACAAGAAGTGGAAGGACTGCGGAAGTCCCTGGAGCATTCAGATGCATACTTTCTGGTGCAACAGCAAGCGTTGGAGGATTTTAGCGCCAAACAGGACAAAGCTAATCAGCTTGCTAAGCTTATTGCCAGCATGGTGGATACCCTGGAGAACGTTTCTTGAGCTCTTCTGAAGTTGTTTCTGTTATGCTCTTGTTTTGCTGCCGCGTTTATTTGCACTGGTGGCCAATTTTGACGGCCAGTGTATGTAATGTGCTGCTTTGTTCCCTATATTTGCACTGGTGGCGAACTTTGATGCCCAGTGGATGTAATATGTGTAATAGCGGTAATAGGCTAGCGTTAATTGCTTGATTATTTATTTCCTTATTGTCTTGTTTAGTTGTTTGCTTGTAGTCACTGCAGTTCTTTTTCTGTTTTTTTCTAGTGGCCACAATAGCCTATTTTTGGTAACTAGGCCAAAATAATCATGGCAACACACGGACTGTTGTAACCATGGGCCTCCTGCAAGCCGTATGATCCATGGGCGTTCATCCGGCCGTAGGATCCATCGGCCTAGTATACGGGCCTTAGGGTCCATGGGCCTTCTATGGGCCGTACTATCCATGGGCCTCATACGGGCCGTAGGATCCATGGGCCTTCTACAGGGCGTATCATCATTTCGCCAATCATGGGCCGTACTATTCGTGGACCATAATGGGCCGTTAATAGGCCATATTTGATAACTCTATGAAAACAACCCAACGGGTTTTTTACATGAAAACGGCCCAACGTGTTAACGGTCTGCAAACGGGCCGACTGTAACGACGGGCTGAATTTGGCCCACAAGCAGAAAATGACACTAACGGGCCGTGTGTACCCGAATGCTGCAAATGAGCCCAAGAATCAATGGTCCCTGAGAAGGCCAAAAGATAACTCGGGCTGGAAACGGCCCAATGGAATAACGGGCCGTTAGTGGGTATAAAGTGATACACTGTTCATTACGGGCCAGTTTCACCACGGGCCCTTAACGGGCCAAGAGTTACAAAGGTCCTCATATGGGCCGAAAGAAGTCATGGGCCACACATGGGCCGGAAGTTCAAATGGGCTGAATCATATTGGATGACCCAGATGACGCTACTGGGCCTAATTCGGATAGGGCGTAACGGGCCCTAGGTTAGCGGGCTGTAAATGGGCTATATGCGAACAGGTCGTTAACAGGCTTTCCGTGGGTCGGTCGTCACCTTTTGACCAAGTCAAACGAGCTGGCCTTTTCACAGGAATGGGCCTCTGTTGGGCCGTGCCACACGTCGTCGTATCATAGGCGCCTTCGGTCCAATGAGCGGATGACATCTGTCCCAACGGTGAGCCGGCACGTGTTTCCTCCAGCCAATGATGATTCTACACGTGGAAAATCCCCATTGGTCGGGGATGTTAATGGGTTATCGGATCCAAAACCCGACCCGATAGCTTAACGGTGTTCCGTTGCGGTGGATGCCACGTGTCGGTCACCCTTGACGAAAGCACTTCTATGACGCGTGATTTATCGTCATGGAAGTGGACACTTCTGTGATGATAATTTTGGTAATGTCATGGAACACTTCTACGACAGCGCAGGTATGACTATCTTGATTCTGTCATAAATTTGTCATGGATGTACATGCATGACAAAAAATGCGACCTACTGTGTATCATCACGGAAGTGTATTTTTTTGTAGTGCATGGAGTTGATGTAGAGGCCCCGTGATCGATTCCCCCTCCAGCGGAGCTCCGGAAAAGGCCCCAAGATGGGATCTCCTAGGTACGGAAGGTTGCGGCGGTGGAAATAGGGTTTCGTGGTGCTCCTGGATGTTTTCGGGGTAATGAATATATATAGGAGGAAGAATTTGGTCGGTGGAGCCACGAGGGGCCCACGAGGGGGGAGGGCGCGCCCAGGGGGGTAGGCATGCCCCCCTGCCTCGTGGCCTCCTTGTTAGTTGCTTCACATCCACTCCAAGTCCCCTGGATCATGTTTGTTCCAAAAATAACTCTCCCGAAGGTTTTATTCCGTTTGGATTCCGTTTGACATTCCTTTTCTGGGAAACACTGAAATAGGCAAAAAAACAGCAATTTGCACTGGGCCTTGGGTTAGTAGGTTAGTCCCAAAGATAATATAAAAGTGTATAAATAAGCCCATTAACATCCCAAACAGATAATATAATAGCATGGAACAATCAAAAATTACAGATACGTTGGAGACGTATCAAGCATCCCCAAGCTTAATTCCTGCTCGTCCTCGAGTAGGTAAATGATAAAAACAGAATTTTTGATGTGGAATGCTACCTAGCATAATTCTCAATTTAATTTTCTTTATTGTGGCATGAATATTCAGATCCAATAGATTCAAGACAAAAGTTTAATATTGACATAAAAATAACAATACTTTAAGCATACTAACTACGCAATCATGTCTTCTCAAAATAACATGGCAAAAGAAAGTTCATCCCTACAAAATCATATAGTTTGGTCATGCTCTATTTTCGTCACACAAGAATGCTCTCATCTTGCACAACCCCGATGACAAGCCAAGAAATTGTTTCATACTTTAGTAATCTCAAACTTTTTCAACTTTCACGCAATACATGAGCGTGAGCCATGGATATATCACTATGGGTGGAATAGAATAATGATAGGGGGTTATGTGGAGAAAAAAGGAGAAAGTCTCACATCGACGAGGCTAATCAACGGGCTAGGGAGATGCCTATCAATTGATGTCAATGCAAGGAGTAGGGATTGCCATGAAATGGATGCACTAGAGTTATAAATGCATGAAAGCTCAACAAAAGAAACTCAGTGGGTGTGCATCCAACTTGCTTGCTCACGAAGACCTAGGGCACTTGAGGAAGCCCATTGTTGGAATATACAAGCCAAGTTCTATAATGAAAAATTCCCACTAGTATATGAAAGTGACAAAGCAAGAGACTCTCTATCATAAAGATCATGGTGCTACTCTGAAGCACAAGTGTGGAAAAAAGGATAGTAGCATTGCCCCTTTTTATTTCTTTTCATTTTTGGGGCCTTTATTTTTTTATTTGTCCTTTTTTATTTGGGACAATTCTCTATTAATGATGATCATCGCACTTCTATTTATTTACAACTCAATGATTACAACTCGATACTAGAACAAAGTATGACTCTATATGAATGCCTCCTGCGGTGTACTGGGAAGGGCAATGAATCAAGAGGACATGTATGATAAATTGTGCATGGCGGCTTTTCCATAAATACGATGTCAACTACATGATCATGCAAATCAATATGACAATGATGAAGCGTGTCATAAATGAAACGGCGGAAAGTTGCATGGCAATATATCTTGGAATGGCTATGGAAATGCCATAATAGGTAGGTATGGTGGCTATTTTGAGGAAGATATAAGGAGGTTTATGTGTGATAGAGCGTATCATATCACGGGGTTTGGATGCACCAGTGAAGTTTGCACCAACTCTCAAGGTGATAAAGGGCAATGCACGGTACTGAAGAGGCTAGCAATGATGAAAGGGTGAGAGTGCGTATAATCCATGGACTCAACATTAGTCATAAAGAAATCACATACTTATTGCAAAAATCTACAAGTCATCAGACCAAGCACTATGCGCATGCTCCTAGGGGGATAGAATGGTAGGAAAAGGCCATCGCTCGTCCCCGACCGCCACTCATAAGGAAGACAATCAAAGAACACCTCATGTTTGAAATTTGTTACACAACGGTTACCATACGTGCATGCTATGGGACTTGCAAACTTCAACACAAGTATTTCTCAAATTCACAACTACTCAACTAGCACACTCTAATATCACCACCTTTATATAGCAAAACAATTATCAAGTATAAAACTTCTCATAGTATTCAATGCACTTTCTATGATAGTTTTTATTATACCCATCTTGGATGCCTATCATATTAGGACTAGTTTCATAACGAAATCAAATTACCATGCTGTTCTATAGGAATATCAAAATAATATAAGTGAAGCATGAGAGATCAATAATTTCTATAAAATAAAACCACCACCGTGCTCTAAAAGATATAAGTGAAGCACTAGAGCAAATTATCTAGCTCAAAAGATATAAGTGAAGCACATAGAGTATTCTAACAAATTCAAATTCATGTGTGTCTCTCCAAAAAGGTATGTACAGCAAGGATGATTTTGGTATACTAAAAAGCAAAGACTCAAATCATACAAGACGCTCCAAGCAAAACACATATCATGTGGTGAACAAAAATATAGCCTCAAGTAAAGTTACCGATAGAAGAAGACGAAAGAGGGGATGCCTTCCGAGGCGTCCCCAAGCTTAGGCTTTTGGTTGTCCTTGAATTTTACCTTGGGGTGCCTTGGTCATCCCCAATATTAGGCTCTTGCCACTCATTATTCCATAATCCATCAAATCTTTACCCAAAACTTGAAAACTTAACAACACAAAACTTAAACAGAAAATCTCATGAGCTCCGTTAGTATAAGAAAACAAACCACCACTTAACTTACTGTAATGAACTCATTCTTTATTTATTTTGGTGTTAAACCTACTGTGTTCAAACTTCTCTATGGTTCATAACCTTCGATACTAGCCATAGATTCATCAAAATAAGCAAACAACATACGAAAAATAGAATCTGTCAAAAACAGAACAGTCTGTAGTAATATGTAGATTTCGAATACTTATGTAATCCAAAAAATTCTAAAATAAATTGATGGACGTGAGTAATTTATCTATTAATCATATTCAAAAAGAATTAACTTAATCTCACTCTCCAGTAAAACATGGCAGCAAATTTCATGAGCGCTAAAGTTTCTATTTTTTACAGCAAGATCGCAAAGACTTTCCCCAAGTGTTCCCAAAGGTTCTACTTGGAACAAACACTAATTAAAAGCATAAAAACACATCTAAACAGAGGCTAGATGAATTATTTATTACTAATCAGAACCAAAAAGCAAGGAACAAAACTAAAATTGGGTTGCCTCCCAACAAGCGCTATCGTTTAACGCCCCTAGCTAGGCATAAATAATTTTAATGATGCTCACAAGAAAGACAAGAATTGAAGCACAAAGAGAGCATCATAAAACATGTGACAAGCACATATAAGTCTAACATACTTCCTATTCATAGGCATATTATAGGCAAAAAAATTATTAAGGCAAGCAAAAACTAGCATATGCAAGGAAGTGGAAAGAAACAATAGCAATCTCAACATAATGAGAGGTAATTTAGTAACATGAAATTTTCTACAACCATATTTTCCTCTATCACAATAATTACATATAGGATTATAAGCAAATTCAAAAAAATAGCTATCACATAAAATATCTTCAACACGATCCACATGCATGCAAAGTTGACACTCTTCCAAAATAGTGGGATTAACATTAACTAAAGTCATGACCTCTCCAAACCCACTTTTATAAAAAACTTCATAAAATTGAACATTCTCCAAATATGTGGGATCTAAAGTTGACACTCTTGCAAACCCACTTTCAATAATATTGCAAACACTATTAGCAATCTCATATTCATCATGGGGCTTAAATAAACTTTCAAGATCAAAAGAAGAATCACCCCAATCATGATCATTGCAACAAATAGTAGTCATAGCAAAACTAGCATCCCCAAGCTTAGGATTTTACATATTATTAGCACAAATGACGTTAATAGAATTTAAAATAACATCATTGCAATCATGCTTTTCATCGAAGGAACCATCAAGTATGGGTGCAATAGCAACGATCTCATGTTTAACATAAGGAACTATAGCAAATTCATCTTTATAAATATTGGCATCATGGCCACAAGAATGGCAAGCATCATGTTCATCCAGGGATATTTCAATCAAATCATTGGAATCATAATTATCTATATGTCTATGCATATCATTATTTTCTTCCAAAGAAGCGGTCATTCTTTCAATAAATTCTTTGACATAGACATTATGAGCATAGTTTTCATAGCAATATTTAAGTATGTCAAGATTTTTAGATTAGTAGAGAGTAACATCATACTTTTCAATCAAAGAAGCAACTTCATAAGAACCCTTAAAAGCAACAAATTCTTCAATTTGCTCAATATCATAGTAACTATAAACACCCTTTGCATAAGAAGATAAGATTTCATTTTCATTAAACTCACTTAGGTAGGGAACGTGTTTTTAGGGGTCTTAGAGAAACAAGTAAAATCACAAATTTCACAAAGATTCCAAGTATAACACAACTATCTGTTTATTTGATCCCATAAGAGTTTCGCTTTTTCAGATAAACGGTGACGCACAAAACGAGCATGCTCACCTAAATATTACCCATTAACCGGGCTAGTTGTGGTTTCAGCACGAGCGCACAAGGACCAAAGATGATCCAAATAAAACACTTTAAGTGGATCCATATCAATAGATTTTTAGCGGGCAAAGATGCAAGCAAATAGAAGGCATGTGGAAACACAAAGAAAAAGACATACGGGAAGAAGGCGAAGAAAAGTCAAAGGCAAAGGTGAAGTGGGGGAGAGGAAAACGAGAGGCAAATGGCAAATGATGTAATGCGAGGGATAAGAGTTTGTGATGGGTACTTGGTATGTCTAGACTTTTGCGTAGATCTCCCCAACAATGGAGCCAAAAATCCTTCTTGGTACCTCTTGAGCACTGCGTTGGTCTTCCCTTGAAGCGGAAAGGGTGATGCAGCAAAGTAGCGTAAGTATTTCCCTCGGTTTTTGAGAACCAAGGTATCAATCCAGTAGGAGACTACACGCAAGTCCCTCGTACCTACAGAAACAAATAAGAACCTCGCAACCAACGCGATAAAGGGGTTGTCACGGTCACTTACGAGAGTGAGATCTGATGGAGATAATATTAATAAGATAAATATTTTTGGTATTTTTAGGATATATATTGAAAATAAAGATTGCAAAATAAAATATATTGGAAACTTATATGATAAAAGATAGACCCGGGGGCCATAGGTTTCACTAGTGGCTTCTCTCAAGATAGCATAAGTATTACGGTGGGTGAACATATTACTGTCGACAATTGATAGAAAAGTGCATAATTATGAGAATATCTAGGCATGATCATGTATATAGGCATCACACATCATCGGAGGAGAACATTGTATTGAGATCCAAAGATAGAGAAGAAGCCATCTAGCTAATAACTATGGACCCGAAAGTCGGAAGTAAACTACTCACACATCATCGGAGGGGCCATGGAGTTGATGTAGAGGCCCTTCGTGATCGATCCCCCCTCCGGCGGAGCTCCGAAAAAGGCCCCAAGATGGGATCTCTTGGGTACAGAAGGTTGCGGCGGTGGAAATAGGGTTTCGTGGTGCTCCTGGATGTTTTCGGGGTATATGAATATATATAGGAGGAAGAAGTAGGTCGACTGAGCCACGAGGGGCCCACGAGGGGGGAGGGCGCGCCCAGGGGGGTAGGCATGCCCCTTGCCTCATGGCCTCCTTGTTGGTTGCTTGACATCCACTCCAAGTCCCCCGGATCACGTTTGTTCCAAAAATAACTCTCCCGAAGGTTTTATTCCGTTTGGATTCCGTTTGATATTCTTTTTCTGGGAAACACTGAAATAGGCAAGAAAACAGCAATTTGCACTGGACCTTGGGTTAGTAGGTTAGTCCCAAAAATATTATAAAAGTGTATAAATAAGCCCATTAACATCCAAAACAGATAATTTAATAGCATGGAACAATCAAAAATTATAGATACGTTGGAGACGTATCAGTAAGTTACTCAGCAAGCTCGCGGAGGAACTTGAGAACTCACAAAATCACGGCTTAAGTCTGGCTCAGGGAATAAAACAATAGTCCGATTATATGAGGGGCTCCCCCTCCCCAAAATGCACTTACATCTTCGGGGGGCCATGCCCAATCTTTTGTGCGCAGGTTCAAAACAAGGAGTGCGGGCTCAATTGGACATGTCGCTCACAACATCTTCCGAATCGCTCCCGGACATGCTACTGGCGTCGTCACCAGCGTCGTTTTCACCATCATCGACCACATCGCCTTCATCCTCCACGACCACCACTGCGTCGTCCCCTAGGCCGCTTCCTTAGGACGGCTCTCCAGGGTCCTAGGGGACGGCACCTCAGGAGCCCCAAGTGGTGCCGGTTCCTCAGCGGCAGCGCCGCCATCGCTCGACAGCGACTGCCCCCTGCGCCTGCTCCTGGGGCGGGCATCTCTCTCGGGGTAGGTGGGGGGGGGGCATGAAGACAGGGCTCTCATGAGGCCCTTCAAGGTCAACTGGGCATGGTCCCCATTCGTCGAAGAGGGGCATCTGCTTCATGAACTCCACCTTGTTCAAGCAGCAATACAGAAGACAGCCCTCCTCCGGCAGGTTGGCTGGCATCGGGTCGCCCGTCAGGAGAGCGGTGTTTCAGTGGTACCACCTCAGGACCTGCGCCCGCAGATGGGGCGCCTCGCTCCCTGGCATAGGAAGGCGCGCCCGGCGCCCTCCTCATGTTGGGCTCGGGGGCTCTATTCTAGAGGTCTTCAGACCTAGTCAACGTCACAAGGGAGGCTCTCGGGCACCACATGGAGGTGTGCTTCGCTGCACGTTTCCCTCAAGATGGCACAAGCCACGAAGCACTAGTGCTAAGGAGTTCATCACCAAGGCAATCCAGGAGCTTCAAGAGGCAAGGGCCGTATGTGGCGACCGCCGCCCACCACCCGGCGCAGCTCCCCACCCTGTCGAGGATGGAGGGCTACGCGTCTGCATCTCAGGGACGTTTCTGGCCTTCACGCGTTGGAGAGTCCAGAGGGTCCACCTCACAGCTATGTTTGCATGCCATTTGGCTTGCCAAGCGCGGCTTTCACCTTCCAGCGCCATCTGCAGAGCATCCAGGCGGGTCAGGAGGCCAGGCATCACGCCATCTTGGAGGAGGTCGCGACGGTCCTTCAAGGGCCACTTGGGCCTGCGGAGCCTCCTGAGGCTCAAGACCCTGGAGGCTCGTGAGGAGAAACCCTTCGGCGCGTGTCTTTAGCTACTCCAACACCGCTCCAGCTATGGTATCAGGTGACTCTTTCCAGCTCATTCAGTTGGGGGAGCCCCTTGGGCAGCATCATCCCTAAGTCGCACGGCCCTGTCCCTGCGACGTGTATCCTTTTGCATATCTAGCTTACTTTGATGGGTGTGCCCCTCGGGCTGCATCATTCCCAGGCCGCATGGGTCCGTCCTAGTGGCATGTATCATTCTTGCATCTATCTAAGCTAACCTGCCTCTTTGCTTGAGTCATTTCATGACTATCTCCTGCTACCTACTATCCATTGCGGCCACCAGCATCGCCAATCGGTCCCCTGCTTCTCCCGCAACGGGGGATACTCATGCTGGCACGGCGCTTGTGCTCGGGTCCGTCCCTGCAATGCTGACAATCTGGGTGGTCGAGCTCTGGCTCACGGCATGCCCCACGGACGTCACCTCTCCAGGCCCTTAGTGCCTTCATCTTCTTGCGAAACGACCAGTGGCAGACCCGCAAGCGTAGTTGCAACTTGTATTCCTTCCTTGCGCTAACCTGCAGGGATCTCCGGAGACTGACGGCGGGCGGCACCGCGGTCTCCTCCATTTTTCACATAATTTGCTTGCGCTTTAAATGGGGGCTCTTGAGCATTGCGCCTCAGGAGCTCCTACTGGCTCTCCAGCCCTCACCCCCTGCCCTGTTGGGGAACGTTGCAGAAAACAAAATTTTTCCTACTCGTTTCACCAAGATCATCTAGGAGTTCATCTAGCAACGAGTGATTAGATGCATCTACATACCTTTGTAGATCGCGAGCGGAAGCGTTCAAAAGAACGGTGATGATGTAGTCGTACTCGACGTGATCCAAATCACCGATGACCAGCGCCGAACGGACGGCACCTCCGCGTTCAACACACGTACGGAACAGCCACGTCTCCTCCTTCTTGATCTAGCAAGGGAGGGAGGAGAGGTTGAGGGAGATGGCACCAGCAGCAGCACGACGGCGTGGTGTTGATGGAGCTGCAGTACTCCGGCAGAGCTTCGCTAAGCACTATGGAGGTGGAGGAGGTGTTGGGGAGGGAGAAGGAGGCAACCAAAGGCCAAGGCGTTCAGGTATGAAGTCCCTCCTCTCCCCCACTATATATAGGAGGGCCAAGGGGGGGTGGCCGGCCCTAGGAGATCCAATCTCCTAGGGGGTGCGGCGGCCAAGGGGGGGTTTCCCTCCCCCCCAAGGCACCTAGGAGGTGCCTTCCCCTCCTAGGACTCTTCCCCCTTCAAACCCTAGGCGCATGGGCCTATGTGGGGCTGGTGCCCTTGGCCCATTAGGCCAAGGCGCACCCCCTACAGCCCATGTGGCCCCCCCGGGACAGGTGGACCCACCCGGTGGACCCCCGGGACCCTTCCGGTGGTCCCGGTACAATACCGATAACCCCGAAACTTGTCCCGATGCCCGAAACAGGACTTCCCATATATAAATCTTTACCTCCGGACCATTCCGGAACTCCTCGTGACGTCCGGGATCTCATCCGGGACTCCGAACAACATTCGGGTTACTGCATATACATATCCCTACAACCCTAGCGTAACTGAAACTTAAGTGTGTAGACCCTACGGGTTCGGGAGACAAGCAGACATGACCGAGACGACTCTTCGGTCAATAACCAACAGCGGGATCTGGATACCCATGTCGGCTCCCACATGCTCCACGATGATCTCATCGGATGAAACACGATGTCGAGGATTCTATCAACCCCGTACGCTATTCCCTTTGTCTATCGATATGTTACTTGCCCGAGATTCGATCGTCAGTATCCCAATACCTCGTTCAATCTCGTTACCAGCAAGTCACTTTACTCGTACCGTAATGCATGATCCCATGACCAGACACTTGGTCACTCTGAGCTCATTATGATGATGCATTACCGAGTGGGCCCAGTGATACCTCTCCGTCATACGGAGTGACAAATCCCAGTCTTGATCCATGTCACCCAACAGACACTTTCGGAGATACCCGTAGTCTGCCTTTATAGTCACCCAGTTACGTTGTGATGTTTGGCATACCCAAAGCACTCCTACGGTATCCGGGAGTTACACGATCTCATGGTCTAAGGAAAAGATACTTGACATTGGAAAACTCTAGCAAACGAACTATACGATCTTGTGCTATGTTTAGGATTGGGTCTTGTCCATCACATCATTCTCCTAATGATGTGATCTCGTTATCAATGACATCCAGTGTCCATAGTCAGGAAACCATGACTATCTGTTGATCAACGAGCTAGTCAACTAGAGGCTCACTAGGGACATGTTGATGTCTGTTATTCACATATGTATTACGATTTCCGGATAACACAATTATAGCATGAATAAAGACAATTATCATGAACAAGGAAATATAATAATAATGCTTTTATTATTGCCTCTAGGGCATATTTCCAACAGTCTCCCACTTGCACTAGAGTCAATAATCTAGTTACATTGTGATGAGTCGAACACCCATGGAATTCTGGTGTTGATCATGTTTTGCTCTAGGGAGAGGTTTAGTCAACGGATCTGCTACATTCAGGTCCGTATGTACTTTACAAATCTCTATGTCTCCATCTTGAACATTTTCACGAATGGAGTTGAAGCGACGCTTGATGTGCCTTGTCTTCTTGTGAAACCTGGGCTCCTTGGCAAGTGCAATAGCTCCAGTGTTGTCACAGAAGAGCTTGATCGGCCCCGACGCAATGGGTATGACTCCTAGGTCGGTGATGAACTCCTTCACCCATATTGCTTCATGTGCTGCCTCCGAGGCTGCCATGTACTCCGCTTCACATGTAGATCCCGCCACGACGCTTTGCTTGCAACTGCACCAGCTTACTGCCCCACCATTCAAAATATACACGTATCCGGTTTGTGACTTAGAGTCATCCAGATCTGTGTCGAAGCTAGCGTCGACGTAACCCTTTACGACGAGCTCTTCGTCACCTCCATAAACGAGAAACATTTCCTTAGTCCTTTTCAGGTACTTCAGGATATTCTTGACCGCTGTCCAGTGTTCCTTGCCGGGATTACTTTGGTACCTTCCTACCAAACTTACGGCAAGGTTTACATCAGGTGTGGTACACAGCATGGCATACATAATAGAACCTATGGCTGAGGCATAGGGGATGACGCTCATCTCTTCTATATCTTCTGCTGTGGTCGGACATTGAGCTGAGCTCAATTTCATACCTTGCAACACAGGCAAGAACCCCTTCTTGGATTGATCCATATTGAACTTCTTCAATATCTTATCAAGGTATGTGCTTTGTGAAAGACCTATGAGGCGTCTCGATCTATCTCTATAGATTTTGATGCCTAATATATAAGCAGCTTCTCCAAGGTCCTTCATTGAAAAACTTTTATTCAAGTAGGCCTTGATGCTGTCCAAGAGTTCTATATCATTTCCCATCAAAAGTATGTCATCTACATATAATATGAGAAATGCTACAGAGCTCCCACTCACTTTCTTGTAAACGCAGGCTTCTCCATAAGTCTGTGTGAACCCAAACGCTTTGATCATCTCATCAAAGCGAATGTTCCAACTCCGAGATGCTTGCACCAGCCCATAAATCGAGCGTTGGAGCTTGCACACTTTGTCAGCATTCTTAGGATCGACAAAACCTTCCGGCTGCATCATATACAATTCTTCCTTAAGGAAACCATTAAGGAATGCCGTTTTGACGTCCATTTGCCATATTTCGTAATCATAGAATGCGGCAATTGCTAACATGATTCGGACGGACTTCAGCTTCGCTACCGGTGAGAAAGTCTCATCGTAGTCAACCCCTTGAACTTGTCGATAACCCTTAGCGACAAGCCGAGCTTTATAGATGGTCACATTACCATCCGCGTATGTCTTCCTCTTAAAGATCCATTTATTTTCTATGGCTCGCCGCTCAACGGGCAAGTCAGTCAAAGTCCATACTTTGTTTTCATACATGGATCCTATCTCGGATTTCATGGCTTCCAGCCATTTGTCGGAATCCGGGCCCGCCATCGCTTCTTCATAGTTCGAAGGTTCACCATTGTCTAACAGCATGATTTCCAAGACAGGGTTGCCGTACCACTCTGGTGCGGAACGTGTCCTTGTGGACCTTCGAATTTCAGTAGGGGCTTGATCAGAAGTATCTTGATCATTTTCATTAACTTCCTCTCTAGTCGGTGCAGGCACCTCAGGAACATTTTCTTGAGTTGTGCCATTTTCCGGTTCAAGAGGTAATACTTCATCAAGCTCTACTTTCCTCCCACTTACTTCTTTCGAGAGAAACTCTTTCTCCAGAAAGGACCCATTCTTGGCAACAAAGATCTTGCCTTCGGATCTGAGGTAGAAGGTGTACCCAATAGTTTCTTTTGGGTATCCTATGAAGACGCATTTTTTTGACTTGGGTTCGAGCTTTTCAGGTTGAAGTTTCTTGACATAAGCATCGCATCCCCAAACTTTTAGAAACGACAGCTTAGGTTTCTTCCCAAACCATAATTCATACGGTGTCGTCTCAACGGATTTCGACGGAGCCCTATTTAAAGTGAATGCGGCAGTCTCTAAAGCATAGCCCCAAAAAGAAAGCGGTAAATCGGTAAGAGACATCATAGATCGCACCATATCTAACAGAGTGCGATTACGACGTTCGGACACACCATTACGCTGAGGTGTTCCAGGCGGCGTGATTTGTGAAACTATTCCACATTTTCTTAAGTGTGCCCCAAACTCGTGACTCAAGTATTCTCCTCCATGATCTGATCGTAGAAACTTGATTTTCCTGTCACGTTGATTTTCAACCTCACTCTGAAATTCCTTGAACTTTTCAAAGGTTTCAAACTTGTGTTTCATTAAGTAGATATACCCATACCTACTTAAATCATCAGTGAGGGTGAGAACATAACGATAGCCACCGCGAGCCTCAACACTCATCGGACCGCACACATCAGTATGTATGATTTCCAATAAGTCGGTTGCTCGCTCCATTGTTCCTGAGAACGGAGTCTTGGTCATTTTACCCATAAGGCATGGTTCGCACGGGTCAAATGATTCATAATCAAGAGACTCTAAAAGTCCATCAGCATGGAGCTTCTTCATGCGTTTGATACCTATGTGACTAAGGCGGCAGTGCCACAAGTATGTGGGACTATCATTATCAACCTTACTTCTTTTGGTACTCACATTATGAACATGTGTAGCATCACGTTCGAGATTCATAAAGAATAAACCATTCACCATAGGAGCATGACCATAAAACATGTCTCTCATAAAAATGGAACAACCATTATTCTCAGATTTAAAAGAGTAGCCATCTCGAATTAAACGAGATCCCGATACAATGTTCATGCTCAAAGCTGGCACTAAATAACAATTATTAAGGTTTAAAACTAATCCCGAAGGGAGATGCAGAGGTAGCGTGCTGACGGCGATCACATTGACCTTGGAACCATTCCCGACGCGCATCGTCACCTCGTCCTTTGCCAGTTTCCGCTTATTCCGCAGCCCCTGTTTTGAGTTACAAATGTGAGCAACTGCACCGGTATCAAATACCCAGGAGCCACTACGGGCACTAGTAAGGTACACATCAATTACATGTATATAACATATACCTTTCGTTTTGCTGGCCTTCTTATCCGCTAAGTACTTAGGGCAGTTCCGCTTCCAGTGACCGCTTCCCTTGCAATAAAAGCACTCAGTCTCGGGCTTGGGTCCATTCTTTGGCTTCTTCCCGGCAGCTTGCTTGCCGGGCGCGGCAACCTCCTTGCCGTCCTTCTTGAAGTTCTTTTTACCCTTGCCTTTCTTGAACTTAGTGGTTTTATTGACCATCAACACTTGATGTTCCTTCCTGACTTCTACCTCTGCTGATTTCAGCATAGCAAATACTTCAGGAATGGTCTTTTCCATCCCCTGCATATTGAAGTTCATCACAAAGCTCTTGTAGCTTGGTGGAAGCGACTGGAGGATTCTGTCAATGACCGCATCATCCGGGAGATTAACTCCCAGCTGAGTCAAGCGATTATGCAACCCAGACATAGTGAGTATGTGCTCACTGACAGAACTGTTTTCCTCCATCCTACAGCTGAAGAATTTGTCGGAGACTTCATATCTCTCGACCCGGGCATGAGCTTGGAAAACCATTTTCAGCTCTTCGAACATCTCATATGCTCCATGTCTCTCAAAACGCTTTTGGAGCCCCGGCTCTAGGCTGTAAAGCATGCCGCACTGAACGAGGGAGTAGTCATCGAAACGTGCCTGCCAAGCGTTCATAACATCTTGTTCTGCAGGGAGAACGGGTGCGTCACCAAGCGGTGCTTGTAGGACATAATCTTTCTTGGCAGCTATGAGGATGATCCTCAGGTTCCGGACCCAGTCCGTATAGTTGCTGCCATCGTCTTTCAGCTTAGTTTTCTCTAGGAACGCGTTGAAGTTGAGGACTACGTTGGCCATTTGATCTACAAGACATATTGCAAAGATTTTAGACTAAGTTCATGATAATTAAGTTCAACTAATCAAATTATTAGTGAACTCCCACTTAGATTAGACATCCCTCTAGTCATTTAAGTATTACATGATCCGAGTTAAACTAGACCGTGTCCGATCATCACGTGAGACGGACTAGTCAACATCGGTGAACATCTTCATGTTGATCGTATCTTCTATACGACTCATGCTCGACCTTTCGGTCTTCCGTGTTCCGAGGCCATGTCTGTACATGCTAGGCTCGTCAAGTCAACCTAAGTGTTTGCATGTGTAAATCTGTCTTACACCCGTTGTATGTGAACGTCTGAATAAAACACCCGATCATCACGTGGTGTTTTGAAACAGCGAACTGTCGCAACGGTGCACAGTTAGGGGAAACACTTCTTGAATTTATTGTGAGGGATCATCTTATTTACTACCGTCGTTCTAAGTAAACAAGATGCAAAACATGATAAACATCACATGCAATCAAATAATAAATGTGACATGATATGGCCAATATCACATAGCTCCTTTGATCTCCATCTTGGGGCTCCATGATCATCTTGTCACCGGCTTGACACCATGATCTCCATCATCATGATCTCCATCATCATGATCTCCATCATCGTGTCTCCATGAAGTTGCTCGCCAACTATTACTTCTACTACTATGGCTAACGCGTTTAGCAATAAAGTAAAGTAATTTACATGGCGTTTCTCGATGACACGCAGGTCATTAAAATAATAAAGACAACTCCTATGGCTCCTGCCGGTTGTCATACTCATCGACATGCAAGTTGTGAATCCTATTACAATAGCATGAACATCTCATACATCACATATAGATCATTCATCATTCATCACAACTTTGGCCATATCATATCACAAACCACTTGCTGCAAAAACAAGTTAGGCGTCCTCTAATTGTTGTTGCAAGTTTTACGTGGCTGAATTAGGGTTCTAGCAAGAACGTCTTCTTACCTATGTTAAAGCCACAACGTGATTTGTCAACTTCTATTTACCCTTCATAAGGACCCTGTTCATCGATTCCGCTCCAACTAAAGTGGGAGAGACAGACACCCGCCAGCCACCTTATGCAACTAGTGCATGTTAGTCGGTGGAACCGGTCTCACGTAAGCGTACGTGTAAGGTTGGTCCGGGCCGCTTCATCCCACAATACCGCTGAAGCAAGAAAGGACTAGTAACGGCAAGAAAGTTGACAAATCTACGCCCACAACAAATTGTGTTCTACTCGCGCAAGAAGAACTACGCATAGACCTAGCTCATGATGCCACTGTTGGGGAACGTTGCAGAAAACAAAATTTTTCCTACTCGTTTCACCAAGATCATCTAGGAGTTCATCTAGCAACGAGTGATTAGATGCATCTACATACCTTTGTAGATCGCGAGCGGAAGCGTTCAAAAGAACGGTGATGATGTAGTCGTACTCGACGTGATCCAAATCACCGATGACCAGCGCCGAACGGACGGCACCTCCGCGTTCAACACACGTACGGAACAGCCACGTCTCCTCCTTCTCGATCCAGCAAGGGAGGGAGGAGAGGTTGAGGGAGATGGCACCAGCAGCAGCACGATGGCGTGGTGTTGATGGAGCTGCAGTACTCCGGCAGAGCTTCGCTAAGCACTATGGAGGTGGAGGAGGTGTTGGGGAGGGAGAAGGAGGCAACCAAAGGCCAAGGCATTCAGGTATGAAGTCCCTCCTCTCCCCCACTATATATAGGAGGTCCAAGGGGGGGTGGCCGTCCCTAGGAGATCCAATCTCCTAGGGGGTGCGGCGGCCAAGGGGGGTTTCCCTCCCCCCCAAGGCACCTAGGAGGTGCCTTCCCCTCCTAGGACTCTTCCCCCTTCAAACCCTAGGCGCATGGGCCTATGTGGGGCTGGTGCCCTTGGCCCATTAGGCCAAGACGCACCCCCTACAGCCCATGTGGCCCCCCCGGGACAGGTGGACCCACCCGGTGGACCCCCGGGACCCTTCCGGTGGTCCCGGTACAATACCGATAACCCCGAAACTTGTCCTGATGCCCGAAACAGGACTTCCCATATATAAATCTTTACCTCCGGACCATTCCGGAACTCCTCGTGACGTCCGGGATCTCATCCGGGACTCCGAACAACATTCGGGTTACTGCATATACATATCCCTACAACCCTAGCGTAACTGAAACTTAAGTGTGTAGACCCTACGGGTTCGGGAGACAAGCAGACATGACCGAGACGACTCTTCGGTCAATAACCAACAGCGGGATCTAGATACCCATGTCGGCTCCCACATGCTCCACGATGATCTCATCGGATGAACCACGATGTCGAGGATTCTATCAACCCCGTACGCTATTCCCTTTGTCTATCGATATGTTACTTGCTCGAGATTCGATCGTCGGTATCCCAATACCTCGTTCAATCTCGTTACCGGCAAGTCACTTTACTCGTACCGTAATGCATGATCCCGTGACCAGACACTTGGTCACTCTGAGCTCATTATGATGATGCATTACCGAGTGGGCCCAGTGATACCTCTCCGTCATACGGAGTGACAAATCCCAGTCTTGATCCATGTCACCCAACAGACACTTTCGGAGATACCCGTAGTCTGCCTTTATAGTCACCCAGTTACGTTGTGACGTTTGGCATACCCAAAGCACTCCTACGGTATCCGGGAGTTACACGATCTCATGGTCTAAGGAAAAGATACTTGACATTGGAAAACTCTAGCAAACGAACTATACGATCTTGTGCTATGTTTAGGATTGGGTCTTGTCCATCACATCATTCTCCTAATGATGTGATCACGTTATCAATGACATCCAGTGTCCATAGTCAGGAAACCATGACGATCTGTTGATCAACGAGCTAGTCAACTAGAGGCTCACTAGGGACATGTTGATGTCTGTTATTCACATATGTATTACGATTTCCGGATAACACAATTATAGCATGAATAAAGACAATTATCATGAACAAGGAAATATAATAATAATGCTTTTATTATTTCCTCTAGGGCATATTTCCAACATTGACCAAGGCATCGCGACCTGGCATACCAGCGACGGCTGAGCTCGCTCGAGGGCCGGGACCGAGGACGCAGAGCACATAAAAGAGCGTGAAAGGAGGGGAAGCTCGCGCGAGCCTGACCCAGCTGACACACGGAATGGGCGCTGCGCAAGGAATCGGCTCCGGACCACTAAGATAAGTTTCGCGCTCAAATCAGCTCGGCACTGTGAGAGATGATTCCCACCTCCGGCAGCCTTGCTGCGGCGACGCTGCCTTCCTTTCCGACCTTCAGGTAGTTGCTTGCACGCTAAAGGGGACCTCTTGAGCATCACGCCTCAGGAGCTCTTACTGGACCTCGGGCCACTCATCTCCTGGCCTTGACCACGGCATCGCAACCTGGCATACTAGCGGCGGTTGTAGCCTTCCTGGGGATTGGGAGCTGTCAGCGTAGAGCACTAAGCTACCGCAGGGTCGGAAAGGGGAGACCGAGCCGGAGCAAGATGCGCAATCAAGAATTTCATAATAAGACTAACATTATGGCAAAAAGCGCTACAGCGTCTATACATGCCCCCGCGTGTTTTGTCTTGGCCTCTCGCAGGGAACAAAAGGAGAAGGCTATCGGAGATCACATCTATAGGCGCCGCCGCTGGCGCCATCATCAATAGTGGAGGCCGACGCCAACCTCATCTAGATCGACGATGGCAACGAGCGGGCGCCGCCGCTACGCTCCGGGCGTGATGAGAGCTCGGAGGCAAGTAGCTATCATCGCTCGTCTCTGGAGTCTCATCAGACTCGGGAGAGTCATTGGACTCCCAGGAGTCGCTGCTGCTGCTGGAGGAGCTGTCGGCAGGTCCAAGGGCGGGTTGAGCGCCTACCGCCGCACCATCCTGACGACCCCCTCTAGGGCAACATCTCCAGGCGATCGCCTTCCTCATCGAAGACCTTGAAGAACAGCGTGGAGGCGCCATCGTACTCGAAATGGATGGCCTCCCCCCCCCTTCGCGTGGCAGACACGAGCGACCTCACCCCATCCGCGGGTCATGAAGATCTTGCCCGGGGGAGGCCACTCATGCCAGGGCCTTGTCACCTCCGGTCTCGCGACCATGTCATGGGAGCGGACCAGCCTCTTCTTTGGTGGGAGTAGCCCTGGCTCTTCGCGGGGGGTTTTTTCCCTTCTTAGCGGCGGAGAACCTCCGTATCGGCGCCATGGGTGTTGCGGCAAGGAAGAAGAAGAAGAGGGCGGAACGGAGGAAGAGATGAGCGATAGGGGCTCTGCCCCTCTCCTCATTTATAGCCCGAGGGAGGCCAACCGCCGGCCTCCACAGTCTTAGGTAATGATGACTTTCCTCTGCCATGCAACATGGTCTCGTCAAGTTGGGCAGTTGCTGAGGCAGTGTGGCGAAGTGGAGGAGCCCATGCCCCATCAATCGCCACGCGTCGATCGACGCTGCAGGCTATTGGGGCCCGCGATGCTCCGCACTTGACCCTTGGCTTCGCCGCGAAGCCATGTATAAGCGCCTTTGGCCCGGGGGCTACCGTCGGCGTCATGGGAATGGGGGTACCCAGACTTGCCTGGCTGCCGCCCATGGCGTGGCTCCACTAGCAGCCTGGTACGACCCATCTTCACCAGCAACCACTCAAGACCCTCGCGAGGGGCCAAGCCTCGCGAGGTGAATGAAACCAAGACCTCCTCCAGGGCTGCCTCCCTAGGCTGGCTCTTGAGGAGCAGAGATATCTATGCAAGGGGGCACCTCACGAGGAGCGCATGACGTGAGCCATGACGACCAAGGCCAGGCGGGCGCCAGCGAGCACAGAGTGCCAGTTTCCTCTTTGGTGCTAAAGAGGCAAGCGCAGGCGAGTCCCAAGGCATCAGGAAAAGGTTTCTATATCGATGCAACAAGACCAAGGCCAGCAGGACGGAGGTCACCGTGGAGCCCACGATGGTGTCACCACTAGAGTCTTTGCCAGGTGAAGACCAACTTTTGTCAGGATAAATTGTAATAGTTGTCCCCTTTCAAACTGTCCATTGTGGGATACCTTCCTGCCTAATATTTGGGAAGAGGACCAGGGCCTCTATAAATAGGACTAGCCACCACCATAGAAGGAGGAGTGGACAAACCAGACCATCCACACACGCACAAGCTCATCGAGCTCAAGAACACCTCTCCTCAGGAGGTTGTTCTTCCCTTGTACTTGTTCATCCTCAGCCTACAAGGGAATCCACCACACCACACCGGAGAAGGTTATTACACCACAAGGGTGTCCCGAACCAGTATAAACCCTCGTGTCCCTTGTTCTTCGGGTTCGGCGAGTTAGTCTTTGAAATCGTTGCGAGAGTGGGCTCGCGGGGGAAAGAGATCTTCGTGCGCACCCCAGTGTTCGAACCTCAAGGGTTTTCCGGAACTCGTAATCCGACACACTCAATGATATTATAAACAACTGGGACGCCCGACAAGATTGCCAAATGGGCCATTGAGCTCCTACCATTTGAAATGACGTACAAACCACGCCGAGCCATTAAATCTCAGGTGTTGGCTGACTTCCTCGCCAAATGGACTGAGGCCGAACTCCCTAAAGAGTATGGCACATATTCCAACTGGGTGATGCACTTTGACGGCTCTAAAATGTTAGCCGGACTGGGGGCTGGTGTCGTCTTGACATCCCCCATAGGAGACACAGTTCATTACGTGCTCTAAATACTGTATACAGACTCTAACAAATCAACCGAATATGAGGCCCTATTGCATGTTCTCCGGATGGCTGTCTCCATTGGCATACAATGCCTTGAGGTGCGCGGGGATTCCAACCTCGCAATATCCCAAATAAACGGAGACTTCGACGCCAAAGATCCGAAGATGGCGGCTTACCGCAATGCCGTACTCCAAATATCAGCTCGGTTCGAGGGTTTCGAGTTTCATCATGTGGCTCGAGAGAGTAATCAAGCCACAGAAATCCTTGCTCGCATGGGTGCTAAACGCGACCCCATACCACCTAACACCTTTCTGGAAAGGCTCCTCAAGCCATCTATGGTGTGGCAGGACGAGAACGGGAGCACCGACCCGGAGCTGATCATACCCCCCGATTCCGAACCCAGTCCAGATATCATCGGGGGCTCAAGCACCGAAATAACACCATCGGCCCATGAAATTATGGCTGTAATTTCCCCATGGACCGAGCCTTTCCATGCCTACCTCACTAGGAATGAGCTCCGTGAGGATCATACTGAGGCCCGTCACATCGTTCAACGTTCGAAAGCCTACAAAGTTCATGAAGGAGAACTATACAAGAAAAGTACCACCAGGGTCCTTCAACAATGCATCTCAGAAGACGAGGGATGGCAGCTCTTGGCTTAAATACACGCTAGTCTTGGCGGCCATCATGCTGCAGCCCGGGCCCTTGTAAGTAATGCCTTCCGCACGGGTTTCTTTTGGCCCACGGCCCGAGCAGATGCACAAGACCTCGTGCAGCGCTGCGTTGGATGCCAGCTTTTCGCTATCCAAAGCCACATGCCGCCTACTACCGTCCGAACAATCCCCATTACTTGGCCCTTTGCAGATTGGGGGCTCGATATGGTCGGACCTCTTAAAGGGGGAAGCCATAAGAAGAAATACTTGTTGGTGATGGTTGAGAAGTTCACTAAGTGGATAGAAGCCAAACCAGTTAAAACGGCTGAAGCCGGACCAGTGATAGACTTCATATCCCGCGTCGTACACCGTTACGGTGTCCCACACAGTATTATTACTGACAACGGCTCTAACTTTACAGTCGACAAGGTGCAAACTTGGTGCGCCAACTTGGGCATCAAGCTTGATTACGCCTCCGTATACCACCCTCAAACAAACGGTCAAGTCGAACGGGCTAACGACATGATAATGAGCGGCATCAAACCCTGACTAGTGCGATCTCTGCAAGAATCAGACAAACACAGGGTCGAGGAACTCGATTACGTACTCTGGTGGCTGCGGAGCACGCCCAATCGCACCACCTGATATACACCCTTTTCATGGTGTATGGTGCAGAGGCAGTCTTGCCTCGTGACATTATTCATGACTCACCTTGAGTGCGCATGTATGAAGAGAGAGACACCAAGCTCGATCGGCAGGACGACCTGGACGGCCTAGAGGAGGAGCGCGATGTCACGAAGGCCAGTTCCGCATTCTATCAATAGCAGGCTCGGCGATACCAAAGTAGAGAAGTACGGGCAAAGACCTACAATGTCGGTGAACTAGTTTTACGCCTACCAGAAAAGAAAAAGGACAAGCTCAGGCCCAAATGGGAGGGTCCCTTCATTATAGATTAAGTTCTCACTGGAGGAGCCTATCGTGTTCGCAATGCTTCAGACAATCGCTTGGAGCCAAACCCATGGAACGCCACAAGGCTCCGAAGATTCTACGCCTAAGTCCACACATATACATTTTTTCTTGTTCTGTATTTTCTCCTTTTTACAGTTTTTCCCTTTTTCCCTCGTTTTGATACGACTTCTAGTTCGTGTTCGGATAAACGTCCACCTAAAGGGTAGACATCCTCAAATGTACTTACCCCACAAAACCTGGGGGCTTCTTTTCACAAGAAGCTTATTCTTGTTATTATTTTTCGAGCATCAAGCTCACCATATATATGTGTCATCTATCCATATATGTCTTTTCTTCACCATTATATGCACCTTTGTGACTTAAGTTTTTGCCAAGCTGGGTTGCCTAGCTTCTGTGCTTATGCCCTATGTCCCCATTTGTTCGGCTAGGGGATAAAGGGAGCACCTCTGTGATTGTTACAGCCGGGTCATCCGGACATGTACCTCAGACGGGTGAAGCCGGAAGCTAGTGTTCTTAAGGGAATGATTGGTCGGTGAGTAAAAGACGATATGCCCCCGTCGCACTACAAAACCCCAGAGCATAAACGTGTACTGTGATTTCTTAGCATCACAGCTTTGGTATGCACAAAGAACCGCATACTAGCCCAGGGAAAGGAACCCTTCACGGAACTATTCTCTCTGGAAGATGTTTCTTACAATCAAATGTAATATAGCATAACTCCTCGAATAAAACTTCTCTGTTCAAGCAATGATGACCGGACTGCCTGGTTTCCGAACATACTTTGGTGTTTACCTATGGTATAGTATTCGGAAACACTCCTAACCTCGGGTTTTCGGAGGTCAAAGCAGAAAGTCTGCCATGACAATCATTTTACAGATTCGGCTGGAGATAAGTTTGCTGACAAAAGTACGTTGCTACTTGGCCTAAAAACTTCTTATTCCTCTAGACCCTCTAAAAGGTTGTCTAGTTTACAATCTTCTCGGGAGAACTTAGCGGCCACCTTCACTTGGTCGTACACCAGGCTGGCTGGAATTTCCTATCCGTCCGATCCTCGAGGTCCAACCCGGGCCATATGATTGGGATCAAGTCCGGTGCACCATGTTTTTACCATGGCCCAGGCTTCCCGAGCACCTTCTCAGAATGCCGATATCTTCCATAGCCCAAAACGGCGCCGAGATCCCTTGAATAAATTCACAAGGTCCTCCATACTTCCCGGAGGAGAATCGGCTGGCCATAGAGCCTTAGCAATGCTTCTCATCGCCTTCCATGCTCGCTCATGCACCTTGGACAACTCTTGTAGCAGGTCGCCTTGACATCCGTACACCTCTTCTTCAGGCCGCCCAGTCAACACACCTGCAGACAAAAAACTTGTTAGGATTCGCATCAGCGAACTATACGACAATAAGTTAAAAGACATACTGAATATGGCGCCTCTCGGATTTTTGTTCTCCTTCAAGGCGTCTGCTAATTGGGCTCGCACATCTTTCAGCTCTTCGCCGAGCTGGGTGTTGGCGTCCTGCAGCTTGTTCTTCTCATCCCTGGTCTGTGTCAGTACATGCTGACCAGCGGCCTCTTGCCTTTCGGCATGTTCTTTGTCCGCCTATGCAACCTTCAGTTTCTCTTCCAGCTGCGCCGCCGATCCTGCCATTGTAAAACGAAATTGTTCTCATTTGGATACACATGACTGGCACATGATTATTTTTCCGGACAAAAGGGAACATTACCAATCGGTGCCTCCTTGGACTTCTCTAGTTCGGTAGTAGCAGTAGTCAGCTACATCCGACACTGCTCCAGCTCCCGAGAAAGCACGATGTTCTTCTCCATGAGTACCTGATTATACATAGATCCTTAAAATTAGTTGCTTAAACTGTTTTCAAGTCTCGGGTGCTACTAGTATATGGCTATTAAATCTACACGAAATGATCTTACTCGCATATCCTTTGAAAGCTGGCGAGCGACCCAGCAATCCCATCCCGAGCGGCTCAGATGTATGCGCCTGCTGAACTAAAGGCATTAAATGCCTCTTTAGTAAAGGTAGGATCGCGCATGGCGGCTCTTCGGTGCCGATGGTTCATGGCACTCTCCACCTCGGAGTTGGTGACGGATACATTGTCCGAATCATCGGAGAGAGGACAGTCCAGCATGGCACCCGTATCAACTCCAGCCCTAGAGGGTCCGGGGTCGGATTGGCGGACGTGTGTTCGGCGAGGTCTCCGGATATAGTCCGGTGAGTGCTCTTCCTGAAATATGGGGGAGGAGAAAAGCGTCACAGTTTGCTATGCTTGCTGCAGGGTGTATCAAAGGCCGTACCTGTTTGATGAAGGACGATGCTTGGAAGAATCGTCGTCTGCCTTTCTTTTCGAAGATCCGCCTTGTGTCGACGTAGCCTGTTCAAGGGATGATCCCGATGCGGCATGGCGAGATGAGCGCCGCCCCTTTGAAGCCCGAGACAGTGCAGCAGGTGAGGCACAATGGGAAGACTCTTTTGGAGGAGATGCTCCCTGGGCACTTACATGGGAAGACGGAAGGAGGCTGGGGTAATCGGCTTCGATGGCCACTTCTGTGCCGTCATAGCTCGCCTGATAGAAGACCCCCTCCTTGAGCTCCACGGATATATCCGGATCCTCCTCGAATCCGGGATCCAGGTCCCGATTATGGTCCTCTAGCTATGGAGCGGGGCTGTAGATCCCCGCAGTAGCCTTTCTCCATTCCTGGTAAAAATGGTCAGGTTAAGATTGTCTAATTACGACTCAGGAAGAAGATTAAGTGAGGTGTTGGGTTGAAAGCTTACCTAGCTAGGGGGGTTGTACATGGAAAAGCCATCTTGGCACTTGAGGCGAGTGAATTCTTCTTTCTCCCCTTTGTAAAGATCAACCAACGTGGCGGCGAGGATGGTGAAGTTATCTGGACCCTTGCGACCATAGCGGGATGTATCATCCTCCCCGTAGTAGTTCCACATGGGAGGTCCTCTGGATTGGAGTGGTTGGGCACCGTGCGTTTATGGAAATTGCCATGACTTCAATTATTGAAAGTCCAGACTGGGCGAGTACCTTTATCTTGTCCATTAACTTCTTAACTTCCGCACAGTCCTCCTCCTCGAGGCTCTGGTGGCGCCAGTTGTGGCATTTCTTTAACGAGCTATTGGTAAATTTAGGTAGGCCATGTTGGATTCGATCCGAAAGAATGACATCTTGAATATAGAACCACTCTGAGGGCCACTCTTCGGATGCCTTCTTTGGAGTGCCAGATAGGTATCTTGTCCCGGCTATATGCCACACTTCGGCGTCGCCCACCTCGAATATGGATCCCATTTGGGAGTGAGGGACGAGGCAGAAAAGCTTCCTCCATAATTCAAAATGGGCCTCACAGGCTAGGAACAGCTCGCAAAGAGCGACGAAGCCCGTGATGTGCAGAATGGAGCCTAGCATGAGGTTGTGCAGTTGGAGGTCATAGTAGTCCAGGAGACCTCGGAGGAAAGGATGAATTGGAAATCTAGCGCCTCTGAATAAAAAGAAAACGAAGAACACTCGCTCCCCTTCTGAAGGATTAGGGAAATTTTCCGCTAGGGCTTCACTAGTAAAGGAGGTTAATCCTACCCGGACGGGGCCTAGATCCGCAGGGGGGAGATATCCCTGCATTTGGAGCTTAGTCAGCTGGGTGTGGGATACAGAACGGCTCTCCCAATAGCCTTTTTGCGGACCGTGGGGGCGGGCAGAAGAACTGGGAGCGTTGGCCATGTTTGCGTGGTTTCTTGTGACAAGCTCTAAGGATTTTCTGCCTGGTGTGGGATGTCATCTGAGATTCAATCTCCTTAAATAGACGCCTTCCTTGCACGGCCCGGGTGTTATGCGTAAAAATGCTTGGATCCTTCATATTCGTCTGACACGTGGGAGCTGGAGCGGTGATGGCGCAGAAGTCGAAGGATATAACATTTAATGTAAAGCCGAAGACCGAAGACCGAAGATGTAGATCCGAATATAGTCCATTGGTTCAGATGCTCGGAGATCTGCGGAGGAGGAACCCGCCTTGAAATGCCAAAGACAGTTTGCGCGCCGGACACATCGTCATTGAAGACTGGTTCGGGGGTTGCTGAGGGAATCCTAGATTAAGGGGTCCTCGGGCGTCCGGGCTATGCAACGTGGGCTGGACTAATGGGCCATGAAGATAAGACTTTCCCCCGTGTCCAGATGGGACTCTCCTTTTCATGGAAGGTAAGCTTGGCATGTGGATATGTGTATTCCTTTCTCTGTAAACTGACTTTGTACAAACCTAGCCCCCTCTGGTGTCTATATAAACCGGAGGGTTTAGTCCGTAGAGGCAATCACAGTCATAATCACACAGGCTAGACATCTAGGGTTCAACCATCATGATCTCATGGCAGATCAACTCTTGTAACCCCTATACTCATGAAAGTCTATCAAGCAGGACGTAGGGTATTACTTCCATCAAGAGGGCCCGAACCTGGAAAAAACATCGTGTCCCCTGTCTCCTGTTACCATCGATCCTTAGACGCACATTTCGGGACCCCCTACCAGAGATCTGCCGGTTTTGACACCGACACTCGCCGCCTCCCTGCTTGCTCGCCACATCCCCGCTCCAAGGCCCCACTGCCCTCACCGTCCAAGATGCGTCTAGTCATGGCCGGAGTCGCCGGCGACATCGAGATCCTCCCCAGACCACCGTCGCGCCGCCGAGCGGAGCATGGCCTCCTTCTCCTCCAAGGCCCCGCTGCCCACGCCTTCCTAGATACAGCTGGCCATGGCCGGACTCACCGACGACCTCGAGATCCTTCCCGCCTCCTCGAGTGGCGGCAGCGCGTCTTACGACCTGGTGGACCGCATGCCAAGAAGAACCAGGACGGCGGCGACAAGCAGCCTCTATACTCTCCATCGAGGCAGGCTGGTGACGGTGCCGCGAGAGGGGGGTGGCTT
>NC_041386.1:427044810-427081585 GCF_002162155.2 Triticum dicoccoides | reverse complement strand
GAGGGGGAGGGGCGTGGACGTGGTGGCGCGGGACGCGGCAACGCATGCGGTGGTGGCGGTGGTGTAGCTGAAGGAAATATGCCCTAGAGGCAATAATAAAGTTGTTATTTATATTTCCTTATATCATGATAAATGTTTATTATTCATGCTAGAATTGTATTAACCGAAAACTTAGTAGATGTGTGAATACATAGACAAACAGAGTGTCCCTAGTATGCCTCTACTTGACTAGCTCGTTAATCAAAGATGGTTATAGTTTCCTGACCATAGACATGTGTTGTCATTTGATGAACGTGATCACATCATTAGAGAATGATGTGATGGACAAGACCCATCTGTTAGCTTAGCATAATGATTGTTAAATTTTATTGCTATTGCTTTCTTCATGACTTATACATATTCCTCTAACTTTGAGATTATGCAACTCCCGAATACCGGAGGAACACTTCGTGTCCTATCAAACGTCACAACATAACTGGGTGATTATAAAGATGCTCTATAGGTGTCTCCGAAAGTGTTTGTTGGGTTGGCATAGATCAAGATTAGGATTCACTACTGTAGGATGCTGCTAACTCGACACTACGAACAGAGACCCTTGAATGAAACTGTGTGCAATGCACTAATCGCAAACGGGGATGTAAAAAAACCATCAAAAAGGTGCAAGAAGTTTACGATGGAAGATGCATTGAAAACGGTTCATATTTTAGTTGCGTGTGCGGTGCAGGGCATACGGTTATGTTCAGTGAACTATTTGTGATGATGAGGAACAAAAGAAACGGGCAGCCAGATGAAGGTGTGTGCGATATACAACATACGCTTCACTCGGATGAACTGTTTCTGATTAGGCAACCCAAAAGAAACGATCAGCCAGATGAAGGTGTGTGCGATATATGGCATGTTGTTCACTCGGATGAACCATTTGCTTTGTGACAAGAGAACAGAAATGGTTCAATATAACAAGATGTGTGTGTACGCGACAAATAGGTCTGTAATCATAAATGTGTGCGAAGATCGATAATAACACAGACGATTGCTGCTAATAAGCCGTGTGTGTTGTGGGCAAATGCTTGGTGGTATAAAATTGTCAGGGATTGATGAAATCCTGACCGACGGGTTCCCCAGTATGGCCCGTGTGCGATGTCATTGCACACAGAACAACAACATATGTACTTATAACTTATAAGGACTTGATTCCATTAACAGATTGAACATCGAATTACATATGTGGCTAGTACACACATGACCTTTGCACACACGAAAGTATGTTCCAAGATACCTAGGAAACTCAAATAATTTATAAAAAAGCAAAACGAACCATGAATAATCTCATATTTTCAGGACGACACTACTATATATAGTTGCATGTTGCCTCTATAAAATAAATCAAGGCAGGAAGAGACAGTGTATGTGGTTTCGCACACATAGGTGACAAGGTCCCTCTTGGAAGCATGAGCCTTTTTGAGAGAAGCTCCGGTTTGTAAGAAGTTTGTACCAAAACTTGTCCCAAATTGGAGTAATTTTTTACCATAACATGTTGTTGCTATGTCATAACACCATGCCAAGTTTCATGATTTTGAGGCAAGTTTTTGATTTATAGTAATTTTAAAACCAGGCTTCTCAATGTTTGCTGTCGAGTCGGCACCGCCCTACATAGGCTTTTTCCTCATGGGTACCAAATGACAAATCCAAATCTGTCACTACCATGCTACTTTTCTTATTAAGAATTACAACCCATTTGGTGTGCTAGCTGAAAATAAGTTTATGGGTGCTGGTGGGCGCTAAGAACTTGCGGGTTCTATAATGAACAAAGATCTCAAGGATCCCGCGAGAGTGATGTTCTTTCCCTATGTTGTGAATGTTTATAATATTTATGTCTTAATGGAATAAATGGCAAGCCATTGGCCCAGTATGAAAGAAAATATGGGTCAAAACTGAGTTGAAAAGGGAAACAATATCTAACTCCAGCTTACAAATAGTACAAAAGCACGAGGATTAATTGCTCATCAGGTTTAGACAAAATCAAGATTGAACAGGACAATGACATCTAACTCAAGGCAGTCACAATCAAATGGATCGGTCTCATCCATAACATCAAGATCCCCGGCCAGAAATTCTATTGGTACATGATGACAAGCTGTTGTAAATAGAAGCCAAGCACGATCAGAAGCCCTTAGGTTCACCTGAAACTTCTTTTTATGTTGTTCAACACTTGCAACTGTAAGAAATTTCTTGTCGAAAAACTTACTCCTCACAGACAATAGTGCCCTCGCATTCAAAACGAAGAATGCGACAAAGCTAGTGTCTGCATTGTTGGATGCATGTCCTTCCAGTGTTACTGTCTTCAAACGAATGTCATGAGATCTGAGAAAATCCCGGTGCTTCTTGAACCATCGAGTGGTTATACCATTTTCTCCATGTGTTAGTGCATAAATGGAGATAAAGATTGAAAACAGTTAATGTCTAAAAAGATTAGGTTGAAAGAGTGATAGCTCAACGATTAATTATAGTACATTATATATGGGCTTTCAATGTGCGTGAAATCATCACCTTTATATACAAATTCTCCAGACATGGAAAGCATTGCAGCAAGCCAATAATCATGTTCAGATCCAAACACCACATACTGATATGTAAGGTCTTGATAGAATCCACCACCACTGATAGGATGGACAAGCTCTTCATTGAGCATAGAACATAATATTAGTACCAAAAGTGTACTCCAAGATGATACTTACCTTATGCGCACTAATGAAAAAGGCGGATTAAAAAGTTTACGTGAATAATATACAGTACCTCAATAGGTGTGGATCCAAACACCATCTTGAACCATCTAAAAGGATCACGAATTGCACCCAAGGTCTCCAGTTTAGGCGCATAGACTATAGTTATTTGTGAAGGTACTATACTAGAATCAAGGACCAACCTTTGAAGTGAAGGGGCATATTCGATGATGAGATCATGTCCAAAAAACAAATTCCCATGCTTACAAGGTGTGGCAACTTTATTTTGAGACAACGGATACAAATTTTCATTGCAAAAACAAGCAGCAAGCGCTCCATGGTAGGGCAGCTGGAGTGGATGTTGCTGTGCAGTGCGGCCTCTGACAGATCAACCACCACAAGCGCAAGTTTTTTTAGCAGTGGGAGTCGAAGCAATAGTACCAGATTGTCTGCTAGATGGCACTGGGCAAAGGTGGCAGTGTGGAGAGAGGAGGAAAACCACGTGATGGACATCGGTGGTGAGGGCACAGATACATCGGTTCGTGGTATGTTACATACATACTCATGGTAGAACTCAAGCTGCTGGAGTCTATCGAATTGACGGGATGCCAGCCAGGCGGGCACATTGCAGGGTATGTCCAGCAGGTAGCATGCCGGGATGCAAATGCGTTGAATGGAGCCCTCGTGGGAGGAGATGATGGCTCCGGGGAGTTCAGAATCATCATTGATAGATAGCTGACAACAGTCAAGATTAAGAGGTGTGGTGCGCCATAGAGTGTGCCACCAAGATGCGAGGACTTGTGTGTGGCAGCCATCCTTGGTGGGGAGAAGGGAGATGATATCCCCAAGGATTCCGTCCGGGAGATCGCTGATGCGGTCCGCCGGAGATTCTACTGGTTCCTTAGGTCGAGGGGGCGCTTCTGGCCGCACAGTCGGGTCCAAGATCTACATCCGGCAGCGGCGCTGGTCGGAGCCTCATCTGTGTACATACCAATCTGAAAGAAAAAATGGCATAACATGCAGGACATTCGAAATCAATTCTCAAGATCAGGAAGAAAAAAGGCACAAACATATATGTAGGACATTCAAAATCAATTCTCAAGATCTGGCCACGAATTATTAGCACGCAAGCTAACCCTAGTCGAATTATTAGCAAAAATCATTTATATGGAACAAACAATTAATCACTTACTCTATGCGGATAACATTCATACAATCAATACACTACGTGCATCTAACGGATCTTAATTACTCTGATTTCATGGACTAAGAGAACATAACCATAGGATTTGTATTCCGGAAAAATTATAGAGGGGCGGGGTGAGGGGAGATTAACCAAAGAAAACACATGATATGTTTGCTGCACTAATGGGTATATAGATGACTAACCGGTTTTCCATCGGAGTTGCAGCTGTTGCCGGAGTTGTTGTTGACCTCCGGCTCCGGCTGGGGCGCATGACGGCACCGACGAAGTCAAGGTCGTGCTGCTGCCCGCGCGAGACCTCGTCGGCGGTGACGGAAACCTCTATGGCCAGCTTCACGCATTGTGCGGGTGCTTCATCAGCCCCGGCGTTGCCACTCCCTCCGATGGTACGCTTCGGCGGCATCATCATACACTCCAGAGTCCAAACGTTGGTGTCCACTTTGGACCGGGGGTGCGGCCGCCTATTATGGCCGACGGCTCGGGTGCGCAATTAATACAGACCAATGGGAGCGAGGCAGGCTGCGGTCAAAAGTTGTCTTGCCTCCCGGTGAGCCTGCGCGGCGGACGTCTGCCATTTCTACCATCATTTCACATAGCTACTCGGACCCCTCCCTGTCAATTCAAACATATGCATGCACACCTCCCCGTCTGCCTGCGCGGCGGACTGCTCGCATGCGTCCTATCAACTCACGCCTGCTCGCACGGCACACGGGGTGTGTGGCATCACGTATATTTTTTGGTTTATTTTTGCCGCTTTACTTCTTCACTGAACCATTTGCGTTGAAGAGATGCACAAATCCTGCATTGAACATCTCACATGCTTCCTGGTGAACCTGTGCACCGGACGAGTTTTGGATTTAGTAGAATTTAAAAACCAGGTATGTCAATGTTTTGCCGGCAATCAACGGTGCCTCGGTGTTTGAAATTCATTCACATTGCTTGCATGGGACCTAAGCATGCACCCAAGGACAAGGATTTGATTTCTCAACCAATTTATATGCACTAGAGCAGGTGCATGTAGTTCAAATTTGAATTATGCACATAAATGCATTGAAAACTCAGTTAATGCATAAAAATGTCCAAACGAACCCCAAAAAAACACAAAAATTAACACAACACTCCTGTTGTTCTATGTTGACACGAGAAATTGTTTGAAACAATAAGAGGCAATGGAAATTGTTTCGTCCCCAAAGGTGGGACGTTCCCTACCGAAACCTTCATGCTTGTTGTGAGAAGCATATACCCAAACCTGCCCCAAATGGGAAAAAATCTACCACGGCATGTTGATGCCGCTCCATGATAGCATTCCAAGTTTCATGAATTTTGATATGTCTCCGTCGTATCTACTTTTCCAAACACTTTTGACCTTGTTTTGGACTCTAACTAGCATGATTTGAACGGAACTAACCCGGACTGGCGCTATTTTCAGCAGAATTGCCATGGTGTTATTTTTGTGCAGAAATAAAAGTTTTCAGAATGACATGAAACTTCATGGAGAATATTTTTGGAAGTTATAAAAAATACTGGTGAAAGAATGAACACCAGGGGGCCCACACCGTATCCACGAGGGTGCGCCCCCTGCCTCGTGGGCCCCCTGAGGCTCCACCGACGTCAACTCCAACTCTATATATTCACGTTCGGGGAGAAAAAAATCAGAGAGAAGGATTCATCCTGTCGGGATATACCCCGCGGTATGATCCGACCAAAGTTATAACCCGGTCGGGACTTAGTAAACCGGCTGTTAGTTAAGACAGATGGCTAAGACGGGCGGTAAACCAACGGGTGGTAAACCGGTAGGTGTTACGGCAGGTGGTAAACCGGCAGGTGTTAAGGCAGGTGGTAAACCGGTTGGTGTTAAATCAGACGGTAAACCTGCAGGTTGTTAAACCGGCTGACATTTAAGACAGGAGTTAAGTCAGATGATAACTCAGCGGACAATCATAAACCGGTAAACCATCTTAAACCGACACCAGTTATAACCCGATAGACAGTGATAATTGGGTTGCCAGGAGTTATGAAGCCCGAGACGTTTTGAAGCCCAAAGATGTTAAGAAGCCCATGAAGAGAAGTCATAATAGTTAAGTCTTAAGTCCGAGTTGGACTCTACATGTAACCCGCCCCTTCAACTTATATAAGGAGGGGCGGGGCTCCCCAAAGAGGGAGAAGTAAGAAGAAACAATCTTAAAGGGTCAGGGATAACTGGGAGAGCCAGTTTACGGCGACTTCCTCATGATCATAATGAGACATAGCCTCAAACAGCACGTAGGGTTGTTACCAGATGATGTTTCCCGGGGCCCGAAGCTGTCTAAACCCTTGTCTTGCATTGCGTCTCTCGATTCCGCTCAACCCCTCTCAAGCTACCACATAGATGCGTTGGCCTAATGATTAAGTCCTCACACTAGGACATCTGTCGTGATATTTCCATGACATTTGGTGCCCACCGTGAGGCCTGCGCATGGTGGTGTTGAGTTCTTGGAGGGATTTTTTCCAGGGTTTCTAGAAGCTCGCAATTGGCCGGATGAAGAAGTATGAATTTTGATTTCAAGACAACTGATGGTTTAGAGTTTCTGCTGTGCGCTTCCGACGCAACGTGATCCGTCGGATCCAAAGTTAAAGTCAACTTTGCTGCACGGACTGATGACGCTGAATAAACTGGCATGGGACAGCATGGACGTCTTGACCACCGCGCGTGTCGCTGGAGATCAAGAATCCGACTTCGCTGTTTTGCCTCCACACGTGACCGAGTAAATCCGTTCGGATCAGTCTTCAATCATGATGTCAGATGCAAAAACCGAGTCAGCTAGGGGATGAGACTAGTACGGTCAAGCTGTTGTGCAGAAGCTGTCCGATGCGTCATCCCCACCTTCTGCTGAGTTGTGTTCCCGGACGCACGTCGCTTCGCCTGGCTCAGCACGCCCGTACCTAACCTTCGTGGCATCATCGAACCTCCAAGCGCCTGACGACTGCCGCCGTTTCACCTCGTTGCCAGGGGTTTGCCCCTGCTGCAAAGCTGGCCCTGCCATGTCCTTGGCAGCATGTTGAGCCGGCCTATCCTGCTGAACCGCCGTGGCCTTCCGCCGCCTTGTGGCTGAGCGCCTCACTATTTTTACTCAAAGCGCATGACTTTCCATCCGAACACGGTCAAGGGATGACCCATCTCCATATAGCTCAAGCTAGTTCAACCATCAACCTGAAGACTATGTTAGGTGGTCTTGCCGTGATTGTTTCGCGTGAAGGAGAGCCGGTCAGAAGGAGCTATGTCAACTCAGATTCATCAGTCAAGACCAAGAAAAAGAAATTGCAGCATACAGATGAAACACAGTGTTTGCAAATTAAATTCAATCAACCTTGGCAAACCATGACCGTCCGCGTATATCCTTCAAGATCTACAGAAATTTCGTGTCGTCGTTGCTCATATAGCTATCAATTTACAAGTCATTGAAACCGTTTTTCCTCCGGTTAGAAAATCAACAAGGCTATGTTCTCAGGTCGGACAAGTCATGGCCATGGACTGGTACTCCCAGTTTCACAAGTATACGTGGTTAAAGTGGAAATTTGCTGACATGATGACCCAGACACAGATGGCCCACGGGCTCGGGCTCCTCCTGCAACCCGCCTCGTTGACCTGCTGCGGTTCTAGTGTCGCTGGTTCGCACGTCCAACTCGTCGACCGCTGCCGAACTGCCGTTCTTGCTGCTTCCACATCGTAGTGCTGACCGTGCACCGCTGCCACCGCTGCCAGGTCCCGCCTGCTCAAGCCGGCATCTGCGGTCAAGGCCGCCCATCACCGGCGTCGCCTCCGAGCCAACAATGCGGGACAGCATCCGTGCCTCAAGCCGGTTCCGCCTCGCTTTGCCGGGTCGCCGCGGCCGTGCATTGACCACGACCCGCCGTCTGGCCCGTTGCTCCTCTACGAGCTACCCGTCGTGATGTCGCTACCTCCGCCTCGGTCAACCGGCCTTGCCTATGTTCCAAGCCGCCCCCGCCGTGTCCATGCTGAACCGCCGCGGTCGGGTCACCTTCGCCCGAGCCAGTTTTAACCCGCGAGCTGCCACCGCGGCCGTGGTCAGCAT
The DNA here is from genome assembly GCF_002162155.2 of Triticum dicoccoides. Lineage (NCBI taxonomy): Eukaryota > Viridiplantae > Streptophyta > Magnoliopsida > Poales > Poaceae > Triticum > Triticum dicoccoides. The sequence continues at coordinate 427,073,588 of NC_041386.1, read as the reverse complement.
CCGCTGCTTCCACGACAGTTACCGCTCTGATCCGAGTCGTCGTCTGTTGAGCTGCTCCGGATGTGAGTCATTTTGCCTCTGAATAACTGCATCTCGAGCTGCAATTTGCCGCCATCAGCGAGCCATTGTTTCCGCCCGAGTTACCGTAGGAGAGCCGCCACATCGCCGACCGTTTTCACTTCCACCTATATCTCGGGGCACCTCGACGCCTGTGCATCTCTAAACCAGCCTCGCCATCACTTTGTCATTTTCGAGCCGCCCGGCCTCACGTCCGCCGCTGTTGTAATCCACCCTCGCCGTGGCCATGGTGTGCCTCCACGCCCGTCGCTATACTGACTCACCTACGCCGTGAGCCGCCAAGTTGCCTGGGAACCATCATCTGCTTCCGCATGCAGCCATGGCCGACCTCCCTGGCTGCGGCAATCATAGCAGTGCCGAACCGCCGCCTCGCGTGACGGGCCCTCTGCCGCGGCCGTGGACTTCCTTCACCTGCGACCTCGACATGGCTCGGCCCAGCATAGCCTCGCCTTTAAACCGCCGAGCCCCCACTAGGTTGTCTCCGGCCGTGGCCGGCCATGAGTCACCTGGGTTGTTTCGGCGGCCTCGCTAAGTCACCAAGTTGCCGCTGCCGCCATCTCGGGCCGCCTCAATTCGCCGCTCACTCCAAACCGCCCATCACAATGAACTGCCAAATTGCTGTGACTGCAACTCTGCCTCCGCTGGTGAACCGGCCTCTCACTTCAAACCGCCGTGCCGACCGGCCTTGAGTCGCTTGCCACGCCGCCCTGTTAACCCGCCTTGAGGTGCCCTCCTCCGTGGCCACGCTGAACCGTCGCGGTCAGATAACATCCGCCTGAGCAAGTCTTAACTCGCGAGCTGCCGCCGCGGCCGTGGTCAGCATCTGCTACCTCCATGAACGCCGGCGCCCACACTTCGAGTTGCCGTATTTGTCTCCACGGCGCATCAGACCGACCATGTCGCCGGCTTGTTTCACCCCCTCCACCATGCTCAGATGTGCCGCCTGCACGGTCAGGTCTCCTAGGCTGCCCGCGCCTCTTCCGCCGGGTTGGCTTCCGGTTCACCGTGTCAGCGCTGCCCCTGCTATTGGCTTCTATGTCAAAATTTCTACTTCTCATCACCATCAAAGCTACCACTGCACCTCTTCCTGCTGGGCATCGCGCTCTAAGCCGTTGCTGTCGTGGCTGAGCTGTTACCTCTGCTCGTGGTCGCATGCTGCTGCGCTTGGATAACTCGACCAAGCGGCCCGGGTCTTGCCTCGTCAACACGTCGCGCCTTGAGCCGGCCCTCTATTCACTAGGCTCTTCCTATACTGCCTTGCGACAAACCGGCCGGCCCTACTTCAGCTGCTTCAGGAAATGCAAGCAAGTGACCGGTTTGAGGGACAACAAAGGTTAAAGTTCAAAAGAGAATGCTGCTCATGGTTTTCACTTGGCAGCAAATTTGGATTTTGATGAAGAGATTAACCTGAAGCTTAAAAAGGGTTGACTGTTGCACCTAGATGACTCGTTCATGTACCGTCAGTCATATCAATACCCGACGAAAACATCAGGACTATTATTCATTACAAAGGTGTCGCATAAGGGGCGGGCGCCAGCATCGCTTTTGCACTAGCGTTTGTCTGTGCCGTGCTGCTAGATGGATACATACGCGAATCGCCGCCCTACTACATCAACACAACATGATTGACTCGCCCGTCCGCACCGGCTTACAATGCCGTGGGCGGCCCATCTGTCTGTTCCCGCGCCAACTCGGCCGTGATTGACAAGGTTGTCAGAATCGCGATTTTGAATCGGATCGGAGCCCTGATGGTAGGATCGCAAACCGTGGAATCTTCACTATCAAGATCGTAAAAACATAGATACTATTAACTAAAATCATAGAATCAGAGGGATTAGTTTGGATCGTAAAGTCGCAGAATCGTATAACAGAATCGTGATTCTGACAACCTTGGTGATTGATTTCAGCTTCACCGTGGTGATGGTCAACCCCGCGGTGGATATTAACTGGCCTGACATATCAGGTGAAATCCATCCAGTATATTTTTATGTTATATATTGCTTTCTTTAAAAGGAGCAATTACTCTGGCTTGCAAAGTTAACTAATGCAGGACCCTAAACCGCCATATTGGTGCAAAATTAAAGGCCGTCAGAAAATTTCCGGCTTAAAAAGAAGGATTCCGGTTTAAAATCTGGTGCAAGGGAAATTTATTTACCACAAAGCTTTGAAGCTCGTAAATCCGGCTCAAGGTACATCTGTCTCTCACAATTTTGAATCTCCGGTTTAAAAATTCCGGCTCGAAAAAGAATTCATCTCTCGCAAGTTCGAGTTCTCTGGAAAAATTAAAGGGACCAAAGAGAGTCTGTTGCAACAGCACAACTCAAACATAGGTGCCCCTTGAGCACTGCTCACAATATCATTTGGGGGCTTCCTGTTCAAACATAGGTGTATTCACCAAAGAGAACATAGTGTTACTGCCCTCTTGATTCGGCTATCAAGCCAATATTATCATAACAGCACAGCTCTGGTTATTTCGGTAATCCGGCTATCAAGCCAATGTTATCATAAGAGCACAACTCTGGTTATTTAGGTAATCCGTCTATCAAGTCAATATTATCATAAGGGGCCAAAGAGAGTCTGCTGCACAGCACAGCTCAACACTACTAGGGAAAAGCCTACCATCACTGAGGGTTTTGGGCCTCTCAGTAGCGCGGGCACCGACACTACTAATAAGGCGCTACAGCTAATGTATAGCAGTAGCGCCGGTTGTCCCACGCTACACCTATACATGAATAGCTGTAGCGCTCTTTGGGAAAGGGCGCTACTGATATTATCTGCAGCACTGTTTGCTGGGACGCGCTACTGACAATGTGGCGCTACTGCTAAATTTCCCCCCTCGCTACTACTAGTTTATTTATTAGTTTTTTTCCTGCATATTTGTTTTGTATTTGTTTTGTATTTGAATAGGCTTTATAGAATAATCTTTAGCATATCATACACATACAAATGTAATCATAGCATATACATACAATTAGTCTCATCAAATCATGTCATCATCATAATCATCATCCAACACAAAGTGGTCTCTCGTCATCATCTCGAAAATAGCGATACAAGTCTTGAATGATATGCAAATACATCGTCATCCATCTAGACAATGATATACGCGAGAAGAGCTATCACTTTGAGAATATGAGTTCGTATCCCTCTTTCGCATTAGCGTGAACCTCTAAACTAACTACTGCCTGTCGCTCGGAAACCGGAAGGGCCTGACACTCCGGCCACTTGTCGTATATATACTCCTGGCATAGCACTTCTTCGCCATCTATGATCTATGCACCTGCATCATCACATGAGTCGATGATATGCAACATATATAGTTGAGCAACAGAAAGAGACAGACTTGGCAAAAATAAAAACAACATATCATAAGCATAAATAACAAAGTTCATCGTACCCCAAAATGCCCTAACTAGAGTGATTTTCACTAGTCGAGGAGGAGGACGGTTTAATTACATCACAAATAAAGTTTCACCGTGCATAACTCAAAGTTTTGTCATACAGAAAGTATGGACTAAATAGACACATTGTCATATATCGACAATCACTCCAACATGTCGTTCCATCCATCCAAGTCAAGGAGATAGTCCCCGAGCCTAGTGAAAGGCTTCAGGTCGAGACGCTGAGAGGCTATCCATGTTCGGACGTCTTCCCGCGATATTTTTCCTTCTCCATAGAACATCCCTGTTTTTCCGGCGACCTCCTTCATGATGATTTGGGCAAGTTCGCGCTGGATGTTATAGAACTCAGCTCGAAGTCGATGATCCTCGATATCTCCTATTTCCTTTGCCCATTGCAGAATATGGGCATCGCCGGATCTAGGTGACATGCGAAGGTTCTGGTGATCCCGTCTGTACTCCAGCATGTGGTGTAGGACATAGAATCCATCATTAAGAGAATCGTTCGGTTGCTGGATGTAGCAGAAGTCGGTCTTATGGCCGAAGGCGACCTGCTGCCCCTTCTCTTCTTGTCCCTGACCTCTCCACCCGTTGCTTGGTAGTAAAACATAGCACTGTCGAGAACATCCTTGATATGGGTGTAATCCTTTTTGTGAATGTTCTTCGACGAGTCCAAGTAAAGAGCATGGGAGAATCGGGGGTAGAGGATGATGAGGACGGCGCGCCCGCCGCTGCGCAAAATAAGTCCTCAAATTAATTAGCCTCCACCGTGCAAATGAATGATTGAAATCGAAGGAAGGATAGCAGCGCGGATGACTTACACGGGATGATAAGGCACGAGAATCGCCTCCTTGTCCTTATTGGCGAGCATGAAATTGACGATGTAATCCCTCGCGTATTCACGGTGATTTGCGCAGACTCCCAAGAAGCCCTCATGCATGTAGAACGGGTTAGCGACACAGATATGAGATATCTGCTCAACCCCGATGATGTAGTTCATGTGCAAGGCATAAAGGTGGACAAACGTAAAATCCAGCTTCTTCACGTGAAACATGTCGAATATGTAATCAAATCGGAGGAAGAACTTATCCGCGGGGAAGCTGTCGACGTACGCCATTTGCCGCGGAACGTTAACCACGTAGAGTGGGTATCCTGGATCTTTCGAGGCGATGAGGTCTTTCTATACCCGCAGCACATCGTCATGAAGTCTCTTTAGATTGCCGAATCTGGCTCGTAGTGCTGTTGCAGGTAGGATTGGTTGACCGGGGATATGCCATTTATCCGCACCGGGGATATCTATATGGTCCTGAAGCTGAGGCTGCTGAGGCGGCTGGATCATAGAAACAGCTTTTTGCCTTTCCTCACTCTCTTCCTAAACTTCTTTACTACCGGAAGGTCGTCCATAATATGTTGAGATGGCAATTCAGGCACCGACTCATGACGCTCAAACCCTAAGGAGGCGCCAGTATAGACATACTGTTCAGCAGCGTGATCATCGTCCTCATCCTCATCCATGGCCACGTCATCAGCGACTAATGGAGCCTCCTCCTTACGCCGTCCGCAATCACCCAACCCGACACCCGACGATAATTGGGTAGGTGGGGTGTTGATGTTCATACCTTGCTGAGGCTGCGTGCTCGTGGGTGTGCTCCTGGCCGCCTCCAGAGAAGCAGACTCTTTGGCCACAACAGGACCCACCCAACATTGCAACAATCACCAAGCCGCCACGGTGTCTCGTCGTCATCCCCCAGTAGTACTGGAGGAGGCAAATTCTCGTGGCCCGGTTTGACACTAGCCACGGAAACCTTGAAGACGTTCGGGGGGATCGGCCGGCTGTGGAACAATGGTTCCTTCGGCTCCATTATCGTCGCCTTCCCCACGTCCACCTTCTGGTCGCTTATGGTGTACAATATGGTGCACGGGGTGTCGTCGGCCTGCAAAGAAAAGTCTGCAACGTGAGACATCCGAAAGGCAACGAAAATGGGAGATTATACATTTATATTGAAGGGGGCCGGTGTGACAGATATCGTGTGGGCGTCGAGCTTAGCCAAAGATGAAGCACCGCCTAGCACGTCCGGTGCGGGAGCCGGTGCACCTGCAGGTGCTGGTGCAACGCTAGTCGAGCTGCTCCTCGCCAAGAAGTCAGCAAGGGGAAAGTCCGCTGCATCTTTTTTTGGATTTTGCCTAGTCCAATTGAAAACGGCAGGAACCAAGGTAGTAGAAATATCTAAAGCCACCTGTTTTGCGGCAGCTACCGTTGTTGCGATTGTCTTAGTTGATTTCTTCTCAACCGCAATCTCAACCCTCTTGTCGACGTTTTCTTCATTTAACCTCCGTCTTTCCTTTCTCTCCTCCATGGTCTCACGGTAGTACTTCTTCCACGTGGTGCCGTCTCCGACACCGTGCACGCGTCCATACGACGGTCGAGTATCCACTGGTTGTTGTTTCAATATGTTCAACGCCCGGTTGAATGGAGTGTCCCACTTGGGCCTCGCCAATGCCTCAGACGGCGAGTCGCTTTTGGCCGCAATCCTGTGCTGCTCTCTCTGCAAAAGGCACAACGATCATTTACAAATATGACTAATTTGTGCAGTCGAATTGATCAGAAACTAAAATTACCAGCAGTCTCATGAACTCTGTAATGACCGGTTTTGTCTCGTAAACCTTTTTCACTGGGTCCCAACGGTGTCGGGCCCTGAGGACGTCACGCTCCTGCGGGATGGTGAACTCCGCCAAGGGGTCTGGGATGCCCAGACTCGCGGCTTCCGCGTCCTCCTTGGCCCATTTGGACCTCTTTCCGCCGTAACCACGGCTTCCGAGGTGGTGGCTCCCAATGTTCCTCTCTTGAAGCCCCTTCATGTACTTAGACTTTTTTTTGGCATCTTCGGCCTCGCAAGCCTCCTTGAATATTTGAAACTGCTCTTCCGTGATTGTCGAATTATCCTTTACAATCTCGGAGTAGGGTTCCTTATTGTCGATGATCCTTGCTTTCACTTGATTTTTCCAGGCGGCCAACGCGTCGCTAAACTTGGTCATGGCGTGTTTGTTTATCTTCTTCATTGCCGGGTCCTCATCTGGATCTTTATAATCCTTCTCATTCCGGCCCGGGAACAAGAATATCTGGTGAAACTTCTTTAGGAGGGAGCTCCTCATATTTTCTATCTTCTGTAGTTTCTCATTGCTGATGGTGGCGGTTGTCCGTACGATGCAGCCTATTTGATTGCCGTAGCATCGACGCGCTTCCTCGGGCGCCGTTGGCTCAAAATTGCCGTCGTCCACCTTCGTGACCACCACTCTAGTAGTCCTGACTTTGTTAGGAACCCGTTGCCTCTTTGCTTTCGGTTCTACACCGGCTCCGCTCCCCGAGGCAGCGCAGGTCTTGATGTCGGTCTGAGTCTGAGCACCGGTCTTAGTCTCAGCACCGGTCTGCGTGTCGGTCTCAGTCCCCGATGCCACCGGTGGGCCCAACAATAACATCAGTTGACCATCGGTAAGGCTAAAAAATTCGTCTGCCGCCCGGTAGGCGTCGTCGCAATCACCAGAACCCTGTCCTTCATCATTGCTAGCCATGTTTCCTATGATTAAATCTAGTCAATTAATTCTAGACCTAATAAAATGAATAATGACATAAAAACGCCTATTGTTTGCAGGAATGTTGACTCCTTCCTGGTGCGGCAAATCACGGTCACTCGATATGTCCTAGTTTGTAGCACAAGTCATGCCGATATTCACGGAAAATTTCGACATGAGCTTTGCTAAAAGGTGGACAAATCGAGAACCTGAAATTTGCCGGAAAAGAAATGAATCAACATTCTGGCAAAACATAGGCCACTAAGCATCATTCCCTGCAAACAGTGTCGAAATATACACGAGCAACCACATGTGCAAACAGTGTAGAAGAAAATTCATTTAACTACTAATAGAACAAAATTCAGTTAACTTTAGTGCTCTATAATGATGAAAGGAAAAAAAATTCAGTTAACTACTAATTTCATTCATTTAGGTTATTCATTTAACATCACCTAATTAACCTACTGTACCAATACTACTAGCAGCACTACTAACCTAATTAACCTAGCAAAACTCTAGTGCCCTAACTGAAAAACATCTAATTAACATCTAATTTTTTCTCTAAAATACAGAGAGAGATGAGTGAGGGGGAGGGGTGGGGGACTTACAGAGAGGGGAGAGACGGTGGCGGGGAGGTGCTCGGTGACGGAGGCAGGGGCGGAGAGGGCGGGCTCGGGCACGGGCAAGGGCGGTCCTGGGCGGGCTCGAGTGGAGGTGAGGTGGAGGGCGCTGACGGTGACGTGGAGGGCGGCCTTGGGCGGTGGCTGTGAGGCTGAGGGCGGCCTCGGGCGGCGGCGGTGAGGCTGAGGGCGGCCTCGGGCGGCAGCGGTGAGGCTGAGGGCGGCCTCGGGCGGCGGCGGTGAGGAGACGGCGGCGAGGGCGAGGGACGATTTGGGGAAGAATTGGTGCCCGGGGGGCGGGGTGGGGGGGAACCGCTATTTAAGTGAAATGTAACGGTAGCGCGTTTCCGGAAACGCGCTATAGCTAAGTTAGCTATAGCGCGTTTACTGAACCCGCTACCGCTATTCCTTTCTCCTTTTTTCCCTTTTTTCTTTACATTTTATTTTTTTCCCTTTCTCCTTTTTCTATTTCTTTCATTTTCATTTACTTTTCTACTTGTTTTTCACTTTATTTTATTTCCGTTAGCAGCAGCGCTTTACACATAAGCGCACTGCAGCTAAGGAGATTAGCAGTAGCGCTGGGCCATTATACGCGCTACTGCTAGGTTGGGCTAGCCATGTGCGCCCAGTTCGAACGTAGCAGCAGCGCTTTTCGCTAGTACGCGCTACTGCTAAAGTCATAGCAGTAGCGCGATTTATTCACACACGCTGCTACTAAGTAGTAGCAGCGCTTGATTTTGTACAGTGCTACTGGTAAAATTCTGTGTATAGGCTTTTCCCTAGTAGTGCAAACATGGCTATCCCTTGAGCACAACTCACAATATCACTTGGTGGCTATGTTCGAACCATAGTCACACCTATTGATAGGCTTAAGGCCACCAGGGAAACCACTTGGGGACTCTAGTCATATCCGAACCATAGCTTATACCCTCTTGATCAGCATAAGGGCACCAAGGAAATCACTTGGGGGCTTGGTCGCATCCGAACCATAGCTACACCTCCTGATAGGCATAAGGCCACCAGGGGAATCACTTGGGGGCTATGGGTTCGAACCATAGTTACACCTCTTGATAAGCATAAGGGCACCAGGGAAATCACTTGGGGGCTTGGTCGTATTCGAACCATAGCTACACCTCTTGATCGGCGCAATGCCATAATTACGACTACTTGGGGACTCTGGTCGTATCCGAACCATAGCTTAAACCCTCTTGATCATACACATACATCATCATACATTGCATCATCATAACATGTATCATATGAGCACGGATATACCGATTTATATGGCAGGAATTGGCTATCAAAACTAGGTTATATTATTCAAATTCTTTAATAGCCAACACGGCTGGATTTTTTATGGTTATCAATAACCAAGATTATGATTGAGGTTTACAAAACTCGCTTCAGCGCAATGGATATAATTTATTCTACAATGGAAGGAATAGTCCCGAATCGCTGCAGGCTTAAGACCCGACACTTGGGGCCTACATTATTCAAGTTGGGATTACGTCAAATACACAAGTCTCATGTCTCTACAAGCATGCACCATGACACTTGGGGGCTAATGCAAAGTCATTTTTTCTCAACTTATTGCCAACTCATCACATTGTAATGAGCCGGCCCTTGGGGGCTACCAATTGCTCCTATCAACAATTCAAGTTACAAAGCTTTTAATCCATTATATTGAAGGGTCCACTGCTCCGTTGGTAAAGCACAAGGCACTTAACCTTGTGGACATGGGTTCAAGCCCCATGATGGGGGTTACATCATATGATGTTATTTTCATTGAAGTATATATGAAGTCCCAGCTCAATATTATCTTACTGAGCCGGTCCTTGGGGGATACACGTTGCTGTTCAAAGTCTACATGATTATATTTACAAAGTCCCAGCTCATTATTGCATAATGACCCGGCCCTTTGGGGCTACACTGGTTGAAGTTTTTATAAGCATAAGGCAATTTCAAGTCCCTGGTTGCTGCAAGCATGACAACCCGGCACTTAGGGGCTACATATGTGGAATACTCTGTTCTGACTGGTGATTGAGATGAACAATCTGGATTTCTTCAAGCTTGTGACATTCATATTGAAGCAAGTCTTAAGTTGTTGCTATGTTACCTTATTATGACTTGGGGGCTACAAGTGATAGGCATATAAGAGGTACATTTTCAATCTTGATGTTAACTACAATTATAACCCGGTGCCATCAATATTTGTAAACCGACAAAGTTCTACATTCTTAAACCGGCTGAAGATCAGATGAATATTTCAAAGATCAATGTTTTTGTTAAGCATTGGGAGCTGAGTCAAAGGAGTTATTCTTCACAATTTTTCTCTGTGACAAACCATTGTCGGCAAATTGATTATGAAGCTGGCCTATTGACCCGGATTTTATAGAAGAAGGAAGTAACAAGGACTTAAGGATGATCAGGATCAGTTTAACATGGATAAATCCAAATTAAACTGGGGGCTAATGTCGAGGATATACCCAGCGGTATGATCCGGCCGGAGTTATAACCCGGCCGGGACTTAGTAAACCGGCTAACAGTTAAGATAGATGGCTAAGACGGACGGTAAACCGACGGTTGGTAAACCAGCTGGTGTTACGGCAGGTGGTAAACCGGTAGTTGTTAAGGCAGGTGGTAAAACGGTTGGTGTTAAGTCAGACAGTAAACCGGCAGGTTGTTAACCCGGCTGACAATTAAGACATGAGTTAAGTCAGATGATAACTCAGCAGACAATCATAAACCGGCAGACCGTCTTAAATCGGCACCAGTTATAACCCGGCAGATAGTGATAACTGGGTTGCCAGGAGTTATGAAGCCTGAGACGTTTTGAAGCCCAAAGATGTTAAGAAGCCCATGAAGAGAAGTCATAATAGTTAAGTCTTAAGTCCGAGTTGGACTCTACATGTAACCCGCCCCTTCAACTTATATAAGGAGGGGCGGGGCTCCCCAAAGAGGGAGAAGTAAGAAGAAACAATCTTAAAGGGTTAGGGACAACTGGGAGAGCTGGTTTACGGCGACTTCCTCATGATCATAATGAGACATAGCCTCAAACAGCAAGTAGGGTTGTTACCGGATGATGTTTCCTGGGGCTCGAAGCTATCTAAACCCTTGTCTTGCGTTGCATCTCTCAATTCCGCTCAACCCCTCTCAAGCTACCACATAGATGTGTTGGCCTCATGATTAAGTCCTCACACTACGACATCTTCCGTGATATTTCCATGACAATTGCGTTTTACGATACGGAGCCGCCGCCAATCCCTAATCTCTCTCAGGAGGGCTGATCTGGAGCCTGCTCAGGGCTTCGGAGAGGGGAATCCATCGCCATCGTCATCATCAACCAGTCTCCATCACCAATTTCATGATGCTCACTGCCGTGCGTGAATAATTCCATAGGCTTGCTGGACGGTGATGGGTTGGATGAGATTTATCATGTAGTTGAGTTAGTTTTGTTAGGGTTTGATCCCTAGTATCCATTATGTTCCGAGATTGATGTTGCTATGACTTTGCTATGCTTAATGCTTGTCACTGGGGCCCGAGTGCCATGATTTCAGATCCGAACCTATTATGTTTTCATGAATATATGTGAGTTCTTGATCCTATTTTGCAAGTCAATAGTCACCTACTATGTGTTATGATCCGGTAACCCCAAAGTGACAATAATCGGGACCACTCCCGGTGATGATCGTAGTTAGAGGAGTTCATGTATTCATTAAGTGTTAATGCTTTTGTCCGGTACTCTATTAAAAGGAGGCCTTAATATCCCTTAGTTTCCAATAGGACCCCGCTGCCATGGGAGGGTAGGACAAAAGATGTCATGCAAGTTCTTTTCCATAAGCATGTATGACTATATTCGGAATACATGCCTACATTACATTGCTGAACGGGAGTTAGTTCTGCGTCACCCTATGTTATAACTGTTGCATGAGGAATCGCATCCGACATAATTATCCATAACTGATCCAATGCCTACGGGCTTTTCACATATTGATCTTTGCTTAGTTACTTTTCCGTTGCCATTGTTTCAGTCACTACAAAAACTACTACTGCTACTTTTGCCACCATTACCGCTACTTCTATATTACTTTGCTACTAAATACTTTGATGTAGATATTAAGTCCTTCAGATGCGGTTGAATTGACAACTCAACTGTTAATACTTGAGAATATTCTTTGGCTCCCCTTGTGTCGAATCAATAAATTTGGGTTGAATTCTCTACCCTCAAAAATAGTTGCGATCCCCTATACTTGTGGGTTATCAAGACTATTTTCTGGCGCCGTTGCTGGGGAGCATAGCTCTATTCTTTGAGTCACTTGGGATTTATATCTATCGATCACTATGAGGAACTTGAAAGATAAAGAACCAAGATTTTTTCCTCAACTACGAGGGGAGGTAAGGAACTGCCATCTAGCTCTGCACTTGATTCACCTTATGTTTTGAGTAAACTTATGACACCTACTCCTGCTATTGATTCTGATATGTCGCATGTTATTGATGATGCCACTGTTGCTATGCATGATGCTTATGATGAAACTACTTCTATGCTTGATAATATTGTGCCACAAGGTGAATTTCTTGATGAACAACTTGCTAGGTTTAGAGAGAAAGAAATTATTGAAACTAATAATATTGATGAAAGTGATGATGAAGATTCTCCCCGTAGATATGAATTGCCTGATGTGCCTGAGGGTTATGTTATGGATGAAGAAACTGTTAGAGATCTTTTATCTTGCAATGATAGATATGATCTTAAGAAACAATTAGCTAAGCTGAAAGAAAAATATTTGAATGCTAGAATGAAATATGACCCTAGTTTTGCTACCTCACCAATCCGTATTTCTGATAAGGATTATGATATTCCTATCGATCCTGAGATAATTACTTCGGTTGAATCTGATCCTTTTTATGGCTATGAATCTGAAACTGTTGTGGCACATCTTACTAAATTGAATGATATAGCCACCCTATTCACTCACGAGGTAAAAATTCATTACCACTATATCCTTAAGTTATTTCCGTTCTCATTAAAGGGCGATGCCAAAATATGGTTTAATTCTCTTGATCCTGGTTGTGTGCGTAGTCCCAGGATATGATTTATTATTTCAATGCTAAATATTTCCCCGCTCATAAGAAACAAGCTGCCTTAAGGGAAATATATAATTTTGTGCAAATTGAAGAAGAGAGTCTCACACAAGCTTGGGGGAGTCTTCTCCGTTTACTTAATTCTTTGTGTGATCATCCTCTCAAGAAAAATGAAATACTTGATATCTTTTATATTGGACTAACCGATGCTTCCAGAGACCACCTGGATAGTTGTGCTGGTTGTGTTTTCAGGGAAAGAACTGTTGAGCAAGCTGAATTGCTATTGAATAATATGTTGAGTAATGATAATGATTGGACACTTCCTGAACCAACTCCTAAGGCAACTCCGAAGAAATGGGGTATTCTATTTCTCAGTCCTGAAGATATGCAAGAGGCAAAGAAATCTATGAAAGAAAAGGGTATTAAAGCTGAAGATGTTATGAATTTACCACCTATTGAAGAGATACATGGTCTTGATAACCCGACATAGGTAGTAAAGGTAAATTCTCTCTATAGATTTGATGAAGGTGATATTCCTCGTTATCAGTCTGCTAGCCAATGCTTAGATGAGTTTGATAATTTTATTGTTAAACAAGAAAACTTCAATGGTTATGTTAGTAGAAAATTGAAATGTAATGCTTATATGATTGAACACTTGAGTGATTATATGTCTAGATTTAAAGGCGAGCTTAAACTTATTAGTAAACATGCTTCTATGGTTACCACTCAAGTACAACAAGTGCTTAAAGCACAAGACGATTTGCTCGATGAATTAAATAATAAGAAAAATGATAATGATGTTAGAGTTGTGACTAGAGGGGGTAAAATAACTCAGGAGCGTTTGTATCCTGAGGGCCACCCTAAGAGAGTTGGGCAAGATTCTTAGAGAACTAATGTAGATGCACCTAGTCCTTCTAAGAAGAAGAAAAAGAAAAATGATAGGACTTTTGCATGCTTCTAGTAAACCTGTTGTTGACACACCTGAGAATCCCAATGATATTCATATTTCTGATGCTGAAACAAAATATGGTAATAAACATTAACCTAGTGATAATGTTAATGATGATGTTCATGTTGATGCTCAACCTAGCAATAACAATGGTGTAGAGATTGAACCTGCTATAGATCTTGATAACCCACAATCAAAGAATCAACGTTATGATAAGAGACACTTTTTTGCTAGGAAACATGGTAAATAAAGAGAACCATGGGTTCAGAAACCCATGCCTTTTCCTCCCAAACCATCCAAGAAGAAGGATGATGAGGATTTTGAGCGCTTAGCTGAAATGATTAGACCTATCTTTTTGCGTATGCGATTAACTGATATGCTTAAAAATGAATCCTTATGCTAAGAATATGAAAGATATTGTTACAAATAAAAGAAAGATATCGGAAGTTGGAATTTCCACCATGCTTGCCAATTATACTTTTGAAGGTGGAATACCAAAGAAACTAGGAGATCGAGGAGTACCCACTATTCCATGCTCCATTAAAAGAAACTTTGTTAAAACTGCTTTATGTGATCTTGGAGCCGGTATTAGTGTTATGACTCTCTCTTTATATCGTAGACTTGATATGAATAAGTTGACACCTACTAAAATATCTTTGCAAATGGCTGATAAATCAACTGCTATACCTGTCGGTATTTGTGAGGATGTGCCTGTTGTGGTTGCTAACGTTACTATTTTGACGGACTTTGTTATTCTTGATATTCCCGAGGACGATAGTATGTCTATTATTCTTGGTAGACCCTTTTTGGATACTGCAGGGGTTGTTATTGATTGCAACAAAGGCAATGTCACTTTTCATGTTAATGGTAATGAGCATACGGTACACATTCCAAGGAAACAACCTCAAGTTCATAGTATAAACTCTATTGGAAAAATTCCATCGATTATTTTTGGAGGTTTTGAATTCCCTCTTCCTACTGTCAAGAAGAAATATGATATTCTTATTGTTGGGGATGTGCATATCCCCGTTGAGGTAACCTAGTGTTATTCGAAAATTCTCCAGTTCCATGTTATTCGGAATGAGTTTGTTAACAAGACCTGATCAACCTTGTTAGTGGATTCCTTTTGATGAGCATGAGACGGATGAATTTAGAAAACACAACTCTCTGTACCCTCCTTTTACTTTCTATTATTTAGATTGAATAAAGCAAAAATAGTATTTTCTGTCTGTTCTCTGAATTATCCTTGCAATAAAAAATACCCTGAAAATAAAAGTTCTCCAAATGTCTTGAAAATGAAATATGATTTATTGTAAAATATTTAAGAATTTTTGGCACTGAGAATACACCAGGGGGGCACACCACCGAGCCACGAGGGTCCAGGGCACGCCCCCTGCCTCGTGAACCCCACATGGACCCACTCCACTTATTCCGTCACCCACACACTTCGTCTTCCTCCAGAAAAAATCCTCCCATAGCTCAAACACGTGTTCTAGCTCATATGTCGATCTCCTTTCTCAAAGCTAAATTCACAAAACTGCTTTTGGGGATTGTTCTTCGGTATGTGATTCCTCCAATGGTCCAATTAGTTTTTGTTCTAGTGCTTTATTTATTGCAATTTTTTGCTGCTTAGGTGACTATGTTCTTGAGCTTGCATGTCAAATTTATGTGGTCAAAAGTAGTTTTAATGCATGATATGGCCTCTAGGCACTTGTAGGAGTAGTTGCTATCAATCTTGTTGAGTTTGGTTCACTTTTATTTTATGTCACTAAAAATTTCAGAAATTTTTCAGAGGAATAAAAATGTTTAGGAAAATGTACCAAGGTGGTTCCTCAAGGAAGCAAGGACCAAGGCTCGCGATACGTGAGCCGGATGATGAACCACCGAGAGAAGCTCAAGTGCGGCCTTGTGAATGGTTGTCAAAGGAGTTCATGTTCCAGGCAGGCATCAAGGATGAATTTGACGCGCATGTGTGTAATGCTGATCTTGAGGGCTTCGTGTCAGATAAGTGTCGGCAATACCGCTACATAACTGATTCCTTTGTGAGAAGGTTTAAATTTACATCCTCGCGTAATTATCACATTGTTTTATTTGATATTTATGATAAGTCATATACCATCAACCTAGAAGATTTTAATATTGCTTATGAACCCCCGCAGTGGGGAAATGTTAGTGAACCTCACAAATCTGAATATAAAGAGTTTCTTGCTAGTATTACTGTGGGGGAATCTAGAGAAATCACACAGGCTATCATAGGGAGCATTCATTTCGCTTCCATACATTATTTTGCTCTCTTCATTGGTAGATGCATTAATGGTAAAGATGAGGCTTGTCACATGTGCATTCCAAATCTTAGTGTCCTCAAGAGTGCGGTATTAGGTGATAAACAATGTAACTTGGGGGCCATTGTTGCATGAAGGTTGCATCACAACAGTGTAAGTGGAGATTAGTTTGGTGGAATTTATGCAACTCGCGTAGCTAATTATCTTAATATACCCCTACATGGAAATGATAGAGAGTTACCTCCTGCTTACCTAGATTATAATGCCATGGTTCGCCATCAGTTTGTTCAGAGGAATGAACAATTCCTCCAGTACCGACTAATCTTTGACAAATGGTGCACCGTCCATGTTGCCCTGCCTGCTCCTACTTTCTTTGACTTTCAGGCAAAAAGGAGATATGTTATAGCCAGGGAGGAAGCAAACGAATCCGAGAGGAAGACGGAGGCAACTCGGCTCCAAGCTGCAGCTCATTAGGCGGTAGCTGCTGCATCTTAGTACGACCCCAGTTACAACTTTGGATATCCACCAGGCCATCAGTGGCCATATACCAACTTAGGCCAAAAGCCTAAGCTTGGGGGACTATGCATTTCTCACTGACATTACGTTCATGTTCACACACTCATTCCAATTGTCGGTGCTCATACTTTTTCATTGTACTATCATGCTAGTTTAATTTCTTTTTAAGCCTTCTTCTTGTGTGTTTGAAAAACCTTAAGAAAAAACCAAAAAGATTAGTTGTAGCTTTTAGCTAGTTTACTTTCCATGCCTGTAGTAGCAGTAATTAGAAGAAACCCCAAAAATATTTCTCGTTCTTCTTTTGCTTGTTGGGATCTTTCCCATGTAAATAGTTTATTTCTTTTTCTTTGGGGGTTGATAAGAGAAAACCATGATGAAAATGTTGAGTGGCTCTCATATGCATTATTGTTGATTTAACAAAGAGCCCATATTACCTTGTCTTCTCCCTTGTACTGAAGGCTTGGAGATTCCAGCATAGTCCAATGCACATGGACTATTATTATTATCCACACCGTTCGGTCGTGCAAGTGAAAGGCAATAATGACGATATATGATGAACTGATTGAGATGAGAGAAGCAGGTATGAACTCGACCAATCTTGTTTTTGTAAATATGATTAGTTAATCATTCCTGATTTAGCATATTATGAATAAAACATGTTTACAATGACAATTAGAGATTATAGTTGCTCATGCCATGCTTAATTAGCTAGGAGTTTATAATGGTTTACCCTGCGTGCCAACATGCTATTAAAATGCATGGTTGTGATGTGGTATGATGGGGTGGTATCCTCCTTTGAACGATTCGAGTGGCTTGACTTGGCGCATGTTCACGCATGTAGTTGAAAAAAATCAACATAGCCTCCCCGATATTTATGTTCATGGTGAATTATATCCTACTCATGCTTGCACTCAGAGTTGATTAATTTTAACGCATGTAGATGACTGTTGTCGCTCTCTAGTTTGTCGCTTCCCAGTCTCTTTCTAGCCTTCACTTGTACTAAGCGGGAATAATGCTTGTGGGTCCACTTCCATAAACCCCAAAAGTTATTCCATATGAGTCCACCATACCTTCCTATATGCGGTATCTACCTGCCATTCCAAGTAAATTTGTATGTGCCAAACTCTAAACCTTCAAATGAAATTCTGTTTTGTATGCTCGAATAGCTCATGTATCAACTAGGGTTGTCTATATCCTCCATGCTAGGTGGGTTATTCTCACGAGGAGTGGACTCCGCTCCTCATTCACGAGAAATTGGTTGGTATCCGGGATGCCCAGTCCCAGGCTTAAATTAAAATAATTGCAAACAAAACTCCCCCAGGATTGTTGTTAGTTAGAGGCACCCATTGTTTCGTACAAGCCATGGATTGATGTTTGTTGGTGGTGGGGGAGTATAAACTTTACCATTCTGTTTGGGAACCGCCTATGATGTGTGTAGCATGGAAGATATCGAGATCTCTTGGTTGTTATGTTAACAATGAAAGTATGCCACTCAAAATATTATTTATCTTTATTTCAAAACTCGAGCTCTGGCACCTCTACAAATCCCCGCTTCCCTCTGCGAGGGGCCTGTCTATTTACTTTTATGTTGAGTCATCATCCTCTTATTAAAAAGCACCAGTTGGAGAGCACTGCTGTCATGTGCATGCATTACTATTAATTTACATTGAGTATGAATGTGACTGGATCTCTTTTACCATGAATTACAATGTTTACTCAGTCCTTGAGCTTCAGAGGTGCTCTGCATTTATGTTTTGTGGTCTCAGAAAGGGCTAGCGAGATACCATCTTGTTATATCATATTATGATTATTTATAGAAAGTGTTGTCATCTGAGATTTATTATTATTGCTCGCTAGTTGATTATGCCATTGATATGAGTAAACATGAGACCTAACTGTTATTGTGAATATGGTTGGTTCATAATCTTTTCTGAAAACTTGAATGCTAGCTTTACATATTTACAACAACAAGATCGAACCGAGTTTGTAAAAGTTTTTCTTTATCACTTTCATTTTTTCAACTGAATTGCTTGAGGACAAGCAAAAGTTTAAGCTTGGGGGAGTTGATACGTCTCCATCGTATCTACTTTTCCAAACAATTTTGACCTTGTTTTGGACTGTAACTTGCATGATTTGAATGGAACTAACACAGACTAACGTTGTTTTCAGCAGAATTGCAATGGAGTTATTTTTGTGCAGATTTAGAAGTTCTCGGAATGACCTGAAACTTCACGGAGAATATTTTTGGAATTTATAAAAAATACTGGCAAAAGTATCAACACCAGGGGGCCCACGTCCTGTCCACGAGGGTTTAGGGTGCGCCCCTTGCCCCGTGGGCCCCCTGAGGCTCCACCGACGTCAACTCCAACTCTATATATTCACGTTCGAGAAGAAAATATAAGAAAGAAGGATTCATCGCATTTTACGATACAGAGCCGCCGGCAAGCCCTAATCTCTCTCGGGAGGGCTGATCTGGAGTCTGTTCGGGGCTTCGGAGAGGGGAATCTGTCGCCATTGTCATCATCAACCATCCTCCATCACCAATTTCATGATGCTCACTGCCGTGTGTGAGTAATTTCATCGTAGGCTTGTTGGACGGTGATGGGTTGGGTGAGATTTATCATGTAATCGAGGTAGTTTTGTTAGCGTTTGATCCCTAGTATCCATTATGTTCAGACATTCATGTTGCTATCACTTTGCTATACTTAATGCTTGTCACTAGGGCCCGACTGCCATGATTTTAGATCTGAACCTATTATGTCTTCATGAATATATGTGAGTTCTTCATCCAATTTTGCAAGTCAATAGTCACCTACTATGTGTTATGATCCGGTAACCCCGAAGTGACAATAATAGAGACCACTCCCGATGATGACTGTAGTTTGAGGAGTTCATGTATTAATTAAGTATTAATTGTTTGGTTCCCTACTCTATTAAAAGGAGGCCTTAATATCCCTTAGTTTCCAATAGGACCCCGCTGCCACGGGAGGGTAGGACAAAATATGTCAGGCAAGTTCTTTTCCATAAGCACATATGACTATATTCGGAATACATGCCTACACTACATTCCTGAACTGGAGCTAGTTCTGTGTCACCCTATGTTATAACTGTTGCATGAGGAATCGCATCCGACATAATTATCCATCACTGATCCAATGCCTATGAGCTTTTCACATATTGATCTTTGCTTAGTTACTTTTACGTTGCCACTGTTTCAATCACTACAAAAACTACTACTGCTACTTTTGCCACCGTTACCACTACTTCCATATTACTTTGCTACTAAATACTTTCTTGCATATATTAAGTCTTTCAAGTGCGGTTGAATTAAAAACTCAACTGTTAATACTTGAGAATATTCTTTAGCTCCCCTTGGGTCGAATCAACAAATTTGGATTGAATACTCTACCCTCGTAAACTGTTGAGATCCCCTATACTTGTGGGTTATCAAATTTCAGACGAGTTTTGGATTTACTAGAATTTAAAAAATAGGCATCTCAATGTTTTGCTGGCAACCAACGGTGCCCTGGTGTTTGAAATTCATTCCCATTTCTTGCATGGGTCCTAAGCACGCACCCAAGGACACAGATTTGATTTTTCAACCAATTTATATGCACTAGAGCATGTGCATGTAGTTCAAATTTGAATTATGCACATAAATGCATTGAACACTCAGCTAATGCATAAAAATGTCCAAATGAACCACGAAAAATCACAAAAATTGACACAAACACTCCTGTTGTTCTATGTTGACACGAGAAAAAAATACTGAAAGCAATAAGAGGCAATGGATATCGTTTCGTCCCCAAAGGTGGGATGTTCCCTACCGAAACCATCATGCTTGTTGTGAGAAGCTCTGGTTTGTGAAAAGCATATACCCAAACCTGCCCCAAATGGGACAAAATTTTACCATGGCATGTTGATGCTATTCCATGATACCATGCCAAGTTTCATGAATTTCACAAAAGTTTTGGATTAACTAGAATTTAAAAACCAGGCATCTCAATGTTTTGCTGGCAATCAACGGTGCCCTGCTGTTTGAAATTCATTCCCATTTCTTGCATGGGGCCTAAGCATGCACCGAAGGACACATATTTGATTTATCAACCAATTATATGCACTAGAGCATGTGCATGTAGATCAAATTTGAATTATGCATATAAATGCATTGAAAACTCAATTAATGCATAAAAATGTCCAAACGAACCCCGAAAAAACACAAAATTAACACAACACTCCTGTTGTTCTATGTTGACACGAGAAAAAACTTTGAAAGCAATATGAGGCAATGGATATCGTTTCGTCCCCAAAGGTGGGATGTTCCCTACCAAAACGATCATGCTTGTTGTGAGAAGCTTTGGTTTGTGAGAAGCATATATATACCCAAACCTGCCCCAATAGGGACAAAAAAATTACCACGACATGTTGATGCCGCTCCATGATAGCATGCCAAGTTTCATGAATTTCAGACGAGTTTTCGATTTACTATAATTTAAAGACCAGGCATCTCAATGTTTTCCTATCAATCAACGGTGCCCTGGTGTTTGAAATTCATTCCCATTTCTTGCATGGGACCTAAGCATACACCCAAGGACACATATTTGATTTTTCAACCAATTTATATGCACTTGAGCATGTGCATGTAGTTTAAATTTGAATTATGCACATAAATGCATTGAAAACACAGTTAATGCATGAAAATGTCCATACGAACCCCGAAAAATCACAAAAATTGACACAACACTCCTGTTGTTCTATGTTGACACGAGTAAAACTTTGAACGCAATAAGAGGCAATGGATATCGTTTCGTCCCCAAAGGTGGGACGTTTCCTACCGAAACCATCATGCTTGTTGTGAGAAGCTCTGGTTTGTGAGAAGCATATACCCAAACCTGCCCCAAATGGGACAAAAAAATTACCAAGACATGTTGATGCCGTTCCATGATAGCATGCCAAGTTTCATGAATTTCACACAAGTTTTGGATTTACTAGAATTTAAAAACCAGGCATCTCAATGTTTTTCTGGCAACCAACGGTGCCCTGCTGTTTGAAATTCATTCCCATTTCTTGCATGGGACCTAAGCATGCACCCAAGGACACAAATTTGATTTTTCAACCAATTTATATGCAATGGAGCATGTGCATGTAGATCAAATTTGAATTATGCACATAAATGCATTGAAAACTTAGTTAATGCGTAAAAATGTCCAAACGAACCCCGAAAAAACACAAAAATTAACACAACACTCTTGTTGCTCTATGTTGACACGAGAAAAAAATTGAAAGCAATAAGAGGCAATGGATATCGTTTCATCCCCAAAGGTGGGATGTTCCCTACCGAAATCATCATGCTTGTTGTGAGAAGCTCTGGTTTGTGAGAAGCATATATATATACCCAAACCTGCCCCAATTGGGACAAAATTTTTACCACGACATGTTGATGCCGCTCCATGATAGCATGCCAAGTTTCATGAATTCCAGACAAGATTTGGATTTACTATAATTTAAAAACGAGGCATCTCAATGTTTTCCCGTCAATCAACGGTCCCCTGGTGTTTGAAATTCATTCCCATTTCTTGCATGGGACCTAAGCATACACCCAAGGACACAGATTTGATTTTTCAACCAATTTATATGCACTGGAGCATGTGCATGTAGTTTAAATTTGAATTATGCACATAAATGCATTGAAAACACGGTTAATGCATAAAAATGTCCATACGAACCCCTAAAAGTCATAAAAATTAACACAACACTCACGTTGTTCTATGTTGACACAAGAAAAGTTTTTGGAAGCAATAAGAGGCAATGGATATCGTTTCATCCCCAAAGGTGGGACGTTCCCGACCGAAACCATCATGCTTGTTGTGAGAAGCTCTGGTTGTGAGGAGCATATACCCAAACCTGCTCCAAATGGGACAAAATTTTTACCACGGCATGTTGATGCCACTCCATGATAGCATGCCAAGTTTCATGAATTTTAGACGAGTTTTGTATTTACTAGAATTTAAAAACCAAGTATCTCAATGTTTGCGGCCGAGTGACGGTGGCAGGGTGTTTGACATTCATTACCATTTCTTGCATGGGGCGTAAGGAGGCAACCAAGGACACATATCTGAATTTTCAACTAATTTATATGCATTAGAGCATGTGCATGTATTTCAAATTTGAATTATGCACATGAATGCATAGGAAAACTCTGCTAATGTATAAAAATGTCCTAGCGAACCCCGAAATATCCCAAAAATTGACACAACACTCATGTTGTTCTATGTTGACACTAGGAAAAATTTTGAAATCGAGAAGAGGCAACGGATATCGTTTCGTCCAGAAAGGTGAAACATTCCCTACCGAAACCATCGCACTTGTTGTGAGAAGCTCTGGTTTATGAGAAGCTTATACCCAAACCTGCCCCAAATGGGACAAATTTTTTACCATGGCATGTTGATGCCGCTCCATGATAGCATGCCAAGTTTCATGAATTTCGGACGAATTTTGGATTTATTAGAATTACAAAAGCAAGTACATCGACGTTTGCCAGAGAGCCATGGTGCCGTGGTGTTCGAATTTCATCCCCATTTCTTGCATGGGAGATAAGGATAAACCCATGGACACATATATGGTTTTACAACCCATGTTGGTGCACCGGAGCATGTGCATGTAGTTTAATTTTGAATTGTGCACCTGAAATGGCTAGAAAAGTAATTTAATGTATAAAATGTTCAAACGAACCCTGAATAATTTCAATTCTTTTACGACACACATATAGTTGCATGTTCACTCCAGATAAAAGGTCTAGCAATTCAAACACTGTCTATTGCTGCCGTGACCCCATTATGTAATTCAAATCAAGATGAAAAATCAAGTAGATCGCACACAGTTTATTATCACCAACCGTGTGAGATGCAGCAGAAAATATCCTGGAGCACCGTTGGTGTATAGTACGACTATGGCTTACACGAGAAGGTGCGTAGGCTATAGTCCATAGCCAGCATCTCAAGCACACTAGCTCGCTCCCCAAATATCATTTCACTATTCAATCATCGCCGGTGAATGATGGGCACGTGGACCCGCAACGTGAGGGCAACTTCGGTGGCCCACTCCGGCGAGAGTGCGGCCGCAGCCGCCATGCGCGTGCTAACAAGGTGCATGAGAGCGACCGCAATCTACGACCGAGCGGCCATGGCAGCCCAAACAACGGCCGCTGCTTCTCAGGTGGCGGCAGCAACATCTGGCTCGGGGATAACAACTAGCAAGAGCGGCACATCAGCTGTCCGTTCCGCAATGGCGGCGTTGGCCCTAATGGAGGCCGCCCACGACCATGTCGAGGCCGCCCACGCCCAGCTCCTGGCAGTCACCGCACAAATTGAACGAAGCTTCTCCGACAAAGGTCGGCAACCCACGATCGAAGAGATGGAAATCACCGAGAGCGTTCGAGCAGCCGTCCGTTCCTCCACCACATACCTTGCAACGACGGAGCCCGTCCAAGCCTAGATCGCGTCTACCCACGCCCAGCTTGTGGCGCCCTTTTCCAAAGAGATGGCGGACATGGATGGCGAGATGCTTGCCAAGTATGGTGCGATGGATGCGATGGAGCCCCTTCCCCAGGAGACCGTCGGACACGAGCTGGACATGGAGGCGGCGGCGGAGATCGACAAGCACCAGCCGTAGTAGCACAATTTGTTTTGTTTAATTAAGAGTGTCGGTCTTTAGTTTGTTAGAGTAATGTTTAGGTCAGCTAGCTCTATTTATTTGCTGAACTTGCTCGATTTAGAAGTGTGGGTGTGTTGTGGTCTCCTTTGTGTACCCAATTTATGCAATGACGTGGATGACCACTGTAACCATGGAAATTCGAACCAAAATTTTTGACGTTCAAACTCATCACACAGGGGTTAAGCTATCTGAATTTTTTGTGATGTTCACATATCGTACACAGTTCTGAATAAGGGACCGTGTCTGATGACACTTTGCGCGCCAATTTTTTCGCTGAAGTGATTCCAAATTTTCGGCTTCCGCGGAACTATCTACCTCCCCGCCCCTCCCCCTTACCAAAAGCCACATTTCTCCTGTTTCCGCGTTCCTTTCCAAGTTCAAAGCTTCACTCCTTGCTTGCAGCGTCGCTTCCTCGCTGGTGACCCTCCTTCATGTTGCTCGGCCTAGCCTATCCAGGCAGGTAATCCACACCCGACCCTATCCTCCTCCTCCTTCCACATCCGACATGCCTCGACCGCCAGGGCGAGCGCGACACCTTCCACCCAAATCACAGACCCCTCCACCAAATAAGCGCCACCCTAAGCCATGGTACACGCAGTATAGCCAGGATCTCAAGGAGCACTTGGTAGCGGAGAAGCAAATCGCGGCCGCACGCGCGGATGAGGTCAGATGGCTGCCATTCATGCCGACCCCTAGATCTTGGAGGAACACCTCGCCGTCGTGGCCACCGTTGGCGCCTCACGCGCTGATGCTGCTATGCGGTTGGCTACTATAAACGACAGTTCGTGGCATTTTCTCGAGGCCACTGTCGGTGCCTTCGACAAAGACTACGAGGTGTTTTCTCAGCGTGCACATGCTTACCTCATCTCGAGAGCCAGCAGGTTGGTACCCGGAGCGGCTCAGGTAACTCACCACTACAACGAGGGCACCCATGATGCGGAGGCCTCTCCTCTTCCATGTCCAAGGAGCAATCGTCATTGATATCTCCGACAATGAGGAGTAGCTTGTCTTATTAGCTCACTATAAGGACCCATGTTTAGTTTGCGAGCTACTGCCTTTCTTTAACAAATTCTAGTGAATTGTGCTATCTACTTTTACCATGCAATCTTCTACTATAGTGTATATGTTCTATATGTTGTGGAATGTGGTGTTCACACTACTGCAGGATGCTGCTAATGTGACACTATGATCAGAGACCCTTCGAGAAACTGTGTGCAATGCAATAATCACAAATGGTGGTGTATGAAAGCCGTCAAAAATGCATAAATGTTTGCGATAACGGATGCATCAAATACAGTTCAAATTTTAGTTGCATGTGCGATGAAGGCCATACGGTTCAGCTCAATTAACTGTTTGTGATGAGGAGGAACAGAAGAAACAGGCAGCCAGTTGAAGGCGTGTGCGATACACAACATACGGTTCACTCGGATGAGCTGTTTGTGATTAGGCAACACAAAAGAAACGGGCAGCCAGATGAAAGTGTGTGCGATATACAGAATACGGTTCACTCGGATGAAATATTTGTGATTAGGCAACACAAAAGAAACATTCAGCCATATCAAGGTGTGTGCGATATACGCATGCGGTTCAGTCGGCCCTTGTCGTCAGTGTGTGACCTCTGTGGCAACCGTTCGCTCCCCAGGCGCCTCTTCGTGTACCGTGGCAACTGTCCACCGGCTCTTCGCCTTTCCCTCTCGATTTGGAACTGCTGTCGCACACTCTTCCTCCCTCCTCCATTTGCCTTCACCCTTCCTTCTACCATTGTTCAATCGTCTTCTCCATGAAGGGAACAGGCCGGAAATGACCCCGTTATTCTTGCCCTGATCTGAATGATGACGCGGTGGAGGAACTCATTGATCGATGTGACGTCATCACCTCGGCTAGCATGGTAGGTTTGTTCAAGACCATTCTTGACCCAACTAATTACATCATTACAAGGAACCCAAGGGTCCAGGAGTGGTTTGATCTCCCCTATCTTCTTCGCCGTGACCCTGCTGACTGGCGCGGGGATGAGGAAAGCCTTGCCTTATGTAAGTTGATGTCGCTTGATAATGATACATATGATGTTAAGATGACATCGCTTGAGGGAAAGGCTTGGGCAGGCGCAAATGGATATTGGGTTGCTAATATTGGGTACAATTGCGAGTGGGAACTTGTGAATGTGTACACTCGTCACCGGGTTCCACTTCCAAAAATCTCAGACGACTGCCTAGAGGTTGAGTACACCGGTATTCTACGTGAGTTCAAATACAATCATGGTGACTGTCGTCTACGGAAGATAGCAATTTGTCGAGTTCCCAACCATTCTTGGGATTACATGAATTATGAAGTTGTTGCTATCTTCGACAAGCTTATTGCCGTCCTTACTTCCACGCCTTGATGGATATTGCTCAAAAATAAATTTATGTACACGGATGAGTACTGTCATGCAATTCAATACGAGGGTCTTGTGTTTGCTGCCACCACTCGTGGCACTATTTTTGCATGGAATCCTGATGCTTCCGGTACGTTTGTCTTCCACTGTAATTATAATTGTTTCATCCACATGCATGCGAATTAGCTAGTTTCCCTTTACTAATTAAGCTTCTTGTGTTTCCAAGGTCCTATGAACATTCCACCACCTATACTTGAAAAAATTTATAACCAAGGGTGAGATGACGATGCTGATGATCACGATCATGAGGACGAGAAGGACCCATATACTCAGTGGCGCCTGGCAACTTATTCCAATGGATCACCTCTTCTTGTTTGTATATAGGGCACTGCTGATGTTACTAAGGAAGCGGGTGTTGTGTCGCATGGTCGCACTCTCCAGACCTATTCCAACATCCGTTGCATGTTATTCAGGATGGATACTAGTGTACTAGCGCCAACACCTTCTCCCTGGTTCAGTATTGAAAGTCTTAGAGGAAACTCGCTCTTCCTTGGACAAAACTATCCAATGATGGTGGAAGGCGATCCAGCTACTATTGACACAATGTTACTACCATTTATGAGAACCAACTGTATCTATACCTCGGACATTACTATGCTTCCCTACCGTCCCAAGATGGGTCCTGACATAGGCCGCTTCAGCCTAGATGATCAGTCCTGTGTTGGTCTCGAGATTTACAGTAGCTGGCCCTTCCCAGAGAATCACTTCTGTTTCAAAGCAAGCATTTCCAATGCTGATGAGTGGTTGAGCTGAAGTTCATTTCATCGCTTTCTTATTTGTTGTGTGAGAAAAACTTTACTAGAATGTTTCGTTGGAAATGATCTATAATCCAACGTGTATCCTCGTTGTCGTTGTGGGTTGATGACTTGTTGTATGTAATCAATGGTACATTTGCATATGTTTCCATCAACTCACGCCTGCTAGTGGTGTCCATATGAATAGTGCTAGTGATTTTACTTGCAAAAATTAGATAGTGCTAGTGATTTTTAGCTGCATATTTTGACAAATCGCAGTGTTACAAGGTTGACAAATGGCAATGTTACTAGATAAACAAATGTCAATCTTTCTAGTTTGACAAATGGCAACATACCCAAAATGACAGATATGCAAATCTTACCCAATTGTTTGTATGTGGTTGCACACGGGTCATGCAAAACAACCGTTTGCGTTGAAGGGATGTAGAAATCCTGCTCGGCACATTTTCCCTTGGCTTCCTGGGGAAGCTGGCGGTTTGCATACGGCTGTTCTAACTAAAACATTTGTGATGAGGGTTTTATATTTAAAAACCATTGACGTTTTTTTCAAAATAAAATCATTTGATAAGTGTGTCATTAAGAGAGAAAAATGCAAGTTCGTTCAAACCATATCTTTCATTCAGTCACACTGCAAATTTATATTCATATGATCAAGAATTCGAGATACAGTATTAAACCCCAGAAAAACTATTTCCGCCAGCGGCGGAGGCATCCTGCTGCGTCGTCATTGTCATTGTCGTTCTCCGGGGCGCCGTTGTTGAAGTCTTCAAGGCAGCACAAAATGTTCTTCACTTGTAAATCAAACATCATGTCGTCGTGCAATCGACGGGCGGGACACGGGAGGACGACAACTGGTGCCGCTAAGAGGTAGCGGTCGACGGCAGCGTCCCATGCCGCTGAGGTGGGCACTTGCATGGATACGGGCACGGGCGCGGCGGGTGCAGCCAAACGCATGGGGACCGGCGCCGCGGTGGGTTGAGGGGCGTGCACGGGAGGGGGCATGGGCACAGCGGGTGTAGCCAAACACACGGGGGCCAGCGCCACGATGGGTGGAGTGGCGTGCACGGGCACGGGCACGAGCGCTGGCACTGGCATGTACACGAGCTCACGCGGGTCCACGGAAACCTCGCTGATGCCCACGGCTTCCAGCTCTGTGATAGTGCTCGGCGACCAGCCCATCAATACTACGGGGATGGTCACTGGCGCGAGCGCAGGGATGGGAGCTGGGACGGGAGCGGGGGCAGCTACCGTTGTGGCCAGCTCGTTCTGGGCCATGTCCATGAGGCCCCATTCCTCCTTATTTTCTATCTCCTTCGGCTCGAACATGACTTCACCAAACTTGAAGAGTAGTGGCAGATGATCATTCTGCGCCATGGCG